>NC_057419.1:138983529-139165795 GCF_019320065.1 Cervus canadensis | reverse complement strand
GGAATAGAGCCAGGACTTTGTCATAACTAAAAATGGAAAGCAAGCTTTCACTTTGATATAATAAGAAAGCAAAGGAAAGAAAGAGGGGGGAGGAAGGAGGGAAGAAAGGAAGGGGAAAAATGGCGTTTTCGGAGCTCAAAAAGCCAATACTGATTAGGCCCTTTTGGGCAAAGGAATGTATTTTATTTTATTTATTTTAATTGGTGGGTAATTACTTTACAATATTGTGGTTGTTTTTGCCACATATTGACAGGAATCAGCCATCGGTGTATATGTGTTCCCCATCCTGATCCCCCCTCTCACCTCCCTCCCCATCCCGTCCCTCTGGGTCAGCCCAGTGCACCAGCCCTGTGCACCCTGTCTTATGCATCCAACATGGACTGGCTATCCCTTTCACATATGATAATATACATGTTTCAGTGCAGTTCTCTCAGATCAGCCCGCCCTCGCCGTGTCCCACAGAGTCCAAAAGACTGTCCTGTGAATCTGTGTCTCTTTTGCTGTCTCCCATATAGGGTTATCATCTCCATCTTCCGAAATTCAATATATATGCCTTAGTATAGTGTACTGGTGTTTTTCTTTCTGACTTACTTCGCTCAGTATAATAGGCTCCACTTTCATCCACCTCATTAGAATGGATTCAAAAGTGTTCTTTGTAATGGCTGAGCAATATTCCATTGTGTCTATGTACCACAGCTTTCTTACCCATTTGTCTTCTGATGGATATCTAGGTTGCTTCCATGCCCTGGCTACTGTAAATAGTGCTGTGATGAACATTGGGGCCCACGTGTCTTTTTCACTTCTGGGTGAATCACGATTTGACTGAGGAGAAACCATGATGACTGTTAGCCTGTTAATGGTAAGCCCTGCACATGAGTTTGGTTGAAGGAGTGGGACCAAAGTTGGAGACAGTTGTTTCAAACCGTCTGAGACTGCTCAGATGGTCGTGTGTGGTACTGTCCTCCAGGGGGACATCTCTGGTTGCTCTATTCTCACCAACGGAGGATTTTCTTTCCTTCCTTTCAATACCCTTGTTTCCCTTTCTCCCTCTTTCCTCACAACCTGCCTTTCTTTCACAAATATTCATTGTGCTGTGCTGTGCTGTGCTTCCTTACTCAGCCGGCTCCAACTCTTTTTGACCCCATGGTCTGTAGCCCACCAGGCTTCTTTGTCCATGGTGATTCTCCAGGCAAGCATACTGGAGCAGGCTGCCATTCCGCCCTCCAGGGGATCTACCCAACCCAGGGATTGAATCCTGGTCTCCCATGTTGCAGGTGGGTTTTTTTGTTTGTTTGTTTGGTTGGTTTCTTTTTTTTTTTTTTTATACTGTCTGAGCCATCAGGAAACCCTTAAAATGGGCTTCATCTGACACTATGATTTTCATATCTGTAAGATCAATTGGGGTCTATTTTAGGATTTCCATGTCTCTCCTTACTTTTAGAACACACAAAACGCAGTTATTCCAAGTATCTTAAAGTATCTGTCTGCAATGACTAAAATCTATGCCACTTTTTCCTGGGTTTCAGTTCTCAAGGGAATTGTAGTCGGATTTTTCTTACCTTTTTGAGATTTAATATATTTTCACATGGTTCTGGGCTAGTTCCACATTCTTCTTGTGAATTGGCTTCTCCTGATTTTATACATGTCTTCATAAATTTAATGGTCAGTGATACCTCTTTCTTATAAAGTGATGGCTCGTGCCTCTTGCCCATTTTTCTATCAGGTTTTAAGATCTTCTAACAATTCTAAGAGTCATCTTTTGGGTTTGTTTATGGTGTGCTTTTTCTGCCTCTTAAAATGTTCAGCAGTGTGATGGCCCCTGGGTGAGTAAGCAAAAAGTGGACACCAGGATGTGAACACTTGACAGGAAACCAAGGAAGACACACTAAGCCAACAAACTGTCCCCAGGGGTTCCCCTCAGGCTGGTTGACCCTACGAGTCAATTGGGAAAACGAGGACTGAGGTGGAGAACACAATCCATTCCACTATCCTCTGAGCCAACCAGCTCCATGAGAGACCATGGGAACTGGATGCACAGGACAGGATGACTCAGTGTTTTGTCCAAGAACCTGGAAGCTTGTGGCAGCTGCTCATGGAAATGAATTCCACCTTGGTTTTGGCTGTGAGGTAAGCTTCAAGGGAGCTTCCATCAAGAAAACAAGATGAGAAAAGTGATTTGTGAGGGCACGTGTTGAGAAAATCTTTGCACACAAGGCTCACACAGCTCTGGGCAAGCTCCACCCCTTGCCGGAAATACTAATCAGCCGCAGGTGGGCATTTCCTGCATGGGATCCCCCAGCACAACCTGAAACATGGATTTCTCTGCCCCATCCCCAACACCATGTACAAACCCAAGCCTGGGTAGTACTCCTAGTGAGGTGACCCTGAGTCCTAGACTTCAAACGAGACAGCTCCGTGTGGAGCCAGGGCAAGTGTATTCACTGCATGCTCACAGCATGAAGAAAAGGGTTTCCGACTGGAGGCCTTAAAACGGAAGCGAGCTCCTGGAACACTGAGACAAGAAGGCGGGATGGAAAGGTTTCTGTCGGCTGGCCCAGAATTCAATGGGCTTCAAGGTGCATTAAGACCACATTGCAGGACGAACGAGCAATGATTCTCGCTTCCACAGACACTTCAACACAACCTAGTTGTCATGGAGGGAGTTTAGGCAAGATATGAAAAGCTAGATAATGGTGAAAGCTGACAGAGAACAGAATGAATGCCTGAGGCGTGTGGCTGTGGGGCAAGGTTGGGAGGAGATGCACTCTGCCTGCTGTGTGACCCATCAGAGTTGACACAGAGGTGAGGGTGGCAGGTGAGTTTGGAGGCCTCTTGAGGGCATTACTAATGCCTCATTTCTCCCAGCAAATCATCTGAATTGCTCCCCATCCTCCGCTAGACATGTCAGGATGGGGCTTTGTGATGTCAAAGCTCACCCAGGGCCACCATTGGCTGCGGAAGAGACTTGCTGACCTCATAAAGCATGAGGGTGAGGCTCCATGGGGACGGGTATATATAGGGGTGCTCAGGGCGTCTGAGCAGACCACTGTGAGTCCTCCAAATGACTGAGGTGACTGGGAAGCCACAAGGCTCCAGAGTAGTTATGGAACACCCACCTCCTGTTACCCAGGAGAAGATGAAGACCTCCTATCAATTGAGGTCCAGAAAAACTATCAAGGTGAGCTGAATCCAGCCATACTCCTTTTGCCCATCAACCCCACCTGAAAAGACACCCTCCCCTGTCCTTACCTGGCACATAACTCTTCTCTGCCCACACCCTTTCTAGTGAAGCCATCATTCCCACCTGTCTTCACACTCTTCCCTAAACCAGTGCCATTCTTTGCTCCCTCTCTTGACTTCTCCATGTGGGCAGGGTAACCGTGAGTGTGAAGAATCCCATTCTGGAAAGATTCCCAAGAGAACTTCTCAGAAACCTCCCACCACAAAAATGCTTAAGAAAATGAGATGCTCAAAGCTCTGTAGCCAGAGTTCCAAGGCAAATGAACAGCTGAATCAGAAGGAACCAGAGGAGGTCCCAGAGACCATGGAGACCCCTGCCATTCCAGTTAATCAGAAGTAACCAGAGGAGGTCCCAGACACCATGGAGACCCCTGCCATTTGAGCTAATCAGAAGAACCAGAGGAGGTCCTAGGGACCATGGAGACCCCTGCATTTCCAGCTAATCAGAATGAACCAGACGAGTTCCCAGAGACCATGGAGACCCCTGCCATTCCAGTTAATCAGAAGTAACCAGAGGAGGTCCCAGACACCATGGAGACCCCGGCCATTCGAGCTAATCAGAAGAACCAGAGGAGGTCCTAGGGACCATGGAGACCCCTGCATTTCCAGCTAATCAGAATGAACCAGAGGAGGTCCCAGAGACCATGAAGACCCCTGCCATTCCAGTTAATCAGAACAAACCAGAGGAGATCCCAGAGACCATGGAGACCCCTGCCTTTCCAGCTAGACCAGTGGACAGCCCGTGACTTCGGGGCATGGCTAGACACCTCAGAAATTCTCAGGGGTCTCTCCGCTGAGTACTGGCCTACAGTACTGATGCTGAATATTATAACAACTGCATACAGTAATAAGAAAAATAGAACAAAATAAACCTGATGTGAAATTATGTTTGTCTCTCAGTTCCCTGATACTGGGTGGCAGAGAGGGCAGGGAAGGGATAAATGTGTAAGGAGGGAGGGAGATGGCTTCTGTGGAGTTGGAGATGGGGCAAGAAGGTCCAGGTTTCCAGAAAGTAGGGGGAAGAACTGGTTCCAGACGGAGCTTCAAAGACAGACTTCCCATGGGAGAAGAGGAAGAGGACTTGGTGTTTCTCTGTGTGCGTGCAGAGAAGGACACTTAGCTGGGGAGCTGTGTCGTGTGTGGGGGGGCAGTGCCATTTGTTAAAAAGGCATACAAAAGTGATGCCCCATCCAAAGAATGGAATATTGACACTTGCAGCCACATGGAAGGTAGAATATTGAGTAAAATAACTCAGACAGAGGTAGACAAATACTGTATGATATCACTTATAAAATCTAAAGATACCGCAAAGTAGAGTATATGATAAAAATGGAGGCAAACAGATATAGAGAAGCATCTACTGGTTACCAGCGGGGAGAGGAAGAGGAAGGGGCAATACCGAGGTGGGGGAGTGGGAGGCACGCAGTGTTAGTTAGGTGGAAGATGAGTTCAGGGATGCATTGTACAACATGGGGAATAGAGCCAGGACTTTGTCATAACTATAAATGGAAAGCAAGCTTTCACTTTGATATAATAAGAAAGCAAAGGAAAGAAAGGGGGGGGAGGAAGGAGGGAAGAAAGGAAGGGGAAAAATGGCGTTTTCGGAGCTCAAAAAGCCAATACTGATTAGGCCCTTTTGGGCAAAGGAATGTATTTTATTTTATTTTATTTATTTTAATTGGTGGGTAATTACTTTACAATATTGTGGTTGTTTTTGCCACATATTGACAGGAATCAGCCATCGGTGTATATGTGTTCCCCATCCTGATCCCCCCTCTCACCTCCCTCCCCATCCCATCCCTCTGGGTCAGCCCAGTGCACCAGCCCTGTGCACCCTGTCTTATGCATCCAACATGGACTGGCTATCCCTTTCACATATGATAATATACAGGTTTCAGTGCAGTTCTCTCAGGTCAGCCCCCCCCCTCGCCGTGTCCCACAGAGTCCAAAAGACTGTTCTGTTTATCTGTGTCTCTTTTGCTGTCTCCCATATAGGGTTATCATCTCCATCTTCCGAAATTCAATATATATGCCTTAGTATAGTGTACTGGTGTTTTTCTTTCTGACTTACTTCGCTCTGTATAATAGGCTCCACTTTCATCCACCTCATTAGAATGGATTCAAAAGTGTTCTTTGTAATGGCTGAGCAATATTCCATTGTGTCTATGTACCACAGCTTTCTTACCCATTTGTCTTCTGATGGACATCTAGGTTGCTTCCATGCCCTGGCTACTGTAAATAGTGCTGTGATGAACATTGGGGCCCACGTGTCTTTTTCACTTCTGGGTGAATCACGATTTGACTGAGGAGAAACCATGATGACTGTTAGCCTGTTAATGGTAAGCCCTGCACATGAGTTTGGTTGAAGGAGTGGGACCAAAGTTGGAGATAGTTGTTTCAAACCGTCTGAGACTGCTCAGATGGTCATGTGTGGTGCTGTCCTCCTGGGGGACATCTCTGGTTGCTCTGTTCTCACCAACAACGGAGGATTTTCTTTCCTTCCTTTCAATAACCTTGTTTCCCTTTCTCCCTCTTTCCTCACTACCTGCCTTTCTTTCACAAATATTCATTGTGCTGTGCTGTGCTGTGCTTCCTTACTCAGCCGGCTCCAACTCTTTTTGACCCCATGGTCTGTAGCCCACCAGGCTTCTTTGTCCATGGTGATTCTCCAGGCAAGCATACTGGAGCAGGCTGCCATTCCGCCCTCCAGGGGATCTACCCAACCCAGGGATTGAATCCTGGTCTCCCATGTTGCAGGTGGGTTTTTTTGTTTGTTTGTTTGGTTGGTTTTTTTTTTTTTTTATACTGTCTGAGCCATCAGGAAACCCTTAAAATGGGCTTCATCTGACACTATGATTGTCATATCTGTAAGATCAACTGGGGTCTATTTTAGGATTTCCATGTCTCTCCTTACTTTTAGAACACACAAAACGCAGTTATTCCAAGTATCTCAATGTATCTGCCTGCAATTACTAAAATCTATGCCACTTCTGCCTGCGTTTCAGTTCTCAAGGGAATTGTAGTAGGATTTTTCTTACCTTTTTGAGATTTAATATATTTTAACGTGGTTCTGGGCTAGCTCCATATTCTTCTTGTGAATTCGCTGCTCCTGACTTTAAACATGTCTTCATAAATTTCACGGCCAGTGATACATCTTTCTTATAAAGTGATGGCTCGTGCCTCTTGCCCATTTTTCTATCAGGTTTTAAGATCTTCTAACAATTCTAAGAGTCAACTTTTGGGTTTGTTTACGGTGTGCTTTTTCTGCCTCTTAAAATGTTCAGCAGTGTGATGGCCCCTGGGTGAGTAAGCAACAAGTGGACACCAGGATGTGAACACTTGACAGGAAACCAAGGAAGACCCACTAAGCCAACAAACTGTCCCCAGGGGCACCCCTCAGGCTGGTTGACCCTACGAGTCAATTGGAAAAACGAGGACTGAGGTGGAGCACACAATCCATTCCACTATCCTCCAGAGCCAACCAGCTCCATGAGAGACCATAGGAACTAGATGCACAGGACAGGATGACTCAGTGTTTTGTCCAAGAACCTGGAAGCTTGTGGCAGCTGCTCATGGAAATGAACTCCACCATGGTTTTGGCTGTGAGGTAAGCTCCAAGGGAGCTTCCAGCAAGAAAACAAGATGAGAGAAGAGATTTGTGAGGGCACGTCTTGAGAAGACCTTTGCACATAAGGTTCACACAGCTCTGGGCAAGCTCCACCCCTTGCTGGAAAAACTAATCAGCCGCAGGTGGGCATTTCCTGCATGGGATCCCCCAGCACAACCTGAAACATGGATTTCTCTGCCCCATCCCCAACACCATGTACAAACCCAAGCCTGGGTAGTACTCCTAGTGAGGTGACCCTGAGTCCTAGACTTCAAACGAGACAGCTCCGTGTGGAGCCAGGGCAAGTGTATTCCCTGCATGCTCCCAGCATGAAGAAAAGGGTTTCCGACTGGAGGCCTTAAAACGGAAGCGAGCTCCTGGAACACTGAGACAAGGAGGCGGGATGGAAAGGTTTCTGTCGGCTGGCCCAGAATTCAATGGGCTTCAAGGTGCATTAAGACCACATTGCCGGAACAACGACCAATGATTCTCGCTTCCACAGACACTTCAACACAACCTAGTTGTCATGGAGGGAGTTTAGGCAAGATATGAAAAGCTAGATAATGGTGAAAGCTGAGAGAGAACAGAATGAATGCCTGAGGCGTGTGGCTGTGGGGCAAGGTTGGGAGGAGATGCACTCTGCCTGCTGTGTGACCCATCAGAGTTGACATAGAGGTGAGGGTGGCAGGTGAGTTTGGAGGCCTCTTGAGGGCATTACTAATACCTCATTTCTCCCAGCAAATCATCTGAATTGCTCCCCATCCTCCGCTAGACATGTCAGGATGGGGCTTTGTGATGTCAAAGCTCACCCAGGGCCACCATTGGCTGGGGAAGAGACTTGCTGACCTCATGAAACATGAGGGTGAGGCTCCATGGGGACGGGTATATAGCGGGGTGCTCAGGGGCTCTGAGCAGACCACTGTGAGTCCTGCAAATGACTGAGGTGACTGGGAAGCCACAAGGCTCCAGAGTAGTTATGGAACACCCACCTCCTGTTACCCAGGAGAAGATGAAGACCTCCTATCAATTGAGGTCCAGAAAAACTATCAAGGTGAGCTGAACCCAGCCATACTCCTTTTGCCCATCAACCCCACCCGAAAAGACACCCTCCCCTGTCCTTACCTGGCACATAACTCTTCTCTGCCCACACCCTTTCTAGTGAAGCCATCATTCCCACCTGTCTTCACACTCTTCCCTAAACCAGTGCCATTCTTTGCTCCCTCTCTTGACTTCTCCATGTGGGCAGGGTAACCGTGAGTGTGAAGAATCCCATTCTGGAAAGATTCCCAAGAGAACTTCTCAGAAACCTCCCACCACAAAAATGCTTAAGAAAATGAGATGCTCAAAGCTCTGTAGCCAGAGTTCCAAGGCAAATGAACAGCTGAATCAGAAGGAACCAGAGGAGGTCCCAGAGACCATGGAGACCCCTGCCATTCCAGTTAATCAGAAGTAACCAGAGGAGGTCCCAGACACCATGGAGACCCCTGCCATTTGAGCTAATCAGAAGAACCAGAGGAGGTCCTAGGGACCATGGAGACCCCTGCATTTCCAGCTAATCAGAATGAACCAGACGAGTTCCCAGAGACCATGGAGACCCCTGCCATTCCAGTTAATCAGAAGTAACCAGAGGAGGTCCCAGACACCATGGAGACCCCGGCCATTCGAGCTAATCAGAAGAACCAGAGGAGGTCCTAGGGACCATGGAGACCCCTGCATTTCCAGATAATCAGAATGAACCAGAGGAGGTCCCAGAGACCATGGAGACCCCTGCCATTCCAGTTAATCAGAACGAACCAGAGGAGATCCCAGAGACCATGGAGACCCCTGCCTTTCCAGCTAGACCAGTGGACAGCCAGTGACTTCGGGGCATGGCTAGACACCTCAGAAATTCTCAGGGGTCTCTCCGCTGAGTACTGGCCTACAGTACTGATGCTGAATATTATAACAACTGCATACAGTAATAAGAAAAATAGAACAAAATAAACCTGATGTGAAATTATGTTTGTCTCTCAGTTCCCTGATACTGGGTGGCAGAGAGGGCAGGGAAGGGATAAATGTGTAAGGAGGGAGGGAGATGGCTTCTGTGGAGTTGGAGATGGGGCAAGAAGGTCCAGGTTTCCAGAAAGTAGGGGGAAGAACTGGTTCCAGACGGAGCTTCAAAGACAGACTTCCCATGGGAGAAGAGGAAGAGGACTTGGTGTTTCTCTGTGTGCGTGCAGAGAAGGACACTTAGCTGGGGAGCTGTGTCGTGTGTGGGGGGCAGTGCCATTTGTTAAAAAGGCATACAAAAGTGATGCCCCATCCAAAGAATGGAATATTGACACTTGCAGCCACATGGAAGGTAGAATATTGAGTAAAATAACTCAGACAGAGGTAGACAAATACTGTATGATATCACTTATAAAATCTAAAGATACCGCAAAGTAGAGTATATGATAAAAATGGAGGCAAACAGATATAGAGAAGCATCTACTGGTTACCAGCGGGGAGAGGAAGAGGAAGGGGCAATACCGAGGTGGGGAGTGGGAGGCACGCAGTGTTAGTTAGGTGGAAGATGAGTTCAGGGATGCATTGTACAACATGGGGAATAGAGCCAGGACTTTGTCATAACTATAAATGGAAAGCAAGCTTTCACTTTGATATAATAAGAAAGCAAAGGAAAGAAAGAGGGGGGAGGAAGGAGGGAAGAAAGGAAGGGGAAAAATGGCGTTTTCGGAGCTCAAAAAGCCAATACTGATTAGGCCCTTTTGGGCAAAGGAATGTATTTTATTTTATTTTATTTATTTTAATTGGTGGGTAATTACTTTACAATATTGTGGTTGTTTTTGCCACATATTGACAGGAATCAGCCATCGGTGTATATGTGTTCCCCATCCTGATCCCCCCTCTCACCTCCCTCCCCATCCCATCCCTCTGGGTCAGCCCAGTGCACCAGCCCTGTGCACCCTGTCTTATGCATCCAACATGGACTGGCTATCCCTTTCACATATGATAATATACATGTTTCAGTGCAGTTCTCTCAGGTCAGCCCCCCCCCCTCGCCGTGTCCCACAGAGTCCAAAAGACTGTTCTGTGAATCTGTGTCTCTTTTGCTGTCTCCCATATAGGGTTATCATCTCCATCTTCCGAAATTCAATATATATGCCTTAGTATAGTGTACTGGTGTTTTTCTTTCTGACTTACTTCGCTCTGTATAATAGGCTCCACTTTCATCCACCTCATTAGAATGGATTCAAAAGTGTTCTTTGTAATGGCTGAGCAATATTCCATTGTGTCTATGTACCACAGCTTTCTTACCCATTTGTCTTCTGATGGATATCTAGGTTGCTTCCATGCCCTGGCTACTGTAAATAGTGCTGTGATGAACATTGGGGCCCACGTGTCTTTTTCACTTCTGGGTGAATCACGATTTGACTGAGGAGAAACCATGATGACTGTTAGCCTGTTAGTGGTAAGCCCTGCACATGAGTTTGGTTGAAGGAGTGGGGCCAAAGTTGGAGATAGTTGTTTCAAACCGTCTGAGACTGCTCAGATGGTCATGTGTGGTGCTGTCCTCCTGGGGGACATCTCTGGTTGCTCTATTCTCACCAACAACGGAGGATTTTCTTTCCTTCCTTTCAATAACCTTGTTTCCCTTTCTCCCTCTTTCCTCACTACCTGCCTTTCTTTCACAAATATTCATTGTGCTGTGCTGTGCTGTGCTTCCTTACTCAGCCGGCTCCAACTCTTTTTGACCCCATGGTCTGTTGCCCGCCAGGCTTCTTTGTCCATGGTGATTCTCCAGGCAAGCATACTGGAGCAGGCTGCCATTCCGCCCTCCAGGGGATCTACCCAACCCAGGGATTGAATCCTGGTCTCCCATGTTGCAGGTGGGTTTTTTGTTTGTTTGTTTGCTTGGTTTTTTTTTTTTTTTATACTGTCTGAGCCATCAGGAAACCCTTAAAATGGGCTTCATCTGACACTATGTTTTTCATATCTGTAAGATCAACTGGGGTCTATTTTAGGATTTCCATGTCTCTCCTTACTTTTAGAACACACAAAACGCAGTTATTCCAAGTATCTCAATGTATCTGCCTGCAATTACTAAAATCTATGCCACTTCTGCCTGCGTTTCAGTTCTCAAGGGAATTGTAGTAGGATTTTTCTTACCTTTTTGAGATTTAATATATTTTAACGTGGTTCTGGGCTAGTTCCATATTCTTCTTGTGAATGGCTGCTCCTGACTTTAAACATGTCTTCATAAATTTCACGGCCAGTGATACATCTTTCTTATAAAGTGATGGCTCGTGCCTCTTGCCCATTTTTCTATCAGGTTTTAAGATCTTCTAACAATTCTAAGAGTCAACTTTTGGGTTTGTTTACGGTGTGCTTTTTCTGCCTCTTAAAAAGTTCAGCAGTGTGATGGCCCCTGGGTGAGTAAGCAACAAGTGGACACCAGGATGTGAACACTTGACAGGAAACCAAGGAAGACCCACTAAGCCAACAAACTGTCCCCAGGGGCGCCCCTCAGGCTGGTTGACCCTACGAGTCAATTGGAAAAACGAGGACTGAGGTGGAGCACACAATCCATTCCACTATCCTCCAGAGCCAACCAGCTCCATGAGAGACCATAGGAACTAGATGCACAGGACAGGATGACTCAGTGTTTTGTCCAAGAACCTGGAAGCTTGTGGCAGCTGCTCATGGAAATGAATTCCACCATGGTTTTGGCTGTGAGGTAAGCTCCAAGGGAGCTTCCAGCAAGAAAACAAGATGAGAAAAGAGATTTGTGAGGGCACGTCTTGAGAAGACCTTTGCACACAAGGTTCACACAGCTCTGGGCAAGCTCCACCCCTTGCTGGAAATACTAATCAGCCGCAGGTGGGCATTTCCTGCATGGGATCCCCCAGCACAACCTGAATCATGGATTTCTCTGCCCCATCCCCAACACCATGTACAAACCCAAGCCTGGGTAGTACTCCTAGTGAGGTGACCCTGAGTCCTAGACTTCAAACGAGACAGCTCCGTGTGGAGCCAGGGCAAGTGTATTCACTGCATGCTCCCAGCATGAAGAAAAGGGTTTCCGACTGGAGGCCTTAAAACGGAAGCGAGCTCCTGGAACACTGAGACAAGAAGGCGGGATGGAAAGGTTTCTGTCGGCTGGCCCAGAATTCAATGGGCTTCAAGGTGCATTAAGACCACATTGCAGGATGAACAAGCAATGATTCTCGATTCCACAGACACTTCAACACAAACTAGTTGTCATGGAGGGAGTTTAGGCAAGATATGAAAAGCTAGATAATGGTGAAAGCTGAGAGAGAACAGAATGAATGCCTGAGGCATGTGGCTGTGGGGCAAGGTTGGGAGGAGATGCACTCTGCCTGCTGTGTGACCCATCAGAGTTGACATAGAGGTGAGGGTGGCAGGTGAGTTTGGAGGCCTCTTGAGGGCATTACAAATGCCTCATTTCTCCCAGCAAATCATCTGAATTGCTCCCCATCCTCCGCTAGACATGTCAGGATGGGGCTTTGTGATGTCAAAGCTCACCCAGGGCCACCATTGGCTGGGGAAGAGACTTGCTGACCTCATAAAACATGAGGGTGAGGCTCCATGGGGACGGGTATATAGCGGGGTGCTCAGGGGCTCTGAGCAGACCACTGTGAGTCCTGCAAATGACTGAGGTGCCTGGGAAGCCACAAGGCTCCAGAGTAGTTATGGAACACCCACCTCCTGTTACCCAGGAGAAGATGAAGACCTCCTATCAATTGAGGTCCAGAAAAAATATCAAGGTGAGCTGAACCCAGCCATACTCCTTTTGCCCATCAACCCCACCCGAAAAGACACCCTCCCCTGTCCTTACCTGGCACATAACTCTTCTCTGCCCACACCCTTTCTAGTGAAGCCATCATTCCCACCTGTCTTCACACTCTTCCCTAAACCAGTGCCATTCTTTGCTCCCTCTCTTGACTTCTCCATGTGGGCCGGGTAACTGTGAGTGTGAAGAATCCCATTCTGGAAAGATTCCCAAGAGAACTTCTCAGAAACCTCCCACCACAAAAATGCTTAAGAAAATGAGATGCTCAAAGCTCTGTAGCCAGAGTTCCAAGGCAAATGAACAGCTGAATCAGAAGGAACCAGAGGAGGTCCCAGAGACCATGGAGACCCCTGCCATTCCAGTTAATCAGAAGTAACCAGAGGAGGTCCCAGACACCATGGAGACCCCTGCCATTTGAGCTAATCAGAAGAACCAGAGGAGGTCCTAGGGACCATGGAGACCCCTGCATTTCCAGCTAATCAGTATTAACCAGACGAGTTCCCAGAGACCATGGAGACCCCTGCCATTCCAGTTAATCAGAAGTAACCAGAGGAGGTCCCAGACACCATGGAGACCCCTGCCATTCGAGCTAATCAGAAGAACCAGAGGAGGTCCTAGGGACCATGGTGACCCCTGCATTTCCAGCTAATCAGAATGTATCAGAGGTGGTCCCAGAGACCATGGAGACCCCTGCCATTCCAGTTAATCAGAACGAACCAGAGGAGTTCCCAGAGACCGTGGAGACCCCTGCCATTCCAGCTGGACCAGTGGACAGCCAGTGACTTCATGGCATCGCTCGACACCTCAGAATTTCTCGGGGGTCTCTCCACTGAGTACTGGCCTACAGTACCGATGCTGAATATTATAACAACTCCATACTGTAATAAGAAAAATAAAATAAAATAAACCTGATGTGAAATTATGTTTGTCTCTCAGTTGCCTGATACTGGGTGCCAGAGAGGGCAGGGAAGGGATAAATGTGTAAGGAGGGAGGGAGATGGCTTCTGTGGAGGTGGAGATGGGACCAGAAGGTCCAGGTTTCCAGAAAGTAGGGGGAAAAACTGGTTCCAGACTGAGCTTCAAAGACACACTTCCCATGGGAGAAGAGGAAGAGGACTTGGTGTTTCTCTGTGTGAGTGCAGAGATGGACACTTAGCTGGGGAGCTGTGTCGTGTGTGGGGGGGCAGTGCCATTTATTAAAAAGGCATACAAAAGTGATGCCCCATCCAAAGAATGGAATATTGACACTTGCAGCAACATGGAAGGTAGAATATTGAGTAAAATAACTCAGACAGAGGTAGACAAATACTGTATGATATTACTTATAAAATGTAAAGATACTGCAAAGTAGAGTATATGATAAAAATGGAGGCAGACAGATATAGAGAAGCGTTTACTGGTTACCAGCGGGGAGGGGAAGAGGAAGGGGCAATACCGAGGTGGGGGAGTGGGAGGCACGCAGTGTTAGTTAGGTGGAAGATGAGTTCAGGGATGCATTGTAGAACATGGGGAATAGAGCCAGGACTTTGTCATAACTATAAATGGAAAGCAAGCTTTAACTTTTATATAATAAGAAAGAAAAGGAAAGAAAGAGGGGGGAGGAAGGAGGGAAGAAAGGAAGGAAAAGAATGTCGTTTTCGGAGCTCAAAAAGCCAATACTGATTAGGCCCTTTTGGGCAAAGGAATGTATTTTATTTTATTTTATTTTATTTATTTTAATTGGTGGGTAATTACTCTACAATATTGTGGTTGTTTTTGCCACATATTGACAGAAATCAGCCATGGGTGTACATGTGTTCCCCATCCTGATCCCCCCTCTCACCTCCCTCCCCATCCCATCCCTCTGGGTCAGCCCAGTGCACCAGCCCTGTGCACCCTGTCTTATGCATCCAACATGGACTGGCTATCCCTTTCACATATGATAATATACATGTTTCAGTGCAGTTCTCTCAGATCATCCCACCCTCGCCGTGTCCCACAGAGTCCAAAAGACTGTTCTGTGAATCTGTGTCTCTTTTGCTGTCTCCCATATAGGGTTATCATCTCCATCTTCCGAAATTCAATATATATGCCTTAGTACAGTGTACTGGTGCTTTTCTTTCTGACTTACTTCGCTCTGTATAATAGGCTCCACTTTAATCCACCTCATTAGAATGGATTCAAAAGTGTTCTTTTTAATGGTTGAGCAATATTCCATTGTGTCTCTGTACCACAGCTTTCTTACCCATTTGTCTGCTGATGGACATCTAGGTTGCTTCCATGCCCTGGCTACTATAAACAGTGCTGTGATGAACATTGGGGCACACGTGTCTTTTTCACTTCTGGGTGAATCACGACTTGACTGAGGAGAAACCATGATGACTGTTAGCCTGTTAGTGGTAAGCCCTGCACATGAGTTTGGTTGAAGGAGTGGGACCAAAGTTGGAGATAGTTGTTTCAAACCGTCTGACACTGCTCAGATGGACATGTGTGGTGCTGTCCTGCTGGGGGACATCTCTGGTTGCTCTATTCTCACCAGCAACAGAGGATTTTCTTTCATTCCTTTCATTACCCTTGTTTCCCTTTCTCCCTCTTTCCTCACTACCTGCCTTTCTTTCACAAATATTCATTGTGCTGTGCTGTGCTGTGCTTCCTTACTCAGCCGGCTCCAACTCTTTTTGACCCCATGGTCTGAAGCCCGCCAGGCTTCTCTGTCCATGGTGATTCTCCAGGCAAGCATACCGGAGCAGGCTGCCATTCCGTCCTCCAGGGGATCTCCCCAACCCAGGGATTGAATACTGGTCTCCCATGTTTCAGGTGGGTTTTGTTTGTTTGTTTGTTTTTACTGTCTGAGCCATCAGGAAACCCTTAAAATGGGCTTCATCTGACACTATGCTTTTCATATCAGTAAGATCAATTGGGGTCTATTTTAGGATTTCCATGTCTCTCCTTACTTTTAGAACACACAAAACACAGTTATTCCAAGTATCTTAATGTATCTGTCTGCAGTTACTAAAATCAATGCCACTTCTGCCTGCGTTTCAGTTCTCAAGAGAATTGTAGTAGGATTTTTCTTACCTTTTTGAGATTTAATATATTTTAACGTGGTTCTGGGCTAGTTCCATATTCTTCTTGTGAATTGGCTGCTCCTGACTTTAAACATGTCTTCATAAATTTCACGGCCAGTGATACATCTTTCTTATAAAGTGATGGCTCGTGCCTCTTGCCCATTTTTCTATCAGGTTTTAAGATCTTCTAACAATTCTAAGAGTCATCTTTTGGGTTTGTTTACGGTGTGCGTTTTCTGCCTCTTAAAATGTTCAGCAGTGTGATGGAGCCTGGGTGAGGAAGCAACAAGTGGACACCAGGATGTGAACACTTGACAGGAAACCAAGGAAGACCCACTAAGCCAACAAACTGTCCCCAGGGGTGCCCCTCAGGCTGGTTGACCCTACGAGTCAATTGGAAAAACGAGGACTGAGGTGGAGCACACAATCCATTCCACTATCCTCCAGAGCCAACCAGCTCCATGAGAGACCATAGGAACTAGATGCACAGGACAGGATGACTCAGTGTTTTGTCCAAGAACCTGGAAGCTTGTGGCAGCTGCTCATGGAAATGAATTCCACCATGGTTTTGGCTGTGAGGTAAGCTCCAAGGGAGCTTCCAGCAAGAAAACAAGATGAGAAAAAAGATTTGTGAGGGCACGTCTTGAGAAGACCTTTGCACACAAGGCTCACACAGCTCTGGGCAAGCTCCACCACTTGCTGGAAATACTAATCAGCCGCAGGTGGGTATTTCCTGCATGGGATCCCCCAGCACAACCTGAAACATGGATTTCTCTGCCCCATCCCCAACACCATGTACAAACCCAAGCCTGGGTAGTACTCCTAGTGAGGTGACCCTGAGTCCTAGACTTCAAACGAGACAGCTCCGTGTGGAGCCAGGGCAAGTGTATTCACTGCATTCTCACAGCATGAAGAAAAGGGTTTCCGACTGGAGGCCTTAAAACGGAAGCGAGCTCCTGGAACACTGAGACAAGGAGGCGGGATGGAAAGGTTTCTGTCGGCTGGCCCAGAATTCAATGGGCTTCAAGGTGCATTAAGACCACATTGCAGGATGAACGAGCAATGATTCTCGCTTCCACAGACACTTAAACACAACCTAGTTGTCATGGAGGGAGCTTAGGCAAGATATGAAAAGCTAGATAATGGTGAAAGCTGAGAGAGAACAGAATGAATGCCTGAGGCGTGTGGCTGTGGGGCAAGGTTGGGAGGGGATGTACTCTGCCTGCTGTGTGACCCATCAGAGTTGACATAGAGGTGAGGGTGGCAGGTGAGTTTGGAGGCCTCTTGAGGGCATTACTAATGCCTCATTTCTCCCAGCAAATCATCTGAATTGCTCCCCATCCTCCGCTAGACATGTCAGGATGGGGCTTTGTGATGTCAAAGCTCACCCAGGGCCACCATTGGCTGCAGAAGAGACTTGCTGACCTCATAAAGCATGAGGGTGAGGCTCCATGGGGACGGGTATATATAGGGGTGCTCAGGGGCTCTGAGCAGACGACTGTGAGTACTCCAAATGACTGAGGTGACTTGGAAGCCACAAGGCTCCAGAGTAGTTATGGAAAACCCATCTCCTCCCACCCTGGAGAATATGAAGACCTCCTATCAATTGAGGTCCAGAAAGAAATGTCAAGGTGAACTGAACCCAGCCAAACTCCTCTTGCACATTGACCCCACCCCAGAAGACACCCTCCCCTGTCCTTGCCTGGCACATAACCCTTCTCTGCCCACACCCCTTCTCCTGAAGCCATAGTTCCCACCTGTCTTCACACTCTTCCCTAAACCAGTGCCATTCTTGCTCCCTGTCTTTTTTTCTCCAGGTGGCCAGGGTAACCATGAGGGTGAATAATCCCATTCCGGCAAAGCTGCCCAAGAAAACTTCTCTGAAAACTCCCACTTCAAAAATGCTTAAGAAAATCAGATGCTCAAAGCTCTGTAGCCAGAGTTCCAAGGCGAATTAACAGCTGAATCAGAAGGAACCAGAGGAGGTCCCAGAGACCATGGACACCCCTGCAATCCAGGCAATCGGAAGGAACCAGAGGAGTTCCCAGAGACCATGGAGACCCCTGCCATTCCAGCTAATCAGAACAAATCAGAGATCAAAGACATGCATACGTGCAGAACTGCAGACACTAATTTTAGCTCAGGAGTTTTATCTCAACTCTAGCAGAGTATGACACCAGCGTCTTATAATCAGTTAATGACTACCTAGACATAAACCATTCACAGGAGTCTGATAATCTTATCAGAGTCAGGAGAATGGGCCAATCGTGGCTGCAGCAATTTCCTTGAGGGAGGTGAGAAAGGCCAATTTGCACTTAAATAAGTCAGGGGTGGAGGGACAGAGAGGGTCCTTTTGATCCTTCTCAGGGCCAAGAAAGTGCCTGAGCTGTTAGTCCGGCTCCCCGCATCTCCCCCTTTTCTTTTGACTAATGGCCATTATATCTCCCTCAAGGGAAATGGCCACGTTTGCAAACGGGAAAACATCAGCAATCTTTTATTTATCATCTCAGATATGCATTGACAAATGCAAGGGCCAAAACACAGCAATAACAATATGCATATAATGATAAAAATTATAGATTTCCACCAACCACCGTGAAACCAGGCAGATATCTGACTCCAAATGCTGGAGTCAGAAAAATCTATAGTGGCTACTTGTTGTTTCATATCTTCTAAAGCATCAGAAACATTTGAGGAATAATCAGAATATATACACAACACTTCATTTTTATTAAGGCACATGTTCCCCCTTGAGAGGCTTTTAGAATATCCAGAGCCATAGGATTCTGTACAATGGCTTTTCTCATCTGTTTTTGTTCTTCATTAAGAGCCTCTAAAGCTCTTCTAGTCTCTGTCAAAGCTTGTTTTCTAAAATTGTTGAAAGCCTCTACCCTGAGCATAATATCAGTGGCTCCTAAAGAGGGCAGAAAAATTGAGGCTAAATAATCATACCAATGAAAAACAGAGCGTGACCACCGAGCTATAACATAAGGTAAATTAACAGGTTGACTAATTTTTTGCTTATGAATTCTCCAAGGGGCAAACACAAACCCTAGGGTACATCTCCCCACCCATCCTACAGGGAGCCAGGGCCAAAGGTTGTATCCACAAATCCATCGAGTGTTATTTGGGGCTACCCATCTTATACCAGGGCTATTTTCCCAATCTGTCCCTGGCCATATAACAGAACTTGTTGAAAATAAACGTTACATCCATTACAGTCTTACATTTGTGGGTAGGCAATAGTCCCATATGTTTCATGTGATATCTTGGAAATTCCCGACCTCCAAATGTTGGTACATGAGTCTGTTGCTCCCAGAAAATGTCAGCAGGGGTCAGTAGCTGTCCTTTTTCAGGGGTCATCCAGAAATATTCATCCCAAACTTGGTAGTAGTCATCCTCAAATCGATTAAAATCATTAGGAGAAGAAACAGATCTATTTTCGTAATATAAGTACACATTAACAATTTTCTGATAACTTTGTGTTACATTAAAATACAAAGAAGAAGCGTGTAAAGGATCAGAGCATGGAGAATCTATATCAAAATTAACTGTAATTAAGCTTCAATGTTTCTTCTGATATTCTTTTAAAAAATCACATAAAGCCGAAGTTTCATTTTTTGGAAAGGGAAGCACCCACCAAGGCATTCCTTCGGTAACCGATAAAGGTGTGCTTGTGCAGACCCAGCAGGCTGTTTAATTGTAAAAATCAGCATAAGAATCTATTGCTGATTCATGTCAATGTATGACAAAACCCACTGAAAAAATAAATAAATAAATAAATTAAAAAAAAAAAAAAAAAAGAATGAGCCCAGGAAACGAAAGCATTGGCTTCAGCCTGAGGGAAGGCTTGATTCTTTATTGCACAAGCCAAAGCGAGGGCAATGTAAGCCAGTGCGTATCTAGGTTGAGCTGTCTCTGCAGCCATCCTCCTTGCTTGAAGAATAAACTCATGCCTCTGCTGATTTGTCGGGAGAAGATTCCTCTGCTGTAAAGTCAGCCGACCTAATTGCTGATTCAGTTATCTCCTCCGTCTGGCATACCAGCCTTTCCGGGAGCCAGCACGGTGCTTCGGCATCCTGTGGAAAAACACATACATGACCCCTCCCCCAAATTAACACTGGATCTGGGCCATGCCAGTTATTATTTAGCGGGTCCTTCCACAAGACCATCGGCCTTTTGCTGAAAATCTGAGGGTCCCAAAATCTCTGTGCGGCTGAATGTCCTTCTTTATCTAAAATTTAAAAATTTAAAATATGTAAAGTGTGATTAAGGTAATTACTGGGTAGAAGGGGGTAGAGCTCCCCCCTCTGTATTTTTTGAAGCTGTAGTTTCAAAGTTTGATTAGCACGTTCCACGATGCCTTGACCCTGTGGATTATAAGGAATGCCTGTTTTTAGGGTGATAGAAAAAGAGGAACAAAAAATTTTGAAGGCAGAGGAAACATAGCTGGGGCCATTATCAGGTTTTATAATCTTTGGCGTGCCTAAAATGGAAAAAGCATAAAGACAATGCGAGATAGAATGTTTTGCCACTTCACCAGTCTGTAAGGATGCCACAATATATCCTGAAAAGGTGTCAATAGATACATGAATGTACTTTAAACGACCAAAGGAAGGGACATGAGTGACATCCATTTGCCAAAGATGATTCGGTAGAAGCCCACGAGGATTAAGGCCAAGGTGTGGAACTGGGAGAAACTTAGGGCAAACAAAACAGGATTTAACAATTTGTTGTGCAGTCTCTCCAGAGATTTGAAACTGCAGACGAAGAGTATTACTATTTTGGTGAGGTAGCGCATGTGACTGTTGTGCTGCTTCCACCTGTGAAAGAAAAACTCTAGTGTGAGAATCAACTATTTGATTTCCCATAGATAGAGGTGCAGGAAGCCCAGTGTGGGCAAGTAAATGTCCAAAAAAGCAAGGTAAGGTGCGCTGTTGCAGCAGAGACTGAAATGAATGTAACAAATGTTGAATGTTAGAATTCACAGTAGAAATAAAGGGAACGGTTTCTATATATTGCAAAGCATGAGCAATGTATTTGCTATCAGTAAACAAATTAAAAGACTGTGAGGAATATTGTGAGCATACTTTATGAATGGCTGAAAGCTCTACTTCTTGAGCCAATGTATAGTTCGTCTGCCAGGAGAAAGGGGTATCACTAACCACAAAGGCAGCGGTTCCGTTGGAGGAAACGTCAGTAAAGATCATAAGTGCATCTTGAATAGGAACATTAGAAACATTCTTTGGAAAAATAAATGAATGCTGGCTGGCAAAATGCAAAAGTTTATCAGAAGGTAAATGATTAATAATTTGACCTGTAAAGGAGGAAAAGGCCAAAGACCACGAGTCATTAAACTGAAAAGGCCATTCATGCTGTTCTTTGGTATAAGGCACATAAATGTAAGCAGGATCGGCTCCCAACATTTCTCTGGAAAGACGCCTTCCTTTGGCAACGAGGAGGCTAATGAAATCAAAAAAAGGAGTAAGAACTTTTGAAGGCAATACAGGTAAAAGGATCCACTGTAAGGGAGCATTTTGATATAACACTGCCGTCGGGGTATGTTTAGAGGGAAACACATATAGTCCCCACAGTTGAGAAAAATCACAGTAGGTAGCAAAATGCTGAGAGAGGGCCTGTTAAACTAGGGCCAGAGCAGCTCGCCCCACATCGTTTAGTATTTTAGGGGAGGAAGGGTGAGTGGATCCCTTCAAAATATCAAACAAAGGTTTCAATTCTCCAGTAGTCAATTTTAGATAGGGACGGATCCAATTTATGTCCCCTAATAATTTCTGAAAGTCATTTAAAGTCTTCAGATTATCTTTTCGAATCTGAAGTTTCTGCGCTTGAAAGGTCTCTCTCTCTCTAGTCTAAACCTGAAATAAGAAAACGGCGGGGACTGTTGTATTTTTTCAGAAGCAATTTATAATTCAAATTTAGTTAATTGAAGCAATAGCAGGTCATACGCTTGCAAAAGAATACCCTCTATACAATGAGCAAGTAAAATGTCGTCCATATAATGAACTAAATAAACTTCAGTAAAGGCAAGTGATACATCTTTCTTATAAAGTGATGGCTCGTGCCTCTTGTCCATTTTTCTATAAGGTTTTAAGATCTTCTAAAAATTCTAAGAGACATATTTTGGGTTTCTCTACAGCGTGCATTTTCTACCTCTTAAAATGTTCAGCAGTGTTATGTACCCTGGGTGAGTAAGCAACAAGTGGACACCAGGATGTGAACACTTGACAGGAAACCCAGGAAGACCCACTAAGCCCACAAACTGTCCCCAGGTGTACACCTCAGGCTGGTGGAGCCTACGAGTCAATGGACAAACGAGGACTGAGGTGGAGCACACAATCCATTCCCCTTTCCTCCAGAGCGAACCAGCTCAATGAGAGACCATGGGAACTAGATACACAGGACAGGAGGACTCAGAGTTTCGACCAAGAAGCTGGAAGCTTGTGGCAGCTGCTCATGGAAATGAATTCCACCATGGTTTTGGCTGTGAGGTAAGCTCCAAGGGAGCTTCCAGCAAGAAAACAAGATGAGAAAAAAGATATGTGAGGGCACGTGTTGAGAAGACCTTTGCACACAAGGCTCACACAGCTCTGGGCAAGCTCCACCCCTTGATGGGAATACTAATCAGCTGCAGGTGGTCATTTCTGCATGGGATCCCACAGCACAAACTGAAACATGCATTTTTCTGCCCAATCCCCATCACCCTATTCAAAGCCAAGCCTGGGAACTACTCCTAGTGATGTGACCCTGAGTCCTAGATTTGAAACGAGACAGCTCCGTGTGGAGCAAGGGCAAGTGTATTCACTGCATTCTCAAAGCCTGAAGACAAGGGTTTGCGACTGGAGACCAGAAAACGGAAACAAGCTCCGATAACACTGGGACAAGGAAGCGGGATGGAAAGGTTTCTGTCGGCTGGCCCAGAATTCAATGGGCTTCAAGGTGCATTAAGACCACATTGCAGGATGAACAAGCAATGATTCTCGATTCCACAGACACTTAAACACAACCTAGTTGTCATGGAGGGAGTTTAGGCAAGATTTGAAGAGCTAGATAATGGTGAAAGCTGAGAGAGAACAGAATGAATGCCTGAGGTGTGTGGCTGTGGAGCAAGGTTGGGAGGAGATGCACTCTGCCTGCTGTGTGACCCAACAGAGTTGACATAGGGGTCAGGGTGGCAGGTGAGTTTGGAGGCCTCTTTAGGGCATTAGTAATGCCACATTTCTCCCAAGAAATCATCTGAATTGCTCCCCTTCCTCCGCTAGACATGTCAGGATGGGGCTTTGTGATGTCTAAGGTCACCCAGGGCCACCATTGGCGGGGGAAAAGACTTGCTGACCTCATAAAGCATGACGGTGAGGCTCCCTGGGGATGGGTGTATATAGGGATGCTCAGGGGCTCTGAGCAGACCACTGTGAGTCCTCCAAATGACTGAGGTGACTGGGAAGCCACAAGGCTCCAGAGTAGTTATGGAACACCCACCTCCTGTTACCCAGGAGAAGATGAAGACCTCCTATCAATTGAGGTCCAGAAAAAAATGTCAAGGTGAACTGCACCCAGCCAAACTCCTCTTGCCCATCGACCCCACTCCAGAAGACACCCTCCCCTGTCGATGCCTGGCACATAACCCTTCTCTGCCCACACCCCTTCTCCTGAAGCCATCGTTCCCACCTCTCTTCACACTCTTCCCTAAACCAGTGCCATTCTTGCTCCCTGTCTTGTTTTCTCCACGTGGCCAGGGTAACCACGAGGGTGAATATTCCCATTCCGGCAAAGCTGCCCAAGAAAACTTCTCTGAAAACTCCCACCAAAAAAAAGCTTAAGAAAATCAGATGCTCAAAGCTCTGTAGCCAGAGTTCCAAGGCGAATTAACAGCTGAATCAGAAGGAACCAGAGGAGGTTCCAGAGACCATGGAGACCCCTGCCATTCCAGGTAATCAGAAGGAACCAGAGGAAGTCCCAGAGACCATGGAGACACCAGCCATTCCAGCTAATCAGAATGAATCAGAGGAGGTCCCAGAAACCATGGAGAACCCTGCATTTCCAGTTAATGAGAATGAACCAGAGGAGGTTCCAGAGAAAATGGAGACCCCTGCCATTCCAGCTGGACCAGTGGACAGCCAGTGATTTCAGGGCATGGCTAGACACCTCAGAAACGCTTGGGGGTCTGGCCGCTGAGTACTGGCCAAAAGTACAGATGCTGAATATTATAGCAACTGCAGACACTAATAACGAAAATAAAATAATATCAAGCTGATGTGAAATTATGTTTCTCTCTGAGTTCTCTGATAGTGGGGGGCAGAGAGGGCAGGGAAGGGATAAGTGTGTGAGGAGGGAGGGAGATGGATTCTGTGGAGTGGGAGATGGGACCAGAAGGTCCAGTTTGCCAGAAAGTAGGGGGAAGAACTGGTTCCAGACTGAGCTTCAAAGACACACTTCCCATGGGAGAAGAGGAAGAGGACTTGTAGTTTCTCTGTGCGAGTGCAGAGATGAACACTTAGCTGGGGAGCTGTGTCGTGTGTGGATGGGGCAGTGCCATTTGTTCAAAAGGCATACAAAGGAGCTGCCCCATCAAAAGAATGGAATATTGACATTTGCAGCAAGATGGAAGGTAGAATATTGAGTAAAATATCTCAGACAGAGATTGACAAATACTGTATGATGTCACTTATAGATGTTCTGCCTGTAGTCCAGATCCCCGATCGGCAAAGGAGACTCCTCGAGACAACGCAACTTTCAGTAGGGGAATTTACTACTGACTCGAACCAGGGCCTCCCGCCCTCACCAAGGATGTGAGGACAAAAAGGCCCTGAGCCCCAGTTCTCTCAGGTCTTTATTGGGTACCATCGGGTAGTTGGCACAAGCGGATTGGTTACACAGTTGCAAGGCAATTTTTGTTGGCCCAATCCTTGTGGGCTTTCAGCTTTCCCCTGATAGGTTCCCTTTTTCTTGCTAGGC
The DNA here is from genome assembly GCF_019320065.1 of Cervus canadensis. Lineage (NCBI taxonomy): Eukaryota > Metazoa > Chordata > Mammalia > Artiodactyla > Cervidae > Cervus > Cervus canadensis. The sequence goes on along the minus strand of NC_057419.1, from coordinate 139,141,134 downwards.
ACATGTTGATTGGCTGGCTCTAGGTGGCCTGTTAATTATGTTACTCCGGGAAGCCAGGCCTACTCCTAATCTAGGCTGCCTGTCATGTCGAAAGCCGTGACAGGCTCACATTTACCCCCTGTCTTTGTACATTTTGTAGAGGAATCTTTCTCTCTACCCTGTGAAATTGGCTGATATTGTTGTCTCAATACCATAATTTGGATGGTATTGAGGCGCTCTCTAATAAATGAGACCAGACAGGTTAAAATGAATGGATCAAAGGTCAGTAACAATGTTAATATTATGAGTGGCCCCAGGAGGGTGGAAATCAAAGTGGTCAACCAGGGGAAGCGCTGAAACCAAGATTCAAACCAGCCTTGTTGGGCTTTTCCTTCTCTCTTCCGCTGGGCTAGTCTCTCTCTTACTTTCTGGAAAGATTTTTGTACCACCCCTGAATGGGCGATAGAGAAACAGCATTCTTCTCCCAGTGCTGCACATAATCCTCTTTGTTGCAGAAACAACAAATCGAATCCTCTCTTATTCTGTAACACGACTTCAGCCAAGGAGCTCAATATCTCCATCTGTTGCAGCCCTTAGTTGACTATACTGTTTATCTTGCAACGTTAAGGCTGCAATCTCACTTCCCGTTTTTAAGGACCCAATAGGACTGCCAAAGTCAGGGCAGTGATTGGTTCTCGTTTTACCCTATATTGACGCGATGGGTCTAACCTAGGTTGCAGCTCTTCCTTTGAGTAATAGTTTAGCTGGGGGATCAGGTAGACTAGGACACAGAAATCTTGGGAGGCATCAAGTGCTGCCTTATGGACACACGGGGTTAGTCTGGCGGAGCAAGTCTACCACCCGTTTTCTGGCGGAAGTACCCACTGGTGGGTAGAATTGGGGAGGCTAGTCCTAGGGACTGAATTATTATCACCTAGGTGTTGATAAGTCTTAGGGATAGTTCCTATACAGGTGCCTATGCCCGTAATGGAGCCTACTGTCAACCGGCCTGACCCAGGTTGTTGCTGCCGTCTGCAGGCCGAGACATATTATAGCAAAGCCAGCAACCATTTGTTAAGTCTGGACAAGAGGCATTTAGGGTGAGATAGGCCGAGGAGTTCATTTTCATAAGGGGGTCTGTTGGTGGGGACATGTTAACCCTGGGGGGTCCCACGGTGCGTGGAGTCGATCTATTAGGGAGTCTTTGGCGTTGCTCTGTCACCTGGTTTGGTCCTAAGCCTACTTTGGGTGCCAAATAGAGCGGTCCCTTTTTTAATGTAAGCTCAAACCAGAATCCTGTGTCATAGCCAGTCTTGTAAAGACGGAGGCCCCAAGGTCGGCCAACATCCCACCTGGTAAATTTTTTTCCTTTGTCTGTGAATTTGATCTGTAATGGGAAACATTGCCCAGGACTCTCTTAGTTGGACATTTCTGGGAATTCAGGGGTGATTTTACCTGAATGAGGTCCGTGTCGGAGTTAGTGAGCCAATGGACTGTTCCCGTGGTTTCACAAACCCAAGTGGCACAATAAAAAGAGTCAACTCCACCACATTTTTCAATTTGGTTCTGATCCCTTCCTCCCCCTGGGCAGACATAGACAGGCACCTGTTCGTAGTACTGTGGGCCTTTTTACACAGTTATGGGTGAACAGACTGAAAGAGCCGTGGGCAAAGAGCTTGGTGAGTTGGTGGGAACCAAACCCATTACCGTCAGCTGCCAGCACGCACAAATCAAAGGTCAGTACTGGCCACCATGTCCCTTTGGGGGCCACGTTGGAGTTCGAATTAAGCACTTCTCCAGTCTCAGGATTGTAGATCACTCAAGTCAGGTTAGCTGGCTGATGGGGGTTGTGGCTGGTTGCTCCTGGCCTGATGAAAACTGTTATCAGGAGGAGAGTTAAGGGGGCTCCCTTCGCACGAGTTTCAGTTTCAAAGGATTTGACTGGTGAGGTCTTGCCTCCCTTTCTGCTTGTGCCTTCTCTTGTTTTTCCGGGATGGCTTGCTGCACGTGATTGCAGTGAACCCAGGGCCGGATCCCGTCGACCTTAACAGCAGTAGGAGTGGTAAGGAGAACAACATAAGGGCCTTTTCATCTAGGTTCTAATGCTTTAGATTGGTGTCGTTTTACCCAAACCCAATCACCCGGGCCAATATTACGTGAGGGGATGGTCCCCTTGCTTGGACCCTCGTGTATCTCTTGAATTAATTTCCAAACATGGCTATGCACCTTACTTAATGCCATCAGTGTTTGCTGGAATTGTCCCAAGGTAGGGGGTGGTAGGCATTTTTCCTCGAATATAGGACACACAGGAGGGGGTCTTCTATACAGAATCTCAAAAGGGGTAAGATTCAGCTTATAAGGGGTGTTATGGGCTCGAAAGTGCACGAAGGGAAGGAGGGTCACCCAGTCCCCGCCAGTCTCTATTGCCAACTTTGTCTAAGTTTTTTTTAGGGTCTGATTCATTCTCTCAACCTGTCCTGAGCTCTGGGGATTATATTCACAATGTCACTTCCATTTTGTCTCCCCTTGTACAATCTGGCTCACAAAGGCAGGTCCGTTATCAGAGCCCATAGTCACTGGCAGCCCGTGCCTAGGCACTATCTCTCCTAAGATCTTTTTAGCAACCACTGTTGCTGTCTCTCCCTTAGTGGGGAAGGCTTTTACCCACCCCGAGAAGGTATCTACCAGAACCAACGGATAGCGATACCCGTACTTGCCTGGCCTTACTTCAGTGAAATCTATCTCTCAGTGTTGCCCTGGCTCTTTCCCTCAGTAACTTGTTCCAGTGTGCTGCCTTTTCTCTGTCTTCATCAGCTGGCATGCTTTGCAAGCCTGGATAATCTCTCTTACAGTTGCATTTTGTCGAGGGAACCTTAGGCAGGCCGTCTGGAGAAGTGTCAAGGTCTTTTTGTCCCCCAAGTGTGTAGTTGTGTGCAGGTGTTCACATAGGTGACGACCCAGGATGGCAGGCAATATCAGGTTGTTGTTTTGATCTCAGTACCATCCATCTTTGTCATCCTTCTGGAGGGTGGTATCCTCGTTGATCCAGACGAGGTCAGGGAGGGAATAGTCAGGGACTGGTGGCAGAGTTCCCATACCAAGAGGTGGAAGTCCCACAGCTAATATGGGGGCAGCGTAGTCCCAGCTGGCCACTTCTTGAGCGTCCACATCAGCAGCCCGTTTGTCCCATGCCCTAGGGTCCTCTCCTTCCTGGTGACTGGGGACATGTACAATTCCTACTGCCCGGGGCAGTTGAACAGATTTCAGGAGCCTGCGGATCTTGGGCAAATTCTTGACTTTTTTTCCCTCCGCTGTTCTAAATCCCCTTTCCTGCTCTATCGGACCTTGAATATGGACAGTGCTAAAAGCATATCGACTGTCCATAAAAATGGTGACTCTCTTCCCTTTTGCTTGCTCCAGAGCCTGTATTAGGGCAATCAACTCTGCTTTTTGTGCAGACGTGTTTGGGGGAAGTGTCTCAGCCCATATTGTCTGTCCTGAATCATCAACTAGAGCAGCTCCTGCCTTCCTTTGTCCATCTTTTACATAGCTGCTCCCATCAGTGAACCATACTAGCTCACTGTTGTTTAGCGACACATCAGTTAAGTCTTTTCTAGCTGCCAGGGCCTCAGCCAGTATCTCACTGGAATTATGGAGAGGGCAGTCTTCCTCTGGGCTAGGTAGAAGTGTGGCTGGATTCAGGAAGCAAGAGGTCTGAAAACGCACCCTTGGGGCCTCAAGCAGCAGGGCCTGGTAATGTGTCAAATGGGCATGGGAGATTCACTTACCCGGCGGCTGCTTTAAAACCCCTTCGATGGCGTGGGGGGTGTAAACCCAGAGTTGCTGTCCATATGTCAACTTGTTGGCGTCGTAGATGAGGAGGGTAGTGGCTGCAATGATGCAGAGGCAAGGGGGCCACCCAGAGGCCACCGGGTTTAATCGCATTGAAAGGTATGCCACCGGCCACTTCCATGGTCCCCATTGTTGTGTCAAGACCCCCTTTCTTATTTTTTGCTTTTCATTTACAAGCAGCTGGAATGGCTTATTTGGGTGAGGCAGGGTAAGGGCTGGGGTTTTAGTAGGGCCCGTCTGAGTGTCTGGAAAGCCTGTTTCATTGGCTCAGTCCAAGTCCAGTCTGGGGTCTCTCTATTATTAAATAACTTTTCAGCTGCTTTCAGTAAGTCTTGTATTGTCTGTTCTCTTAACCCCTCTATCTTTTGTAATTTTCTCTTACTATCTGGGGCTGCCTGATTCACAAACGCTAGTAGAACTGCAGCGCGTGATTCCTCAGCCTGGGTGTCTATAGGTGTATGTTGCCTAAAGGCTTCCATTAGCCTCTCTAGGAAGGCTGACGGGCTCTCAGTGGGCTCTTGCCTTACTAAATTTACCTTCACCAAATTTGTCGGCTTCCTAGCTGCAGCCCGCAGGCCAGCCATTAGAGTCTGGAGGTACAATCAGAGACGCTCCCTACCTTCCACTCACTCAAAATCCCAGTTAGCCCGCAACAGAGGAAACCCCTCGTCCACGAGATGTGGCTGGGCTGTTGGTCTCCCGTAGACCCCCGGGACCCGTTTCCGCTCCTCTGCCAGGATTCGCTCTCATTCTTCCGTGGTGAAGAGCACCTGCAACAGCTGCTGGCAATCATCCCAGGTGGGGTTATGAGTGAACAAAATGGAATCTAAGAGGTCAATGAGGCCTTGGGGTTTCTCCAAAAATGGATGATTTTGGGTTTTCCAATTATACAGATCACTCGTGGAAAAGGGCCAGTACTGATAGGTTCGCTCTCTGTCCGGGTTAGCTGGTCCCACTCGGATGCGGAGTGCCTGTACAGTAGATGAAGGTAACTCTCGGTCCCCATGATCTTGCTCATCCCTATTCCCTCTATTTCTTCTCCAGGGTCGGGGTTCCCTATTGGGGGGGGGGGCTCTTCCCCTGGGGGAACCTGCAACGGAGGAGGGGCATATGGCGGGGGCCTAATTTCTGTCTCTAAGTCAATCATGTTCAGGTATGAGGATTCCTGCAAGACCGGTTTTGGGCCCTTGTTCTTCTCGGCTTCTTCTGGGGGAGTGGGGATTTCCATAACCAGGGCTTGTACATTAGGATAATCAGGAATTTGTGAACAAAAGGTTTTAACCATTTGGGCGGATTTTCTACTAGATCTTGCCAGACCATAACATATGGGACTTGGCCCGGGTGGCCCCAGGGATCAGGAGCCATAATTTTCTCTTTTACTGCCCGAATAATAGAAGGTTGAAAAGTTCCCTCTGGAGGCCATCCAACTTGGAATGCGGGCCACTATGCAGAGCAAAAGGTTATCGCTGGTGCTCTCTACTTCCTCTCTGGAAGACTCCTCAAAATGCTCCAGGAAGGTAGCAGGGACTGTATCATTGACCTTGGCCAAAAACTCCAGGACTTTCTTCTTGTTGGATTCCATGAGTGCTCTCGGACCCCACGGGAACTCATAGAGAGGGGGATCACTGCTGGGCACCTGGCGGTACTCCACGTACTCTTCCCACACCAGATCTTCTGTGAGGAACTTCCTGGTATCTCCAAAGATGAAGTGCCTTCTTCCATCATAGATGCCCAGAAAATTCAGGATCTTCCAGATCTTCTCCTCGGAGAGGCGGTGGCCATTCAGGTAGATGACACCCAGAAGAGGCATCAGAAGACCATTCTTTGGCAGCCCCTGGTCACCTCTCATAGACTCACTGTCGCTGAGATCTAGATTGCTCACCAGGATATAGGAGTGACCATTGGGCCTGACTTCCTTCAGGACCAGGCCAACCACCATCTCTATGTGCTCAGAGGCTCTCTTGAGGATCTCAGGGAACTGGCCCCTATACCTTTTATTGATAGTCTTCAGCATTTCTGACCTCTTAATGAGCTCCCTCACCTTATACTTATACAGCATCTTCTGCACCAACACCTCGACGTTCTTGGTCAGAGGATCTGTGTGAGAGCTCTCAGCAGCAGCTGAGGCCTGGGAGGAATTTTCACCTCCCTGACCTTGGCCCTCGGCACCTACACCAGCTCTTGAGTGTGCTGTGGCACTGACACCAGCTCTTGCACATGCTGTGGCACCGACACCAGCTCTTGAGCATGCTGCACCACTGACATCAGATCTTGAGCGTGCTGCAGCACCGACACCAAATCTTTTGGGTATAGCACCTGCAGCAGCACTGGTGGTGCCTTGGGCTCCCTGAGGCTCCTTCAGGGTGCCAGCAGCTGAGGAGCTTGAGGGAGCACTCTCTAAATCAGGAGGGGAGGAGGAGGTGGTCTCTTCTCCCCTAGATGTGGTGGCTTGACCATGAAGACCCTGGGTCTCAGCCCAGGCCTGGTGATGTTTCTCGTGACCACGGACCTTACTCTTCTGCATACAGGGCATGATGGCTGTGGACAGGAACTACAGGCAGGAGTCTGGGTCAAAGGACAGGAGATTGGTGCACCTGGAGGATGGAGAATGAGGCGATGTGAGCAACTTAAAATGGGGAGATTCCACCTTGACTTTATCAAAGGCCGCCTCTGCAGGTGTCCTTGAGGACACTGCCCAAGGAACCCACAAGGCTCCTGTTTCATGCTCACCTGTCCCCACAGAATCCCACAGAGGAGGAACAGAGGCCTTCGATTTTCCCTCTGCATCCTCTCAGCCCTGCTTTGGATTTACCAGCATTGGGGTCCTCTCAGCTCATCGTTTATTACCATGTCAAGTCTTGGCAGAGCCTGGGCACCCTCCCTTCTGCTACTCTGATGCAGACAACTTTAGACCTCCACATCATCCAGAAGCCAAGTGAAGGGATATCTCAGGCCACCTCTCTCCCAGGGGATACCCAGTGCTGAGGGCTCAGTAGGCTTTTTTCCATCCTGAGTTCACTGGGATCACCATTCATGGTCTTTACCTTGGCTCCTTAAAGCACTGGACACCATTCTCCATTTGCTGACTGGTGGCTGCACCTTCAGACTAGACATTTCCCCTCCCCTAGACTTGGTATAAAGCGGTGAAGTAGATGCTCAACCTCACAGCCCTTCCCTGAGATTTCCTGGGCTCAAATCCAAGGGATGGGATAAATGAACTGAGTAGTCACTCAGGTTCCTCAATTGGGCTCCTGGCAGAGAAGCTCCTGTTTCTCCTGAATTGATGCCTGTGAGATAGTAAATGTCAATCAGCCTGTGTCCCAACAGGAGGAAGTAAGATGACCTTATCTTACCAAACACGGTCTTCTAAGAACAGGTGCTATTACAGGCAGGTTGATGTCCCTGTGCTCCCACACAGGATCCCAATTCAAGGTCTACAATATCTTTTTGCTTCTCTTTTCTTCTCTCTCTCTTTTCATAATTAAATTTATTTACTATTAATTGGAGGATAATTGCTTTACAGTATTGTTTTTGTTTCAGCCACACATCAATATGAATCAGCCATAGGTATACTGTATGTCCCCTCCCTCTTGAAGTTTCCTCCTACCTCCCAGCCCATCCCACACCTCTAAGCTATCACAGAGCACCGGGTTGGAGCTCTCTGTATCATATGAATAATTCCCACTGGTTATCTATTTTACATATTGTAATGTGTGTGTTTTCAATGTTACTCTCTCAGTCTGTCCCTCCCTCTCTTTCCCCCCGTGTCCACAAGCCTGTTCTCTATGTCTGCAAATCCACTGCTGCCCTGCAAATAGGTTCATCAGTACCATCTTTCTGAAATCCATGTATATGTGTTAATATACAATATTGGCTTTCCTTTTTCTGCCTTAATTCACTCTACATAGAAAATTAGGACTAAAATTACCACATGGAAAGTGGAGCTAAGATGGCAGAGGAATAGGACGGGGAGACCACTTTCTCACCTACAAATTCATCGAAAGTACATTTGAATGATGAGCAAACTCCATAATAACTTCTGATCACTAGCAGAGGACATCAGGCGCCCAGAAAAGCAGCCCATTGTCTTCGAAAGGAGGTTGGACATAATAGAAAAGATAAAAGGAGAGACAAAAGAGTTAGGGACGGAGACCCGTCTCGGGAAGGAAGTCTTAATAGAGGAAGTTCTAAACACCAGGAAACCCTCTCACTTACAGGTATGGGGGAAGTTTTGGAGTCTCAGAGAGCAACCTAACTGGGAGGAAAAATAAATAAAACCCACGGATTACATGCCTAAAAGCAACTTTCAGCAGAAAAGTACCCCAGACGCTTGCATCCGCCACCAGCTAGTGGGGGCTGAACGGAGAGGAGCGGGAAGCATTGCTTATGGTAAGAACCGGGCCTGAATGCCCTGTGGGCAATCGGAAGGAGCTAACCTGAGATGGCAACTTAAACTGTGGGATAGCAAGAGAGAGAGAGAAAATTAACCTGCGAAAAGCCGTAACTGAAGACACTGCCGGCTGTTGGCAGAACAAAGGGAGGACTGAGCAATTCCGGAGAAGAGCTAACCAGCTGTGGACTGGCCTGTCCCCCGCCAGTGGCAGGAGGCAGGGGGGAGGGGAAAGGGGCAAACCTGGCCCCAGAGACAGCATTCCCTAACAACTGCAAATAGGTTTCCAGTCTCTAACCAAAGACTTTCTGAGATTCTGGAGGATTGACATCTGCCGGGAGGGTCGCAGCTAGAGACCAGCTCCCCAGAAGAGACACAAGGTGTGCCAGACAGGCAGAATCTGAGGCTGGGACCACGGAGGGGAGAAGGTGCACCACACCCAGGGAGAGTGAGTTCGTCAAGCTCCTGGCTGCCTGAGATGCTCAGGCTGGGGAAGGCACAAAACGCAGGCACAACTGAGTCCACACTTTTGTGGAGGACCCGAAAACTGGAACCTGAGTGGCTTAGGCCTCAGAAGTGCACGCACCTCAGGGCCCGCTCCCTGTAGAGCAACCTGGAGCCTTGGCACTGTAGATGGGGAAAGCACACACGCCGTGAGCGGGGACAAACCCAGTGTGGCTGGAACACTGCGAGTGCTCCCCACACACACCAGTGATATGTTTGCAGTGCCATCCCCTCCCCACAGCACGACTGAACAAGCGAACCTAAACAAGAGACCACCTCCGCCCGTATGTGTCAGGGCGGAAATTAGAAACTGAAGAGACCTGCAAACAGAAGCCAAATAAACAAAAGGAACCGCTTCAGAAGTGACAGGTGCAACAGATTAAAATCCCTGTAGTTAACACTGACTATACTGGAAGGAGTCTATAGATATCGAGAAGTGTAAGCTTGAAAAAGGAGCTATCTGAAACTGAACCAAACCCACACTGCCCGCAACAGCTGAAAAGAAAAGCCTAGATGTAATTTTACTATTTTTTTTAATTAAAAAAATTTTTTTAATGTTTTTCTTTTCTTTTTTTGGAAATGGCAACCCACTCCAGTATTCTTGCCTGGAGAATCCCATGGGGGGAGTAGCCTGATAGGCTACAGTCCATGGGGTTGCAAAGAGTTGGACATGACTGAGCAACTTCACTTTCGCTTTCACTTTCTATTACTCCTCTATTACTCCTTAATTTTCATTTTCATAACCCACTATAACCTTTCAAAAATAAAAGACCCTTTTTTTTAAAGCAAACTTCATATATATTTCTTATTTTTTGTGTGTTTTTGTTTTTAATATTGTGTTTTTAAGAGTCTAACCTCTACTCTAGATTTTTAATCTTTGTTTTCCAGTATTTGATATCAATTTTGGACATTGAAGAATCCAATATTCAGTACCCATTTTTACTCAGGAGTGTGATGATTGCTCTCTCCCCCTTTTGACTCTCCTTTTTCTCCCCCAGATCACCTCTATTTCCTCCATCCCCCTTCTCTTCTCAATCCAATTCTGTGAATCTCTGTGGGTGTTCTGGGCTATGGAGAACACTTAGGGAACATAGTACTGTGTAGATCTGTCTCTCTCCTCTTGAGTCCCCCTTTTTCTCCTCCTGCTCATCTCTATCTCCTTCCTCCCTCTCCTCTTCTTATTGTAACTCTGTGAACCTCTCAGGTGTCCCTCACGGTGGAGAATCTTTTCACCATTAACATAGAAGTTTTATTATCAGTGCTGTATAGTTGGAGAAGTCTTGAGGCTACTGGAAGAATAAGACTGAAATCCAGAGACAGGAGACTTAAACCCAAAACCTGAGAACACCAGAGAACTCCTGACTACAGGGAATATTAAGTAATAAAAGATCATCCAAAAGTCTCCATACCTACACTGAAACCAACCACCACCCAAGAGCCAATAAGTTCCAGAGCAAGACATACCACACAAATTCTCCAGCAACACAGGAACATAGCCCTGAGTGTCGACATACAGGCTGCCCAAAGTCACACCAAACCCATAGACCCATCTCAAAACTCTCTACTCGACACTCCATGGCACTCCAGAGAGAAGAAATCCAGCTCCACATACCAGAACACCGACGCAAGCATCCCTAAATAGGAAACCTTGACAAGCCAATCGTCCAACCACACCCACTGGGAGAAAACTCCACAATAAAAAAGAACCACAGACCACCAGAATACAGAAAGGCCACACGGAACCTTCTCCAGAACAGATCACATCCTGGGCCATAAATCTAGCCTTGGTAAATTCAAAAAAATTGAAATCATTCCAGTCATCGTTTCTGACCAAAGTGCAGTAAGATTAGATCTCAATTACAGGGAAAAAAATTAAATATTCAGACATATGGAGGCTAAATAACATGCTTCTGAATAACCAACAAATCTTAGAAGAAATCAAAAAGCAAATCAGAATATGCATAGAAACGAATGAAAATGAAAACATAACAACCCAAAACCTATGGGACACTGTCAAAGGAGTGATATGGGGAAGGTTCACAGCAATACAGGCTTACCTCAAGAAACAAGAAAAAAGTTAAATAAACAACCTATGTCTACACCTAAAGCAACTAGAGAAGGAAGAAATGAAGAACCCCAGGGTTAGTAGGATAGAAATCTTAAAAATCAGGGCAGAAATAAATGCAAAGAAACTAGAGACCATAGCAAAAATCAACAAATCTAAAAGCTGGTTTTTTGAAAAGATAAACAAAATTGACAAACCATTATCAAGACCCATTAAGAAACAAAGGGAGAAGAACCAAATCAACAAAGTTAGTAATGAAAATGGAGAGATCACAACAGACAACACTGAAATACAAAGGATCATAAGAGACTACTACCAGCAGCTCTATGCCAATAAATTGACAACATGAAAGAAATGGATACATTCTTAGAAAAGTATAACTTTCCAAAACTAAACCAGGAAGAAATAGAAGATCTTAACAGACCCATCACAAGCATGGAATCAAAACTGTAATCAGAAATCTTCAAGCAAACAAAAGCCCAGGACCAGATGGCTTCACAGCTGAATTCTACCAAAAATTTAGAGAAGAGCTAACACCTATCTCACTCCAACACTTGCAGAAAATCGCAGAAGAAGGTAAACTTCCAAGCTCATTCTATGAGGCCACCATCACCCTAATTCCAAAACCAAACATGCCACACAAAAAGAAAACTACAGGCCAATATCATTGATGAACATAGGTGCAAAAATCCTTAACAAAACTCTAGCAAACAGAATCCAACAACATATTAAAAATATCATACATCATGACCAAGTGGGCTTTATCCCAGGAGTGCAAGGATTCTTTAATATCCTCAAATCAATCAATGTAATACACCACATTAACAAATTCAAAGATAAAAACCATATGATTATCTCAATAGATGTAGAAAAAGCCTTTGACAAACTCAACATCCATTTATGATTAAAACTCTCCAGAAAGCAAGAATAGAAGGAACATACCTCAACATAATAAAAGCTATATATGACAAATCCACAGGCAACATTATCCTCCATGGTGAAAAATTGAAAGCATTTCCCCTGAAATCAGGAACAAGACAAGGGTGCCCACTCTCACCACTACTATTCAACATAGTTTTGGAACTTTTGGCCACAGCAATCAGAGAAGAAAAATAAATTAATGGAATCCAGACAGGAAAAGAAGAAGTGAAACTATCACTGTTTGCAGATGACATGATCCTCTACATAGCAAACCCTAAAGACTCTACCAGAAAATAACTAGAGCTAATCAATGCATATAGTAAAGCTGCAGGATATAAAATTAACACACAGAAATCCCTTGCATTCCTATACACTAACAACGAGAAAACAGAAAGAGAAATTAAGGAAACAATACCATTCACCATTGCAAAAAAAGAATAAAATATTTAGGACTCTATCTACCTAAAGAACTGAAGACCTATACATAGAAAACTATAAAACACTGATGAAAAAAATCAAAGAGGACACAAAGAGATGGAGAAATATACCATGTTCAAGGATTGGAAGAATCAATATTGTGAAAATGAGTATACTACATTACTTTTCCAACAAAGTCCGTCTGGTCAAGGTTATGGTTTTTCCAGTGGCCATGTACGGATGTGAGAGTTGGACTGTGAAGAAAGCTGAGCACCGAAAAATTGATGCTTTTGAACTGTGGTGTTGGAGAAGACTCTTGAGAGTCCCTTGGACTGCAAGGAGATCCAACCAGTCCATCCTAAAGGAGATCAGTCCTGGGTGTTCATTGGAAAGACTGATGCTGAAGCTGAAACTCCCAATACTTTGGCAACCTCATGCGAAGAGTTGACTCATTGGAAAAGACCCTGATGCTGGGAGGGATTGGGGGCAGGAGGAGAAGGGGATGACAGAGGATGAGATGGCTGGATGGCATCGCCGACTCGATGGGCATGAGTTTGAGTAGACTGCGGGAGTTGGTGATGGACAGGGAGTCCTGGCGTGCTGCGATTCATGGGGTCACAAAGAGTCGGACACGACTGAGTGACTGAACTGAACTGAACTGAACCCAAAACAAACTATAGATTCAATGCAATCCCTATCAAGCTACCAATGGTATTGGTAGTTCTTCACAGAACTAGAACAAATAATTTCACAATTTGTATGGAAATACAAAAAACCTTGAATAGCCAAAGCAATCTTGAGAAAGAAGAATGGAACTAGAGGAATCAACCTGCCTGACTTCAGGCTCTACTACAAAGCCACAGTCATCAAGACAGTATGGTACTGGCACAAAGACAGAAATATAGATCAATGGAACAAAATAGAAAGCCCAGAGATAAATCCACGTACCTATGGACACCTTATCTTTGACAAAGAAGGCAAGAACATACAATGGAAAAAAGACAACCTCTTTAACAAGTGTTGCTGGGAAAACTGGTCAACCACTTGTAAAAGAATGAAGCTAATACACCTTCTAACACCATACACAAAAATAAACTCAAAATGGATAAAGATCTAAATGTAAGACCAGAAACTATAAAACTCCTAGAGGAGAACATAGGCAAAACACTCTCTGACATAAGTCACTGCAAAATCCTCTATGAACCACCTCCCAGAATATTGGAAATAAAAGCAAAAATAAACAAATGGGACCTAATGAAACTTAAGAGCTTTTGCACGACAAAGGAAACTATAAGCAAAGTGAAAAGACAGCATTCAGAATGGGAGAAAATAATAGCAAATGAAAAAACAGACAAAGGATTAATCTAAAAAATATGCAAGCAACTCCTGCAGCTCAATTCCAGAAAAATAAATGACCCAATCAAAAAATGGGCCAAAGATCTAAACAGACATTTCTCCAAAGAAGACATACAGATGGCTAACAAACACATGAAAAGATGCTCAACATCACTCATTATCAGTGAAATGCAAATCAAAACCTCCATGAGATACCATTACACGCCAGTCAGAATGGCTGCTATCCAAAAGTCTACAAGCAATAAATGGTGGAGAGGGTGTGGAGAAAAGGGAGCCCTCTTACACTGTTGGTGGGAATGCAAACTAGGATAGCCACTAGTACAGTGTGGAGATTCCTTAAAAACTGGAAGTAGAACTGCCATATGACCCATCAATCCCACTCCTGGGCATACGCACCGAGGAAACCAGATCTGAAAGAGACACGTGCACCCCAATGTTCATCGCAGCACTGTTTATAATAGCCAGCACATGGAAGCAACCTAGATGCCCATCAGCAGACATGGATAAGAAAGCTGTGGCACATAACGCAGAGTACTAACCACTATACCTTTATGGCAAAGAAGGAAACTAGAACACTTTCTAACACCATACAAACAAAAAAAATCAAAATGGATTAAAGATCTAAATGTAAGACCAGAAACTATAAAATTCCTAGAGGAGAACATAGGCAAAACATTTTCTGACATAAATCACAGAAGGATCCTCTATGACCCACCAACCAGAATATTGGAAATAAAAGCAAAAGTAAACAAATGGGACCTAATGAAACTTAAAAGCTTTTGCACAACAAAGGAAACTAAAAGCATTGTGAAAAGACAGCCCTCAGATTGGGAGAAAATAATAGCAAACGAAGCAACAGACAAAGGATTAATCTCAAAAATATACAAGCAACTCCTGAAACTCAATTCCAGAAAAATAAATGACCCAATCAAAAAATGGGCCAAAGATCTAAACAGACATTTCTCCAAAGAAGACACAGATGGATAAGAAACGCATGAAAAGATGCTCAACATGACTCATTATCAGAGAAATGCAAATCAAAACCACAATGAGGTACCATTACACGCCAGTCAGGATGGCTGCTATCCAAAAGTCTACAAGCAATAAATGCTGGAGAGGGTGTGGAGAAAAGGGAACTTTTTTACACTGTTGGTGGGAATGCAAACTAGTACAACTGCTATGGAGAACAGCATGGAGATTTCTTAAAAAACTGGAAATAGAACTGTCATATGACCCAGCAATCCCACTCCTGGGCATACACACCGAGGATACCAGATCTGAAAGAGACACGTGCACCCCAATGTTCATCGCAGCACTGTTTATAATAGCCAGGACATGGAAGCAACCTAGATGCCCATCAGCAGACAAATGGATAAGGAAGCTCTGGTACATATACACCATGGACTATTACTCAGCCATTAAAAAGAATTGATTGGAGTCAGTTCTAATGAGATGGATGAACCTGGAGCCCCTTATACAGAGTGAAGTAAGCCAGAAAGATAAAGACCATTACAGTATACTAACGCATATATATGGAATTTAGAAAGATGGTAACGATAACCCTATATGCAAAACAGAAAAAGAGACACAGATGTACAGAACAGAATATTGGACTCTGTGGGAGATGGCAAGGGTGGGAAGTTTCGAGAGAACAGCATCAAAACATGCATATTATCAAGGGTGAAACAGATCACCAGCCCAGGTTGGATGCATGAGACTAGTGCTTGGGGCTGGTGCACTGGGATGACCCAGAGGGATGGGATGGGGAGGGAGGTGGGAGGGGGGATCGGGATGGGGAACACATGTAAATCCATGGCTGATTCATTTCAACGTATGGCAAAAACCACTACATTATTGTAAAGTAATTAGCCTCCAACTAATAAAAATAAATGAAAAAAAATTAAAAAATAAATTACCACATGAGCCAACAATCCCATACTAGGCATGTCCCCTGAGGAAACAGTAACTTAAAAAACACTTCTACTCCAAAGTTCGTTGCAGCACTCTTTACAATAGCTAGGGCATAGAAGCAACCAAGGCCTACATTTGATTTATGACAGGATCTAAGATTTCTCAGTGTGCTGACCACGCCCCTCAGACCAGGGCAGAGTGCTCAGAGGGGACTTGCTTCCCCTTTAGGCTGCAGTGGGAACCGCCATGTATTCTTGAGGTCTCAAAGGGATGATGACAGGGAGGATTTGGTCTGAATGATGTGGTGTGGAACATCCCCACAGCCCCCGAGGTTCTCACCATCCCACCAGGGAACCCGAAACTCTCCCTTCCCAACCTGACGCTCCCCGCTTTGACATGGTCTCTCACTTCCCTGAGATGATCTGGGAAGTGTCATGTCAAAATGCCCGATTGCGACTCCATTTTTTATGGGAGGAGCCCCCATCCTCACTCAGCGTCACAACCATGAATGTGTTGGGGACTAGGTCCCTTTGTTGAATTAAGTTTATTCCTTTAGAGCAAGCTTCTCACCTCCCTGATCCCACCTCCAGCAAACGATAGGGAGCACCACTGTTGGCCAGCTCCACGTGGGGCCTCCTAGAGCTGAGTGCAGGGGGGCCGCTCAATGTGGCCCCCATGCGGTTTTGAAGTCTGATAACTGGCCCTCAGGGCCGTTATCTAGGACCGAGAGTTCCTTCGAGGGTAGAATCCGGGCCTACCCCCACAGACCAACGCCTTCACCTGAGACACGCTAGACCGCATTCAGCCAATAGCTGTGAGGGACTCAAAAGAGCCAGATCACAGGGTTGGGATGCGGGCTGGGTCACTTTTCTTAACAGTGGGTTCCCAAAGTCCCTTCAGTTACATTCTGGTCCTCACCTTGGTTCTGGACAAGTCCTGGACACTGAAACGCCACCAAAGAGACGCCACGACTCCCGGTCAATCTCCTCGCCTTTGAAGCGGAAGTGGACGGGAGCTGCGTACGGTCCTACGTGGGGTCTCCTGGGGATGACGGCAGGGGCAAGGCACTACGGGAACCCCAGTAGCTCAAAATTCATCCGTCCCCGGGTCCTCCTTGTGCAGTGTGTTAGAGCCCAGGACGTCTCCAGCTATGAATCCAAGTCCTCCAGCACCCAAACAAAGCCCTCGTCTCCCTGAGTCCCTAGTGGGAGGAGTCAGGGCGCTGCTCTGAGCATCTCTGCTTGTCAGGAGGGGCGCCACTCTGTGAGCGTCCCTTGTTGGGGGAGACCCTCTCACTAGCACTGATGGTCCTCACTTTAAGTCCGGTTATGGTCAAGATGTCCCCCTCTGCAGATCTGGGGCCTAATTCTGCTAGAGGAGGCCCTGCCCTCCCCGAGATCACACAGGTGGAATGAGGGGACCACTTAGAAGTAGCTCTTCTCGTCTCTCAGGGCTAAGAATTTACAGAATTCTGTCTGGCTCCCTCTCCAGGGGTCCCCTCTAACAGTCAGCATTGTCATCTGAGGTCCTGCTTGGGCTCAGGTCCATTCCTCTGTGAAACGGAAGCTGATCATATTAGACAGAGATCTCACCTCACTGAGGCTTGCCAGACTGAAATCAACCTGACATCTGTCCCCAGAGCTTCCCAGGGAGCCCAGCATCAGATATTTTCCAGGGCCTCCTTTTATGGTGTATGCTACCATGAGTCCACTTTCAGGTCCTCATATTGACACATGATAAATCCTGTAACTCCACTCTCTACTTGATGAAGCTTCTTGTCTTACATCAAGGTCCTAGTCTCCTGAGAATTCCACGTTGGAAGTCAGGGTGATCCTCTTGTGATCCTAGTCCATCAGGGCCTCTGAGAACAGACAGTGCGGATGCAACTTGAGTCCTTCCAGATTCCTCCTGCTCAGCATCCTCACTACATCTACCACAGCCAGGGACTGCTCCCTCTACTGATCTAAGATTCCTCTTCTTAGTCTTTGGGTGACCCCTGTATTCAGGGGTGATTGTCTCCTCAGCGCTCCTTAATGGAGGTTCCCATATCAGCTTCTGTCCCTTGATTAAAGGCTTCCTGGGAAATGCATATTCCTACACACATTGAGCAGATACCCTCTAGAAAATCTTGGAGAAAAGGGGACCTGGGCCCAAAAGTGATGTAAAATTAGGAAATCAGAGCAGAAATCTGGGAACTCAGGACATATGTTATGCTGTCAGAGAAAAAGAGCTGATATATTCTTTCTCTTCAGCCAGATTTAGGGGGTCTGCTTAGTCACTCAGCTGTGTCTGACTCTTTGTGACCCCATGGACTGTAGCCTGCTGGGCTCTTCTGTCCATGGGAATTCTCAAGGCAAGAATACTGCAGTGTCTGGCCATACCCTCCTCCAGGGGATTTACCAAATTCAGGAATCGAACCCAGGACTCCATTATTGCAGATGGATTCTTTACTTTCTGAGCCAGTAGATTTAGGGTAGTTCTTAAGTATTTAGTCTCGGCACCTCCCTGTTGGTCCAGTGGTTAAGACTCTGCACTCCCAATGCATAGGGCCTGGGTTCAATCCCTGGTCAGGTAACTGGATTACACAGGCCAGAACTAAAAGTTCACGTGCCACAACAAAAAGCATCACATGCTGCAGCTAAAGAGCCTGCATGTGGCACCAAAGATTCCGAGTGTCACAACTAAATGCAGTGCAGCCAAAAAATAACTATTTTTCATTGAAAAATAAAATGTTTACTTTTTACATAGAAGGATAGTGCCACATAGTCTTGTAAGCCTCGATCACTTGAGGGTGTCTGAATTTGCACATGAAGATGATCATGTGGTTGCTGAGCATCATCTCCTTCTCTCCTTTATTCATACCTCTTAATTATTTTGGTGTTTGTATTGCCTTGGCTATGTATCCCAACCCAGTGTTTTGGTCACAGAGTTCTTCTTTCTATCACTCAAGATATCTTTTGGAGTGCTAGAAGACAGTGAATTAACTGCCTCATGAGCACCTCAGGCCGGGGCAAATGGAAGCAATGTGCTCTGGACAAGTTCAGACCAGCGCTCCTGTCCCAGCTCTGTCTCTTGTCAGTTGTGTGGACTTGGGTCCATCCCCAAACTCTGGGAGCCTCAGGTGAAGTGGCTTTTGTAGGGGCTAGTGGCATGAAGCACCTGGCACAGTGCCTGGACTACACTGATACTTTACACAATATCTGTTTTTACTATGATTATGATTATTTTGTTCCCAGAGGATACCACCTACCCTGAAGAAGTTTTAAATCCAGGAGATGTCAGAGAATCTGTGGCATTCTTGGACATCAAACACCAAATCAGTCCAAAATGCTGTTTAGAAAGAATCTTTCATTTCCACTACTAAATCATATTTTGAGTGTGGTGGTAGTTTTTTTTTTTTTTTTAGCTGAATGAAATTCACATAGTCTAGAATTTGGTTCTGAGACTAATGCTTCCTTCCTTCCAAGCTGCTCTTTCATTTAAACAACTCCTACATTTGTTTTGCCTTGGATAAGGAAATTGCAACCCACTCCAGTGTTCTTTCCTGGATAATCCCAGGGACGGCGGGGCCTGATGGGCTGCCATCTATGGGGTCACACAGAGTCGGACATGACTGAAGTGACTTAGCAGCAGCAGCAGCAGCAGAAGAGACTTGCCTACTGGCCCAGTAGCTATGTGGCGGAGAATCTGTGCTCCAAATGCAGTGGGCCTGGGTCCCATCCCTGATCAGGGAACTAGACCCCACTCCACACACCACAGGTAAAAGATCCTATATGCCACAACTATAACATTCCTCATGCTGTAACTAAAGAACTCTCAGGCTGCATGGAAATTCAAGGATCCTGGATGCCAAAGACAAGACCAAGAATAGCCAAATAAATAAGGAACTTGCCTAAGCTTCATTAGGCCTGGGAAGAATTGGTGGAGGAACACTGGGACATCACTGGCTTGGGCCCTCTCTTCCTCATCTTTCAAAGCTGTGATACCCAGGATCTCCGATAGCTCACAGAAGGGGTAGGGGTGGGGCTGGGTGGGCAGGGGTGGGACTGGGTGGGCTGGGGTGGGGGTGGGTCCGCTGGGGTGGGTGGGCTGGGAGTGGGTGTGGGGAGAAGCCTGATGGGGTGTTCTACAGTCCTCATTCACAGTCCCCATCTTCATATCTATCAGAGCCTGACAGTCCTCCCTTTACTGGACTGTATCCACAAGCCTCCAAACAAAGTTTCACCTCTTACAGTTTGGCAGGGGAGAAGTGCGGGAATTGAGCACATGGGTGCCGCTTTGTGTCACCATCTTCACTGCCGCATGCCTCGTTAGCACTCGGCACTCTCCCGGGACTGGACTTAGGGCGTAGGTTTCCTTCATTTACAGAATCAAGTAATCACTTATCTTAGAGAATGCCTTAGATCAAGGTATATGCAAGAAATCAACCTAAGAGAATTGTAGGAACCGTCCCCTGCTGATCACAGAGTTGAGACTTTGGGCATACTCTTTGTTACAGGACGGGGGAATGGTCCCTTGAGACTACATTCAGGTCTTCACCTTGCCTTCAGCTCAGTCCTGGGAATCCACTCCTAGCCACAAGAATGCACTGAACATCAGTCCAAGCTCTTCACCACCAGCTTGGAAGTTTTGCGGAGACACTTCCGGCTATGGCTGCCCTGTGCAGGATCTCTTAGGGATGATGACAGGACCAGGGCTCTGTGGGGACCCCATCGTTCAGTGTTCAGCAGTCCCTGGGTCATCCTTTAGGGTCCTGAACATGCCGTCTGTCAGAGCCCTGTACACTTTGCCCTACGGACTTGAGTCCTCCAGCCCCCAAACAAGCCCTCACCTCTCCAAGTCCCTAGTGGGGAGTCAGGGCACTGCTCTGAGCATCTCTCCCTGACAGGAGGAGTGCCACTCTGTGAGCCTTCCTCCTTGGTGGCAGAGACCCTCTCATTAGCACTGATGGGTCTCATCTTCCCAGTGGTGATGGCCAAGACGCCATCCTCCTAAGAACTGGGGTTTCTAGCCTGATAGAAAAAGTCCTTCCCTCGCTGAGACCAGACAGAAATGAAGAGACTTCTCATCCCTACAACTCTGCCTGGAACCTCTGGGGTTAAGAATAGGGGCAGGGGTCTGCAAAGCCTCCTCATTTGTGGGTCTAGTGATACTTCTTTCTTCACTCAGGGGTCTCACCATGATCCTGGCCAGTCCTGGGACCTGACCTTCCAACCTGAGATTCTCCCTCCTCTGAACCGAGGCCATTCTTCTTAGACTCAGATTTTGACCTCACAGTGAAATACAAGGCTTCTAAGAGGGAATGTCCTGTCTGGGCATTCTAGGCCTGAGGGCAATTTTGGGCAGGTCTCTGAATGACCTGCATTTTAGGGTGGTTGTCTCTCCAGTCCTCACTTATGGGGGCCCAAATTTTGTCTATCTCTTGGATTAAAAGATTCCTGGGGAAAACCACATCCCTGCAAACTCTTGAGCAGTGTCCCTAATGCAACCCTTACAGTTTCATGTCCCAGACTGGACCTGAGATGGGGAAAATAACACAGAAGTTAGGGGGCAGGATGGGGTGTGCTCCCAGAAAAAAATGCTGACCCATCCTTTCGAAAGCCAGGGTCAGTCTCTTTTCATGACTTGTTTTAATGATTTACAGGCATACTTTTAAAACATTGTACTGCATGTAATCATGGTTCACAAATACTGTGTTTCATTACAACCTGAAAGTTTATGGTAACCATGCATTGAACATGTCTATGGCACCATTTTCCCAGCATCATGTATTCACTTGGGGTCCCTTTTCCACATATTGCTAATTCTTTAAATATTTTAAACTCTTTCCTTATTTTATTTTTTATGGTGCTCTGATCAGTTGTATTTGTTACTATTGTAACAATATGACATTTGTAAATTAAGATATGTGCATTTTTAAGACATCTTCTAGTACGCCTATAATAGGATTAACAACTTTTATAAGCACTGGGAATCCCCCAAATTCCTAATGGTTTACCTTATGGCAGTTTTCACTTTATTGCAGTGATCTAGAACCCAACTCACCATATCTGAGATATGAGTACAATTCTAAAGGAAAAAGCCATCCAAGATGGTTTTGTGGTGTTCTGATTGAGGTCATCTGACACTGCACAGAGAAACGATCTGACTGTCCCTGTCATCTGTTTCTCTTCCTTTTTCCTGTCATTTCCTGAGGTAGCCTTCAAGGCTTTGTGCCTAAAGAAGTGCATTGGGAAAAAATAAAATAAAAGAAGTGCACTGGAATATATCCAGAGGCCTTACTTTTATCCCAAGATACATTTAAGTGGTAAGGAACACAGCTCTGCTTTAGGACAAGAGGAGTATAACAGAATAGGATCTAGAGTAATTCAAAGAAGAATCGAATTCCAGGCCTATCAGTTACGAGTGTTCCCCAGCAAGGGCTCACTGCCTGATGCACATGGAAGTGAAGACTATGGAACGGGCTTTTGAGAGAAAAACTTTAACCCAAGGTGGAGTAGCAAGAAGACAGGAAGTCGGGCTCTCAAATCTGTCTCCTCAATCCAGAGTTTGGGGTGAAATTAAAGGGTTTAGTGGAACTGCAAACTTGGAAGCTAATTGGCTAGTCTTGAATTAGTTCATGTGAGCTATTCATGCTGCTAGAAGCCAAATTGTCCCTATTGAAGGACTTCATACAGTTCTCCCATGGCAACACTCCTACTCTGAGAGTTGCACAGACTGAACCCTCTTGGTCCAGGGCTCATCCTGGAAATGGGCTCCTTTTTTGCACTTGTATAGTGCTGCCTCTAAAAATAACTCAAGGTTTGATTAATCAATAACCTGTTTTAAGGAGGAAAAACCAGTTTAAACTGGTCAGTGCTTTATGTTTCAATCCCCCCATTTCTCTTTGTACATTCTTCAAGCTTGTGGGAAACCATCCTCAATTTGGTTAATGAATCTCAAATTGTGCAGAAAATGATAATCCCAGGTCACAGATTTTGTACCAACAGGACTGGAGTGTTATATAAGCATTGACAACGTTGGATTAATTGGTATTTAAGAAAGGTGATTATCAGAGGCTTTGTTTCCTTCACATGTGTCTTTACAGGATATTGCTTTAAATTTGGCATTTTGGTGGCTGCATGGAATTTATCACTACTGGGTCAGCTGTCTTGGCTTTTCCTGGACACTCATCAGCCCAACCTGAGCTCTGCAGTTGAATGATTAATTTCTTCTACTGTAGGACTCTTTCAAAATTAGTTTACATTTTGGCCAGCAAACAGAGCCTGGACCACCTGCATTTAACCAATGCTTGCTGCCTCTTCCTAGCCTTCACGGATTGCAGTCAACATCAACCAGCACTCTTATCAGGAACTTGAGGTCTCTGGATGAGGCAGAAATGTTGGCTTCCCCTGGAAAACCCCTGCATTCATGGGAGCTGTAGGAAGGCCTTCAGGGCTTGTCTTTCTGTGGCTCAGAGTGCTTTGTTCCTTTCTAGGAAGAAAATGGGCAAACTAGAGGCACTGTCCCTTAATTTAGGACCCAATTCCATCTCCTAGGTTGGTTTCTGGGAGGAATTGGCTGTATGAATTCCCTGGAGAAACCACTGAGAAGAATGGACAGTCTCAAGTTGACCAGCTTGGATCTGAGGGTTCACTTAAAGAACCCTGAAAAGTTTTCCATCACATGTGGTTATCAAACTGTAGCTTGAAAGGCACACATGCTACACAGCTTCCAAGGAATTGTCCCACCAGTTCCAAGACTGGAGCCCATTTGGTCAGAGGCTCCCAAAATTTCTGTGCTGCCATGTGATGAGGAGAAGCTTGTCCTCAAAGAGAGTCCTATGGAAGTTCAGGCTCTGTCTCACTCTCCACGTAGAGATACTTACCTAGTGAGGAGGACGCTGAGATAGTGATTGCATGACATTGAAGAAAGTGAAAGAGGAAGCTATCTTAGATTCAGGCGGAGCTAACTTTCAAAGAGCAACTGAGGAGCACACATGTTGTTTTCTCCAGGAGGTCAGGGTAACCATGAGGGTGAATAATCCAATTCCAGCAAAGCTGCCCAAGAAAACTTCTCAGAAAACTCCCACCAAAAAAAGCTTAAGAAAATCAGATGCTCAAAGCTCTGTAGCCAGTGTTTCAAGGAGAATGAACAGCTGAATCAGAATGAACCAGAGGAGGTCCCAGAGACCATGGAGACTCCTGCCATTCCAGCTAATCAGAATGAATGAGAGGAGGTCCCAGAGACCATGGAGACCCCAGTCATTCCAGTTAATCAGAATGAACCAGAGGAGGTCCTGGAGACCATGGAGACCCCTGCCATTCCAGCTGGACCAGTGGACAGCCAGTGACTTTGGGGCATGGCTAGAGACCTCACAAATCCTCGGGGGGTCTCGCCGCTGAGTACAGGCCAAAGTACAGATGATGAATGTTATAGCAACTGCATACATTAATAAGGGAAATAAAATAAAATCAACCTGATATGAAATTATATTTGTTTCTGAGTTCTCTGATAGTGAGGGGCATAGTGGGCAGGGAAGGGATAAGTGAGTGAGGAGGGAGGGACATGGATTCTGTGGAGATGGAGATGGGACCAGAAGGTCCAGTTTGCCAGAAATTAGGGGGAAGATCTAGTTCCAGACTGAGTTTCAAAGACACACTTCCCATCGGAAAAGAAGAAGAGGACTTGGTGTTTCTCTGTGTGAGTGCAGAGATGGATACTTAGTTTGGAAGCTGTGTCCTGTGTCGGGGGGCAGTGCCATTTGTTCAAAAGGCATACAAAGGAGCTGCCCCATCAAAAGAATGGAATATTGACATTTGAAGCAACATGGAACGTAGAATATTGAGTAAAATAACTCAGATAGAGGTAGACAAATACTATATGATATCAGTTATAGAATCTAAACATACTGCAAGTAGAGAATATGATAAAAATGGAGGTGCACAAATATAGAGAAGCATCTACTTGTTACCAGCATGGAGGGGAAGAAGGAGGCGCAATACAGAGGTTGAGGAGTGGGAGGCACACAGTGTTAATTTGGTGGAAGGTGAGCTCACGTATGCATTGTACAACATGGGGAATAGAGCCAGGACTTTGTCATAACTATAAATGGAAAGCAAGCTTTAACAGTTGTATAATCAGAAAGAAAAGGAAAGAAAGAGGGGGGAGGAAGGAGGGAAGAAAGGAAGGAAAAGAATGGCGTTTATAGAGGTCAAAAAGCTAATACTGATTAGGCCCTTTTTGGCAAAGGAATGCATTTTACTTCATTTTAATTTTAATTGGTGGGTAATTACTTTACAATATTGTGGTATTTTTTGCCATACATTGACATGAATCAGCCATGGGTGTATATGTGTTCCCCATCTTGATCCCCCCTCCCACCTCCCTCCCCATCCCATCCCGCTGGGTCAGCCCAGTGCACCAGCCCTGAGCACCGTGTCTTTTTTTTTTTTTTTCCTTTATTTTTTTTTTCAGTGGGTTTTGTCATACATTGATATGAATCAGCCATAGATTTACACATATTCCCCATCCCGATCCCCCCTCTCACCTCCCTCTCCACCCGATTCCTCTGGGTCTTCCCAGTGCAGCAGGCCTGAGCACTTGTCTCCTGCATCCCACCTGGGCTGGTGATCTCTTTCACCATAGATAATATATATGCTGTTCTTTCGAAACATCCCACCCTCACCTTCTCCCACAGAGTTCAAAAGTCTGTTCTGTACTTCTGTGTCTCTTTTTCTGTCTTGCATATAGGGTTATCATTACCATCTTTCTTAATTCCATATATATGTGTTAGTATGCTGTAATGGCTCTTTATCTTTCTGGCTTACTTTCCTACTGTATAATGGGGCTCCAGCTTTCATCCCTCTCATTCAAGAAGGTGAACATGAATTCTTTTAAATGGCTGAGTAATATTCCATGGTGTATATGTACCACAGCTTCCTTATCCATTCATCTGCTGATTGGCATCTAGGTTGCTTCCATGTCCTGGCTATTATAGACAGTGCTGTGATGAACATTGGGGTGCACGTGTCTCTTTCAGATCTGGTTTCCTCAGTGTGTATGCCCAGAAGTGGGATTGCTGGGTCATATGGCAGTTCTAATTCCAGTTTTTTAAGAAATCTCCACACTGTTGTCCATAGTGGTTGTACTAGTTTGCATTCCCACCAACAGTGTAAGAGGGTTCCCTTTTCTCCACACCCTCTCCAGCATTTATTGCTTGTAGAGTTTTGGATAGCAGCCATTCTGACTGGAATGTAATGGTACCTCATTGTGGTTTGGATTTGCATTTCTCTGATAATGAGTGATGTTAACAAACAACAAATAACATACAAAGGGATTCCCATAAGATAAACAGCTGATCTATCAATAGAAACCCTCCAGGCCAGAAGGGAATGGAGGACATACTGAAGTAATGAAGAGAATAACGGGTACACCTAGGATTAGCAGTAACCAGCAAGGATCTCATTCAGATATGCGAGGAGAATTCAGAAGCTTACAGACGGGCAAAAGCTGAGAGAATTCAGCACCACCAAACCAGCTCTTCAACAAATGCTAAAGGATCTTCTCTAGACAGGAAATGCAGAAAGGTTGTATAAACATGAACCCAAAACAACAAAGTAAATGGCAACGGGACCACACCTATCAATAATTACCCTAAATGTAAATGGGTTGAATGCCCCAACCAAAAGACAAAGACTGGCTGAATGGATACAAAAGCAAGACCCCTATATATGCTGTCTACAAGAGACCCACCTCAAAGCAAGGGACACATACAGACTAAAAGTGAAGGGCTGGAAAAAAAAAATATTTCACGCAAACGGAGACCAAAAGAAAGCAGGAGTCGCAATACTCATATCAGATAAAATAGACTTTCAAATAAAGGTGTGAAAAGAGACAAAGAAGGACACTACATAATGATCAAAGGATCAATCCAAGAAGAAGATATAACAATTATAAATATATATGCACCCAACATAGGAGCACCGCAATATGTACGGCAAACACTAATGAGTATGAAAGAGGAAATTAATAGTACACAATAATAGTGGGAGACTTTAATACCCACTCACAACTATGGATAGATCAACTAAACAGAAAATTAACAAGGAAACACACAACCTTAAATGACACAATGGACCAGCTAGACCTAATTGACATTTATAGGACATTTCACCCCAAAACAATCAACTTCACCTTTTTCTCAAGTGCACACGGAACCTTCTACAGAATAGATCACATCCTGGGCCATAAATCTGGTCTTGGAAAATTCAAAAAAATTGAAATCATTCCAGTCATCTTTTCTGACCACAGTGCCATAAGATTAGATCTCAATTACAGGAAAAAAATTGTTAAAAATTCAAACATATGGAGGCTAAATAACACGCTTCTGAATAACCAACAAATCATAGAAGAAATCAAAAAAGAAATCAAAATATGTATAGAAATGAATGAAAATGAAAACACAACAACCCAAAACCTGTGGGACACTGTAAAAGCAGTGCTAAGGGGAAGGTTCATAGCATTACAGGCTTACATCAAGAAACAAGAAAAAAGCCAAATAAATAACCTAACTCTACACCTAAAGCAATTAGAGAAGGAAGAAATGAAGAACCCCAGAGTTAGCAGAAGGAATGAGCACCGTGTCTTATGTATCGAATATGGACTGGCTATCCCTTTTACATATGATAATATACGTGTCTCAATGCTATTCTCTCAGATCATCCCACCCTCGCCGTCTCCCACAGAGTCCAAAAGACTGTTCTGTAAATCTGTGTCTCTTTTGCTGTCTCCCATATAGTGTTATCATCTCCATCTTCCTAAATTCAATATATATGCCTTAGTATAGTGTATTGGTGTTTTCCTTTCTGACTTACTTCGCTCTGTATAATAGGTTCCAGTTTCATCCACCTCATTAGAATGGATTCTGTTCTGCCTGTAATCTGAGTCTCCAGTTGGAAAAGAAGACCTCAAAACAATGCAACTTGCAATAGAGAAATTTATTACTGACTCGAGCCAGGGTCTCCCGCCCTCACCAAGTATGTGAGGACGGAAAGGCCCCGAGCCCCAGTTCTCTCTGGTATTTATTAGGTCAAAAAAAGCAGCAGGTTGTTGGCGCAAGCGGGTAGGTTACACAACGGGTAGTTGGCGCAAGCGGATTGGTTACACAGTTGCAAGGCAATTTTTGTTGGCCCAATGTGGGGCTTTCAGCTTTCCCCTGATAGGTTCCCTTTTTCTTGCTAGGCATATGTTGATTGGCTAGCTCCAGGAGGCCTGATAATTATGTTACCCCAGGAAACCAGGCCTACTCCTAATCTAGGCTGCCTGTCATGGCGTTACAGCCTCACATTTCCCCCCTGTCCTTGTACTTTTGTAGAGGAATCTTTCTCTTCACCCTGCGAAATTGACTGATATTGTTGTCTCAATACCATAATTTGGATGGTATTGAGGCGCTCTCTAATAAATGAGACCAGACGGTTTAAAATGCATGGACCAAAGGTCAGTAACAATATTAATATTCTGAGTGGACCCAGGAGGTTGGAAATCAAAGTGGTCAACCAGGGGGAGCGCTGAAACCAAGATTCAAACCAGCCTTGTTGGGCTTCTCATTCTCTCTTCTGCTGGGCTAGTCCCTCTTTTACTTTCTGGAGAGATTTTTGTACCACCCCTGAATGGTCGATATAGAAACAACATTCTTCTCCCAGTGCTGCACACAATCCTCCTTGTTGCAGAAACAACAAATCTAAACCTCTCCTATTCTGTAACACTACTTCAGCCAAGGAGCTCAAGGATTCT
The DNA here is from genome assembly GCF_019320065.1 of Cervus canadensis. Classification (NCBI taxonomy): domain Eukaryota; kingdom Metazoa; phylum Chordata; class Mammalia; order Artiodactyla; family Cervidae; genus Cervus; species Cervus canadensis. The sequence continues at coordinate 139,112,965 of NC_057419.1, read as the reverse complement.
TGGAGGTGTGAAATGGACTTCTCGAGTTGCTCAATATCTTCATCTATTGCAGCCCTTAGTTGATTATACTGTTCATCTTGCAACATTAAGGCTGCGATCCCACTTTCCGTTCCTATAGCACCCAATAGGACTGCTAAATTCAGGGCAGTGACTGGTTCTCGTTTTACCCTATATTGACCCGATGGGTCTAACCTTGGTTGCAGCTCTTCCTTTGAGTAATAGTTTAGCTGGGGGATCAGATGGACTAGGACACAGAGGCATTAAGTGCTGCCTTATGGACACATGGGGTTATTCCGGCGGAGCAAGCCCACCACCCGTTTTCTGGGGGAAGTACCCACTGATGAGTAGAATTGGGGAGGCTAGTCCTAGGGACTGAATTATTATTACATAGGTGTTGATAAGTCTTAGGGATAGTTCCTATACAGGTGCCTATGCCCGTAATGGAGCCTACTGTCACCCGGCCTGACCCAGGTTGTGGCTGCCATCTGCAGACCGAGATATCAGAGGTCACATTGAATCTTGAAGAAAAGGCAACCGCCTCATAATAGGGAGGCCTAATATTATAGCAAAGCCAGCAACCATTTGTTAAGTCCGGACGAGAGGCATTTAGGGTGAGATAAGCTGAGGAGATCATTTTCATAAGGGGGTCTGTAGGTGGGGACATGTCAACCCTGGGGGGTTCCACGGTGCGTGGAGTCAATCTATTAGCCTCACTTTGGTTCTGGGAGGGAGGCTTTGGGGTTGTTCCCTGGTTTGGTCCTAAGGCTACTTTGGGTGCCAAATAGAGCTGTCCCAGTTTTAATTTAAGCTCGAACTGGAATCCTGTGTCATAGCCAGTCTTGTAAAGACGGAGGCCCCAAGCTCGGCCAACATCCCACCTGGTAAATTTCTTTCCTTTGTCTGTGAATTTGATCTGTAATGGGAAACATTGCCCGGGTTTGGATGATACTCCCTTTGTTGGACATTTCTGGGAATTCGGGGGTGATTTTACTTGAATGAGGTCCTTGTCGGAGTTAGTGAGCCAATGGACTGTTCCCGTGGTTTCACAACCCCAAGCAGCGCAATAAAAAGAGTCAACTCCCCCACATTTTTCAATTTGGTTCTGAGCCCTTCCTCCTCCCGGGCAGACGTAGACAGGCACCTGTTTGTAGTACTGTGGGCCTTTTCGCTCACAGTTACGGGTGAACAGACCAAAAGAGCCGTGGGCAAAGAACTTGGTCAGTTGGTGGGGACAAAATCCACTACCGTCAGCCACCAGCATGAACAAATCAAAGGTCAGTACTGGCCACCATGTCCCTTTGGGGGCCACGTTGGAGCTCGAATTAAGCACTTCTCCAGTCTCAGGATTGTAGATAGCCCAAGTCAGGTTAGCTGGCTGATGGGGGTTGTGGCTGATTGCTCCTGGGCCGATGAATACTGTTATCAGCAGGAGAATTAAGAGGGCTCCTGTCGCACGAGTTTCAGTTTCAAAGGATTTGACGGGTGAGGTCTTGCCTCCCATTCTGCTTGCGCCTTCTCTTGTTCTTCAGGGGCGGCTTGCCGCACGTGATTGCAGTGAACCCAGGGCCCAATCCCGTCGACCTTAACAGCAGTTAGAGTGGTAAGGGGAACAACATAAGGGCTTTTCCATCTAGGTTCTAATGCTTTAGATTGGTGTCGTTTTACCCAAACCCAATCACCCGGGCCAATATTATGTGAGGGGATTGTCACCTTGCTTGTTCCATCGTGTATCTCTCGAATTAATTTCCAAACATGGCTATGCACCTTACTTAATGCCATCAGTGTTTGCTGGAATTGTCCCAAGGTATGGGGTGGTAGGCACTTTTTCTCAAATATAGGACACACAGGAGGGGGTCTTCCATACAGAATCTCAAAAGGGGTAAGATTCAGCTTATAGGGGGTGTTATGTGCTCAAAAGAGCACGAAGGGAAGGAGGGTCACCCAGTCCCCGCCAGTCTCTATTGCCAACTTTGTCAAAGTCTCTTTTAGGGTCCGATTCATTCTTTCAACCTGTCCTGAGCTCTGGGGATTATATTCAGAATGTAACTTCCATTTTGTCCCCAGAGCTTGGGCCAGCCCTTGTACAATCTGGCTCACAAAGGCAGGTCCATTATCAGAGCCCATAGTCACTGGCAACCCGTACCTAGGCACTATCTCCTCTAAGATCTTTTTAGCAACCACTGTTGCTGTCTCTCCCTTAGTGGGGAAGTCTTCTACCCACCCCAAGAAGGTATCCACCAGAACAAACAGATATCGATACCCGTACTTGCCTGGTCTTACCTCAGTGAAATCTATCTCCCAGTGTTACCCTGGCTCTTCCACTCGGTACCTCGTTCCAGTGTGCTGCCTTTTCCCTGTCCTCATCAGCTGGCATGCTTTGCAAGCCTGGATTATCTCTCGTACAGTTGCATTTTGTCGAGGGAACCTCAGGCAGGCCGTCTGGAGAAGTGTCAAGGTCTTTTTCTCCCCCAAGTGTGTAGTTGTGTGCAGGTGTTCACATAGGTGACGACCCAGGATGGCAGGCAATATCAGGTTATTGTTTTGATCTTGGTACCATCCATCTTTGTCATCCTTCTGGAGGGTGGTGTCCTCGTTGATCCAAACGAGGTCAGGGAGGGAATAGTCAGGGACTGGTGGCAGAGTTTCCATACCAGGAGGTGGAAGTCCCACGGCTAATATGGGGGCAGCGTAGTCCCGGCTGGCCACTTCTTGAGCATCCACATCAGCAGCCCGATTGTCCCATGCCCTAGGGTCCTCTCCTTTCTGGTGACCGGGGACATGTACAATTCCTACTGCCCAGGGCAGTTGAACAGCTTTCAGGAGCCTGCGGATCTTGGGCAAATTCTTGACTTTTTTTCCCTCCGCTGTTCTAAATCCCCTTTCCTGCTCTATCAGACCTTGAATATGGACAGTGCTAAAAGCATATCAACTGTCCATAAAAATGGTGACTCTCTTCCCTTTTGCTTGCTCCAGAGCCTGTATTAGGGCAATCAACTCTGCTTTTTGTGCAGACGTGTTTGGGGGAAGTGTCTCAGCCCATATTGTCTGTCCTGAATCATCAACTAGAGCAGCTCCTGCCTTCCTTTGTCCATCTTTTACATAGCTGCTCCCATCAGTGAACCATACTAGCTCACTGTTGTTTAGCAGCACATCAGTTAAGTCTTTTCAAGCCGCCAGGGCCTCAGCCAGTATCTCACTGCAATTACGGAGAGGGCGGTCCTTCTCTGGGCTAGGTAGAAGCGTGGCTGGATTCAGGAAGCAAGGGGTCTGAAAACGCACCCTTGGGGCCTCAAGCAGCAGGGCCTGGTAATGTGTCAAACGGGCATTGGAGATCCACTTACTCGGCGGCTGCTTTAAAACTCCTTCGATGGCTTGGGAGGTGTAAACCCAGAGTTGCTGTCCATATGTCAACTTGTCGGCATCGTGGACGAGGAGGGTAGTGGCTGCAATGATGCGGAGGCAAGGGGGCCACCCAGAGGCCACTGGGTCCAATCGCTTTGAAAGGTTTGCCACCGGCTGCTTCCATGGTCCCCATTGTTGCGTCAAGAACCCCTTTCCTATTCCTTGCTTTTCATCTACAAACAGCTGGAATGGCTTATTTGGGTGAGGCAGGGCAAGGGCTGGGGTTTCTAGTAGGGCCCGTCTGAGTGTCTGGAAAGCCTGTTTCATTGGATCAGTCCAAGTCCAGTTTGGGGTCTCTTTACTTCCCTCATACAGGGGTCAGTTCTTCTCAGCAAACCCCATGATCCACAGTCTACAATATCCAACAGTCCCCAAAAAGTCTCACCTGGCAGGGGGTCTTGGGCTCTGGTATCTGCAATTTTGTTTCCTTCATGGCCTGAGTTAGCCACCTTTGCCCCTGCCTGATCTTATACCCCAAATAGGTGACCTCTTGCCAGGATATTTGCACCTTCTTTAAGCTAGCACGATATCCCAAGGTGCCTAAAGTCTGTAAGAGGTCACTGGTGGCATGGCTGCATGCCTCCTCTGTGGTTCCAGCCAACATAAGGTCATCCACATATTGCAGCAGGATGTCCTCTGAGTGGCAAGTCCGATATTCATAGAGGTCCTCACTCAAAGCCTTATTAAACAAGGTAGGGGAGTTTTTGAACAATTGTGGGAGGTGGGTCCAAGTTAGTTGTACTACCGGTTGGCCTTCCACCTCAGTCCACTCAAAGGCAAATGTCTCCTGGCTCTGGGCGACCAGGGGTAGGCTGAAAAAAGCATCTTTCAAGTCCAACACAGTGTACCAAGTGTACTCAGGCAGCAGACAGCTCAGGAGGGTGTACGGGTTGGGGACAGTAGGGTGTATGTCACTCACTAGCTTGTTGACTTCTCGTAGGTCCTGGACAGGTCTGTAATCCGTACTCCCTGGCTTCTTCACCGGTAGTAAGGGGGTGTTCCAAGGGGATTGGCACCACTTGAGAATTCCGGCATCCACAAGCCATCGAATGTGGGGAGTGATCCCCCACCGAGCCTCCTGGCTCATAGGGTATTGCCTCACCCTCACAGGAGTTGCCTCGGCTTTTAGTTCAATGACGACCGGATGTCTCTGTTTAGCCAGTCCCATTCCTGCTGTTTCTGCCCATGCCAACGGGTATTTGTGGACCCACGGTTGTATATCTGGTGCTATAACCTCTGAGGGCTTAGGCACAAAAAGTCTGTATTCATCTCTTAAAGCTAGAGACAAGACATGTATCGGCTCTCCAAGTCCATCCGTGACTGACATTGCCCCAGGGTCAAAATGGATCTTAGCATTAACTTTAGTCAACAAGTCCCATCCAAGTAGAGGGGCTAGGCATTCTTGTATCACCAAAAACAAATGGGACACCTGATGGGTCCCCAGATTTACTTTCCGTTCCATGGTCCAACAATATCTTTTTTTCCCCATGGCTCCCTGCACCAAGCTGGTTTTCTTAGACATTGGTCCCAGTTTTTGATTTAAAACAGAGTGTTGGGTGCCAGTGTCCACCGTGAGGCCAACGGGTTTCCCCTCCACATGTATGGTTACCCAGGACTAGGGGAGGGATGCCGAGTCTTGACTCCCCTAGTCACTGTCTTCCCCCGCATATAGAACTCGAGTTCCATGGGAAATTCTCTCTCTCTGGGTTGTTCCTCTCTTCGGGTCCCTCTTAGGGCACTCATTTTTCCAGTGCCCCTGTTCTTTGCAGTAAGTGCACTGTTCTTTCTCTAGGGCCTGCCTTTTTGGTCTCTCTTTTTTTTCTCCTGACTGGGGGCCTCAAGGCTCCCTCAATTCTGTTCCGGCGATCATCCCTGCATAAAGAATCTTGGCTAGCTCTCTCTGGTTCTTCCGGTTGTCCTTCGTCCTATGTTCCCTATCTTCTTTCCTGATCTTCTCAGCTAGTTCCCTTTCCTCCCGACGAAGTCGTTCCTCCCTTTCTTCTAGGGACTCCCTATTATTAAATACCTTTTCAGCTGCTTTCAGTAAGTCTTGTAATGTCTGTTCTCTTAACCCCTCTATCTTTTGGAATTTTCTCTTAATATCTGGGGCTGCCTGATTCACAAATGCTAGTAGAACTGCAGGGCGTGATTCCTCATCCTGGGGGTCTATAGGTGTATATTGCCTAAAGGCTTCCATTAGCCTCTTTAGGAAGGCTGACGGGCTCTCAGTGGGCTCTTGCCTTACTAAATTTACCTTCACCAAATTTATCAGCTTCCCAGCTGCGGCCCTCAGGCCAGCCAATAGAGTCTGGCAGTATACTTGGAGACGCTCCCTACCTTGCACTCGCTCAAAATCCCCGTTAGGCCGCAACAGAGGAAACCCCTCGTCCACGAGATGAGGCTGGGCGGTTGGTCTCCCGTCGACCCCCGGGACCCGTTTCCGTGCCTCTGCCAGGATTCACTCCCGTTCTTCCGTGGTGAAGAGCACCTGCAACAGCTGCTGGCAACCATCTCAGGTGGGGTTATGAGTGAACAAAATGGAATCGAAGAAGTCAATGAGGCCTTGGGGTTTCTCTGAAAAAGGAGGATTTTGGGTTTTCCAATTATACAGATCACTCGTGGAAAAGGGCCAGTATTGATAGGTTCACTTTCTGTCTGGGTTAGCTGGTCCCACTCAGACGGGGAGTGCCTGTACAGTAGATGAAGGTAACTCTGGGTCCCCATGATCTTGCTCACCCATATTTCCTCTATTTCTTCTCTGGGGTCAGCGTTCCCTTATCCCTTCTGATTCATCGGAGGGGAGGGCTCTTCCCCCCAGGGGAACCTGCAACAGAGGAGGGCCATATGGCGGGGGCCTAATTTCCGTCTCTAAGTCAATCATGTTCGGGTATGAGGATTCCTGCAAGACCGGTTTTGGGCCCTTGTTCTTCTCGGCTTCTTCTGGGGGAGTGGGGGTTTCCATAACCAGGGCTTGTACATTAGGAGAATCAGGGAGTTTGTGAACAAAATGTTTTGACCATTCGGGCGGATTTTCTACTAGATCTTGCCAGACCATAACATATGGGACTTGGCCCGGGTGGCCCCAGGGATCAGGAGCCATAATTTTCTCTTTTACTGCCCGAATAATAGAAGGTTGAAAAGTTCCCTCTGGAGGCCATCCAACCTGGAAGGCGGGCCACTCTGCAGAGCAAAAGGTCATTAATTTACACTTTGTAACCAGTAGCGACAGATCACACGCTCTAGCCCTGACATCTGAGAAATGATCAGTCATGAGAGAGAGTGGGGTAGATTTTTCTTGCCCCATAGCGAGAGTCAGAAGAAGGTCACCGAGAATTACCACCAAAAAATCCTATCGGGAGTGGTGGCGGCCAGGAGGTTGGGTTTGTGGTATGCTTTGTGGAACTATTTGAGTGCCTTAGTCGTTGCACGGAAGTTTTCTTGTTGGGGGCAGGCACGGTAAGGGTTTTTAGCCCGTTTTGTGACCACCTTATCCTTTTACGGCATCTTCCAGTGGCAGGCGCCCGATTGGCTGTTAAGTGCCTGTCGCGTGCCCACACAGACGGGTTTTTATTTGGCCAGATTCTCGGTTTAGAACACAAGAAAAAAGAAAAGAGTTTCACCCTCTCGGGCTCCTGTTACTGGGGCTGACTTGTTGGGAGGCTTTCAGAATCCGCTAGAGAGTAGCCCTGGCCGGGACTCATCAGTTGCCCCGACAACTGTCTGCCTGTTCACTGAAACTCTCAGAAACAGAAATGAAGCTCCAAGGCTTTATAGGAGGAAGTAGACAACGACACACCAGAGAACAACGAGACAGGAGACAATGCCGGCAGTAATACAGACGCGAAAGGGCATAGAAAAACACATAGACAGACACACATAGGCCGACAACACAGAACTGGGGGGCGGGACCCCCTGAGTCTCCCTATCCTCTAGAACAAGGGTCACCTTACCAAATGGCATCCACTGTTCCCCAGATCCGGGCTTAGGAGGGGAGGTCTCTTTCCTGCAGAGCCGGCTGCTTTCCAGCGTGCTTGCTGGCCTCGACCTCACAGCAGCCCGAACTGCCAATCCGTTCCCTCATGGAAAGCTGTCCCTCACGCCAGACACTTTCCTTCCTTTTAGCCAGTCCTTGGATTTACACTGGACTTTTCCAGACGTGCCTGAGCAGCAGTGCTATTACCTGTCCTTTTTCCCCTTTGTTCCAGAGAACGTTCTTCCCCAGTCAAGGGATCCTGGACGAGCCCCCAAATGTTCTGCCCATAGTCCGGATCACAGATTGGGAAAGAAGACTCCTCAAGACAATGCAACTTGCAGTAGGGGAATTTATTACTGACTCGAACGAGGGTCTCCCACCCTCACCAAGGGTGTGAGGACCAAAAGGACCCGAGCCCCAGTTCTCTCAGGTATTTATTGGGTACAATAGAGTAGTTGGTGCAAGCAGATTGGTTACCCAGTTAGAAGGCAATTTTTGTTGGCCCAATCCTTGGGGGCTTTCAGCTTTCCCCTGATAGGTTCCCTTATTCTTGCTAAGCACATGTTGATTGGCTGGCTCTATTTGGCCTGATAATTATGTTACTCCGGGAAACCAGGCCTATTCCTAGTCTAGGCTGCCTGTAATGGGGTTAGTCGTGACAGCCTCACAATAGAATCTAAACATACCGCAAAGTAGAGAATATGATAAAAAATTGAGGCGCACAGATATAGAGAAGCATCTACTGGTTAGAGGCGGGGAGGGGAAGAGGGAGGGGCAATACAGAGGTGAGGGAGGAGGAGCCACGCAGTGATAGTTAGGTGGAGGATGAGCTCAGGGATGCATTGTACAACATGGGGAATAGAGCCAGGACTTTGTCATAACTATAAATAGAAAGCAAGCTTTAACAGTTGTATAATCAGAAAGAAAAGGAAAGAAAGAGGGGCGAGGAAGCAGGGAGAAAGGAAGGAAAAGAATGGCGTTTTTGGAGGTCAAATAGCCAATACTGATTAGGCCCTTTTTCGCAAAAGAATGTATTTTATTTTATTTTATTTATTTTATTTGGTGGGTAATTACTTTACAATATTGTGGTGGTTTTTGCCATACATTGACATGAATCAGCCGTGGGTGTACATGTGTCCCTCATCCTGATAACCCCTCCCACCTCCCTCGCCATCACATCTCTCTGGATCAGCCCAGTGCACCAGTCCTGACCACCCTGTCTTATGCATCGAACATGGACTGGCTATCCCTTTCACATATGATAATATACATGTTTCAATTCTATTTTCTCAGATCAACCCACCCTCGCCGTCTCCCACAGAGTCCAAAAGACTGTTCTGTAAATCTCTGTCTCTTTTGCTGTCTCCCATATAGGGTTATCATCTCCATCTTCCTAAATTCAATATATATGCTTATATAGTGTATTGGTGTTTTTCTTTCTGACTTACTTCCTCTGTATAATAGGCTCCAGTTTCATCCACCTCATTAGAATGGATTCAAATGTGTTCTGTTTAATGGCTGAGAAATATTCCATTGTGTCTATGTACCACAGTTTTCTTACCCATTTGTCTGCTGATGGACATCTAGGTTGCTCCAATGCCCTGGCTATTGTAAACAGTGCGGTGATGATCATTGGGGCACATGTGTCTTTTTCACTTCTGGGTCAATCAGGATTTGAATGAGGAGAAACCATGATTACTATTAGCCTGTTAGTGGTAAACCCTGCACATGAGTTTGGTTGAAGGAGTGGGAACAAAGTTGGAGATAGTTGTTTCAAACCATCTGAGACTGCTCAGATGGACATGTGTGGTGCTGTCCTGCTGGGGGACATCTCTGGTTGCTCTGTTCTAACCAGCAACAAAGGATTTTCTTTCCTTCCTTTCATTACCCTTGTTTCCCTTTCTCCCTCTTTCCTCTCTACCTGCCTTTCTTTCACAAATATTCATTGTGCTGTGCTGTGCTGTGCTTCCTTACTCAGCCGGCTCCAACTCTTTTTGACCCCATGGTCTGTAGCCCGCAGGGTTTTCTGTCCATGGTGATTCTCCAGGCAAGCATACTGGAGCAGGCTGCCATTCCGCCCTCCAGGGGATCTTCCCAACCCAGGGATTGAATCCTGGTCTCCCATGTTGCAGGTAGGTTTTTTTTTTTATTACTGTCTGAGCCATCAGGAAATCCTTAAAATGGGCTTCATCTGACACTATGATTTTCATATCTGTAAGATCAACTGGGGTCTATTTTAGGATTTCCATGTCTCTCCTTACTTTTAGAACACACAAAACACAGTTATTCCAAGTATCTTAATGTATCTGTTGCAATTACTAAAATCTATGCCACTTCTGCCTGCGTTTTGTTCTCAAGGAAATTTTATTCTGATTTTTCTTACCTTCGTGAGATTTAATATATTTTAACATGGTTCGATATTCTTCTTGTGAATTGGCTGCTCCTGACTTTAAACATGTCTTCATAAATTTCACGGCCAGTGATACATCTTTCTTATAAAGTGATGGCTTGTGCCTCTTGCCCATTTTTCTATCAGGTTTTAAGATGTTCTAAAATTTCTAAAAGTCATCTTTTGGGTTTGTTTCTGGCGTGTTTTTCTACCTGTTAAAATGTTCAGCAGTGTGATGGACCTTGGGTGAGTAAGCAACAAATGGACACCAGGATGTGAACACTTGACAGGATACCAAGGAAGACACACTAAGCCAACAAACTGTCCCCAGGGGTGCCCCTCAAGCTGGTTGACCCTACGAGTCAATTGGAATAATGAGGACTGAGGTGGAGCACACAATCAATTCCACTACCTTCCAGAGCCAACCAGCTCCATGAGAGACCATGGGAACTAGATGCACAGGACAGGATGACTCAGTGTTTCGTCCAAGAATCTGGAAGCTTGTGGTGGCTTCTCATGGAAATGAATTCCACCTTGGTTTTTGCTGTGAGGTAAGCTCCAAGGGAGCGTCCAGCAAGAAAACAAGATGAGAAAAGAGATTTGTGAGGGCACATCTTGAGAAGACCTTTGCACACAAGGTTCACACAGCTCTGGGCAAGCTCCACCCCTAGCTGGGAATACGAATCAGCCACAGGTGGGCATTTCCTGCATGGGATCCCCCAGCGCAACCTGAAAGTTGCATTTCTCTGCCCCTTCCCCATCACCCTGTTGAAACCCAAACCTGGGGAGTACTCCTAGTGAGGTGACCTTGAGTCCTAGACTTGAAACGAGACAGCTCCGTGTGGAGGAAGGGCAAGTGTATTCACTGCATTCTCACAGCCTGAAGACAAAAGTTTCCGACTGGAGACCAGAAAATGGAGGCGAGCTCCGGGAACACTGAGACAAGGAGGCCGGATGGAAAGGTTTCTGTCGGCTGGCCCAGAATTCAATGGGCTTCAAGGTGCATTAAGACCACATTGCAGGACGAACGAGCAATGATTCTCGCTTCCACAGACACTTCAACACAACCTAGTTGTCATGGAGGGAGTTTAGGCAAGATATGAAAAGCTAGATAATGGTGAAAGCTGAGAGAGAACAGAATGAATGCCTGAGGCGTGTGGCTGTGGGGCAAGGTTGGGAGGGGATGTACTCTGCCTGCTGTGTGACCCATCAGAGTTGACATAGAGGTGAGGGTGGCAGGTGAGTTTGGAGGCCTCTTGAGGGCATTACTAATGCCTCATTTCTCCCAGCAAATCATCTGAATTGCTCCCCATCCTCCGCTAGACATGTCAGGATGGGGCTTTGTGATGTCAAAGCTCACCCAGGGCCACCATTGGCTGGGGAAGAGACTTGCTGACCTCATAAAACATGAGGGTGAGGCTCCATGGGGACGGGTATATAGAGGGGTGCTCAGGGGCTCTGAGCAGACCACTGTGAGTCCTGCAAATGACTGAGGTGACTGGGAAGCCACAAGGCTCCAGAGTAGTTATGGAACACCCACCTCCTGTTACCCAGGAGAAGATGAAGACCTCCTATCAATTGATGTTCAGAAAAAATATCTAGGTGAACTGAACCCAGCCAAACTCCACTTGCCCATCGACCTCACCCCAGAAAACACCCTCCCCTGTCGATGCCTGGCACATAACCCTTCTCTGCCCACACCCCTTCTCCTGAAGCCATCGTTCCCAACTGTCTTCACACTCTTCCCTAAACCAGTGCCATTCTTGCTCCCTGTCTTGTTCTCCAGGTGGCCAGGGACCGTGAGGATGAATAGTTCCATTCCAGCAATGCTGCCCAAGAAATCTTCTCTGAGAACTCCCACCACAAAAAAGCTTAATAATATCAGATGCTCAAAGCTCTGTAGCCAGAGATCCAAGGTGAATGAACAGCTGAATGAGAAGAAACCAGAGGAGGTCCCAGAGACCATAGAGACCCCTGCCATTCCTGTTAATCAGAAGGTACGAGAGGAGGTCCCAGAGATCATGGAGACCCCTGCCATTCCAGCTAATCAGAATGAATCAGAGGAGGTCACAGAGACCATGGAGAACCGTGCATGTCCAGCTAATCAGAATGAATCAGAGGAGGTTCCAGAGATCATGGGGACCCCTGCCATTCCAGCTAATCAGAATGAATCACAGGAGTTCCCAGAGACCATGGAGACCCCAGCATTCCCAGCTAATCAGAATGAAGCAGAGGAGGTACCTGAGACCATGGAGACCCCTGCCATTCCAGTAATCAGAACCAACCAGAGGAGGTCCCATAGACCATGGAGACCCCTGCCATTCCAGCTGGACCAGTGGATAGCCAGTGACTTCGGGGCATGGCTAGACACCTCCGAAATGCTTGCGGGTCTGGCTGCTGAGTACTGGCCAAAATACAGATGCTGAATATTATAGCAACTACATACACTAATAACGAAAATAAAATAAAATCAAGCTGATTGAAATTATGTTTGTCTCTGAGTTCTCTGATAGTGGGGGGCAGAGAGGACAGGGAGGGGATAAGTGTGTGAGGAGGGAGGGAGATGGCTTCTGTGGATTGGAGATGGGACCAGAAGGTCCAGGTTGGCAGAAAGTAGGCGGATGACCTGGTTCCAGACTGAGCTTCAAAGACACACTTCCCATGGGAGAAGAGGAAGGGGACTTGGAGTTTCTCTGTGCGAGTGCAGAGGTGGACACTTAACTTCGGAGATGTGTCGTGTGGGGCGGGGCAGTGCCATTTGTTCAAAAGGCATACAAAGGAGCTGCCCCATCAAAAGAATCGAATATTGGCATTTGCAGCAACATGGAAGGTAGAACATTGAGTAAAATACCTCAGACAGAGTTTCACAAAAACTGTATGATATCACTTGTAGAATGTATACATATCGCAAAGTAGAGAATATGACAATAATGGAGGTGCACAAATATAGAGAAGCATCTACTGGTTACCAGCGGGGAGGGGAAGAGGATGGGCAATACAGAGGTGGGGGAGTAGGAATCACACCATGATAGTTAGGTGGAAGATGAGTTCAGGGATGCATTGTACAACTTGGGGAATAGAGCCAGGACTTTGTCATAACTATTAATGGAAAGCAAGCTTTAACAGTTGTATAATCAGAAAGAAAAAGAAAGAAAGAGGGGGAAGGAAGGAGGGAAGAAAGGAAGGAAAAGAATGGCGTTTTTGGAGGTCAAAAAGTCAATATTGATTAGGCCCTTTTTATCAAAGGATTCTATTTTATTTTATTTTATTTTATTTTATTTATTTTAATTGGTGGGTATTTACTTTACAATATTGTGGTGGTTTTTGCCATACATTGACATGAATCAGCCATGGGAGTACATGTATTCCCCATGCTGATTCCCCCTCACATCTTCCTCCCAATCCAATCCCTCTGGGTCAGCACAGTGAACCAGTCCTGGGCACCTGTCTTATGCATCAAACATGGACTGGCTACCCCTTTCACATATGATAATATACATGTTTCAATGCTATTCTCTCAGAGCACACCACCCTCGCCATCTCCAACAGAGTTGAAAAGACTGTTCTATAAATCTGTGTCTCTTTTGCTGTCTCCCATATAGTGTTATCATCTCCATCTTCCTAAATTCAATATATATATGCCTTAGTATAGTGTATTGGTGTTTTTCTTTCTGACTTACTTCGCTCTGTATAATATGCTACAGTTTCATCCACCTCATTACAATGGATTCACATGTGTTCTTTTTAATGGCTGAGCAATATTCCATTGGGTCTATGTACTGCATCTTTCTTACCATTTGTCTGCTGATGGACATCTAGGTTGCTTCCATGCCCTGGCTATTATAAACAATGCTGTAATGAACTTTGGGGCACACATGTCTTTTTCACTCCTGGGTGAATCAGGATTTGACTGAGGAGAAACCATGATGACTGTTAGCCTCTTATTGGTAAACCCTGCACATGAGATTGGTTGAAGGAGTGGGACCAAAGTTGGAGATGGTTGTTTCAAACCGGCTGAGAGTACTCAGGTGGACATGTGTGGTGCTGTCCTGCTGGGGGACAACTCTGGTTGCTCTGTTCTCACCAACAACGGAGGATTTTCTTTCCTTCCTTTCATTTCCCTTGTTTCCCTTTCTCCCTCTTTCGTCCGTACCTGAATTTCTTTCAGAAACATTCATGTGCTGCTCTTTGCTGTGCTTAGTTGTTCAGCCATGTCCAACACTTTGTGACCCCATGGAGTGTAGCCCGCCAGGCTCCTCTGTCCATGGGGATTCTCCAGGCAAGCATACTGGAACAGGCTGCCATTGCCCCCTCCAGGGGATCTGCCCTAACTAGGGATTGAATCCTGGTCTCCCATGTTGCAGGTGGGTTTTATTTATTTATTTATTTTTTACTGTCTGAGCCAGCAGGAAACCCTTAAAATGGGCTTCATCTGACACTATGATTTTCATATCTGTAAGATCAACTGGGGTCTATTTTAGGATTTCCATGTCTCTCCTTACTTTTAGAACACACAAAACGCAGTTATTCCAAGTATCTCAATGTATCTGCCTGCAATTACTAAAATCTATGCCACTTCTGCCTGCGTTTCAGTTCTCAAGGGAATTGTAGTAGGATTTTTCTTACCTTTTTGAGATTTAATATATTTTAACGTGGTTCTGGGCTAGTTCCATATTCTTCTTGTGAATTGGCTGCTCCTGACTTTAAACATGTCTTCATAAATTTCACGGCCAGTGATACATCTTTCTTATAAAGTGATGGCTCGTGCCTCTTGCCCATTTTTCTATCAGGTTTTAAGATCTTCTAACAATTCTAAGAGTCAACTTTTGATTTTGTTTACGGTGTGCTTTTTCTGCCTCTTAAAATGTTCAGCAGTGTGATGGACCCTGGGTGAGTAAGCAACAAGTGGACACCAGGATGTGAACACTTGACAGGAAACCAAGGAAGACTCACTAAGCCAACAAACTGTCCCCAGGGGTGCCCCTCAGGCTGGTTGACCCTACGAGTCAATTGGAAAAACGAGGACTGAGGTGGAGCACACAATCCATTCCACTATCCTCCAGAGCCAACCAGCTCCATGAGAGACCATAGGAACTAGATGCACAGAACAGGATGACTCAGTGTTTTGTCCAAGAACCTGGAAGCTTGTGGCAGCTGCTCATGGAAATGAATTCCACCATGGTTTTGGCTGTGAGGTAAGCTCCAAGGGAGCTTCCAGCAAGAAAACAAGATGAGAGAAGAGATTTGTGAGGGCACGTCTTGAGAAGACCTTTGCACACAAGGCTCACACAGCTCTGGGCAAGCTCCACCCCTTGCTGGAAATACTAATCAGCCGCAGGTGGGCATTTCCTGCATGGGATCCCCCAGCACAACCTGAATCATGGATTTCTCTGCCCCATCCCCAACACCATGTACAAACCCAAGCCTGGGTAGTACTCCTAGTGAGGTGACCCTGAGTCCTAGACTTCAAACGAGACAGCTCCGTGTGGAGCCAGGGCAAGTGTATTCCCTGCATGCTCCCAGCGTGAAGAAAAGGGTTTCCGACTGGAGGCCTTAAAACGGAAGTGAGCTCCTGGAACACTGAGACAAGGAGGCGGGATGGAAAGGTTTCTGTCGGCTGGCCCAGAATTCAATGGGCTTCAAGGTGCATTAAGACCACATTGCAGGACGAACGAGCAATGATTCTCGCTTCCACAGACACTTCAACGAGTTCCCAGAGACCATGGAGACCCCCTGCCATTCCAGCTGGACCAGTGGACAGCCAGTGACTTCGGGGCATGGCTAGACACCTCAGCAATTCTCAGGGGTCTCTGCGCTGAATCCTGGCCTACAGTACCGATGCTGAATGTTATAACAACTGCATACAGTAATAAGAAAACTAAAATAAAGTAAACCTGATGTGAAATTATGTTTGTCTCTCAGTTCCCTGATACTGGGTGGCAGAGAGGGCAGGGCAGGGATAAATGTGTGAGGAGGGAGGGAGATGGCTTCTGTGGAGTTAGAGATGGGACCAGAAGGTCCAGGTTGGCAGAAAGTAGGGGGAAGAACTGGTTCCAGACTGAGCTTCAAAGACACACTTCCCTTGGGAGAAGAGGAAGAGGACTTGGTGTTTCTCTGTGTGAGTGCAGAGATGGACACTTAGCTGGGGAGCTGGGTCGTGTGTGGGGGGGCAGTGCCATTTGTTAAAAAGGCATACAAAAGCGATGCCCCATCAAAAGAATGGAATATTGACATTTGCAGCAAAATGGAAGGTAGAATATTGAGTAAAACAACTCAGACAGAGGTAGACAAATACTGTGTGATATAACTTTTAAAATCTAAAGATACTGCAAAGTAAAGTATATGATAAAAATGGAGGCAAACAGATATAGAGAAGCATCTACTGGTTACCAGCGGGGAGGGGAAGAGGAAGGGACAATACCGAGGTGGAAGAGTGGGAGGCACGCAGTGTTATTTAGGTGGAAGATGAGTTCAGGGATGCATTGTACAACATGGGAAA
Organism: Cervus canadensis; assembly: GCF_019320065.1. Classification (NCBI taxonomy): domain Eukaryota; kingdom Metazoa; phylum Chordata; class Mammalia; order Artiodactyla; family Cervidae; genus Cervus; species Cervus canadensis. Next base: position 139,096,702 of record NC_057419.1, on the reverse strand, counting down.
TAGAGCCAGGACTTTGTCATAACTATAAATGGAAAGCAAGCTTAAACTTTTATATAATAAGAAAGAAAAGGAAAGGGGGGCGGGGGTGAAAGAGGAAAGAAAGGAAGGAAAAGAATGGCGTTTTCGGAGCTCAAAAAGCCAATACTGATTAGGCCCTTTTCGGGAAAGGAATGCATTTTATTTTATTTTATTTATTTTAATTGGTGGGTGATGACTTTACAATATTGTGGTTGTTTTTGCCACATATTGACAGGAATCAGCCATGGGTGTATATGTGTTCCCCTTCCTGATCCCCCCTCTCACCTCCCTCCCCATCCCATCCCTCTGGGTCAGCCCATTGCACCAGCCCTGTGCACCCTGTCTTATGAATCGAACATGGACTGGCTATCCCTTTCTCATATGAAAATATACATGTTTCAATGCCGTTCTCTCAGATCATCCCACCCTCGCCGTGTCCCACAGAGTCCGAAAGACTGTTCTGTGAATCTGTGTCTCTTTTGCTGTCTCCCATATAGGGTTATCATCTCCATCTTCCTAAATTCAATATATATGCCTTAGTATACTGTACTGGTGGTTTTCTTTCTGACTTACTTCACTCTGTATAATAGGCTCCACTTTCATCCACCTCATTAGAATGGATTCAAAAGTGTTCTTTTTAATGGCTGAGCAATATTCCATTGTGTCTATGTACCACAGCTTTCTTACCCTTTTGTCTGCTCATGGACATCTAGGTTGCTTCCATGCCCAGGCTACTGTAAGCAGTGCTGTGATGAACATTGGGACACACGTGTCTTTTTCACTTCTGGGTGAATCACGCTTTGACTGAGGAGAAACCACGATGACTATTAGCCTATTAGTGGTAAGCCCTGCACATGAGTTAGGTTGAAGGAGTGGGACCAAAGTTGGAGATAGTTGTTTCAAACTGTCTGACACTGCTCAGATGGACATATGTGGTGCTGTCCTGCTGGGGGACATCTCTGGTTGCTCTATTCTCACCAGCTACAGAGGATTTTCTTTCCTCCTTTCATTTCCCTTGTTTCCCTTTCTCCCTCTTTCCTCACTACCTGCCTCTCCTTCATAAATATTCATTGTGCTGTGCTGTGCTGTGCTGTGCTTCCTTACTCAGCCGGCTCCAACTCTTTTTGACCCCATGGTCTGTAGCCTGCCAGGCTTCTCTGTCCATGGTGATTCTCCAGGCAAGCATACTGGAGCAGGCTGCCATTCCGCCCTCAGGGGATCTCCCCTACCCAGGGATTGAATACTGGTCTCCCATGTTGCAGCTGTGTGTGTGTGTTTTTTTTGTTTGCTTGTTTGTTTGTTTGTTTGTTTGTTTTTACTGTCTGAGCCATCAGGAAACCCTTAAAATGGGTTTCATCTGACACTATGCATTTCATATCAGTAAGATCAATTGGGGTCTCTTTTAGGATTTCCATGTCTCTCCTTACTTTTAGAACACACAAAACACAGTTATTTCAAGTATCTTAATATATCTGTCTGCAATTACTAAAATCAGTGCCACTTCTGCCTGCGTTTCGGTTCTCAAGGGAATTGTAGTAGGATTTTTCTTACCTTTTTGAGATTTAATATATTTTAACGTGGTTCTGGGCTAGTTCCATATTCTTCTTGTGAATTGGCTGCTCCTGACTTTAAACATGTTTTCATAAATTTAACGGCCAGTGATACATCTTTCTTACAAAGTGGTGGCTCGTGCCTCTTGCCCATTTTTCTATCAGGTTTTAAGATCTTCTAACAATTTTAGAGTCATCTTTTGGGTTTGTTTACGGTGTGCTTTTTCTGCCTCTTAAAATGTTCAGCAGTGTGATGGCCCCTGGGAGAGTAAGCAACAAGTGGACACCAGGATGTGAACACTCGACAAGAAACCAAGGAAGACCCACTAAGCCAACAAACTGTCCCCAGGGGTGCACCTCAGGCTGGTTGACCCTATGAGTCAATTGGAAAAACGAGGACTGAGGTGGAGCACACAATCCATTCCACTATCCTTCAGAGCCAACCAGCTCCATGAGAGACCATGGGAACTCGATGCACAGGACAGGAAGACTCAGTGTTTTGTCCAAGAACCTAGAAGCTTGTGGCAGCTGCTCATGGAAATGAATTCCACCATGGTTTTGGCTGTGAGGTAAGCTCCAAGGGAGCTTCCAGCAAGAAAACAAGATGAGAAAAGAGATTTGTGAGGGCACATGTTGAGAAGACCTTTGCACACAAGGTTCACACAGCTCTGGGCAAGCTCCACCCCTTGCTGGAAATACTAATCAGCCACAGGTGGGCATTTCCTGCATGGGATCCCCCAGCACAACCTGAAACATGGATTTCTCTGCCCCATTCCCAACACCATGTACAAACCCAAGCCTGGGTAGTACTCCTAGTGAGGTGACCCTGAGTCCTAGACTTCAAACGAGACAGCTCCGTGTGGAGCCAGGGCAAGTGTATTCACTGCATTCTCACAGCATGAAGAAAAGGGTTTCCGACTGGAGGCCTTAAAAGGGAAGCGAGCTCCTGGAACACTGAGACAAGGAGGCGGGATGGAAAGCTTTCTGTTGGCTGGCCCAGAATTCAATGGACTTCAAGGTGCATTAAGACCACATTGCAGGACGAATGAGCAATGATTCTCGCTTCCACAGACTCGTAATCACAACCTAGTTGTCGTGGAGGGAGTTTAGGCAAGATATGAAAAGCTAGATAATGGTGAAAGCTGACAGAGAACAGAATGAATGCCTGAGGCGTGTGGCTGTGGGGCAAGGTTGGGAGGAGATGCACTCTGCCTGCTGTGTGACCCATCAGAGTTGACATAGAGGTGAGGGTGGCAGGTGAGTTTGGAGGCCTCTTGAGGGCATTACTAATGCCTCATTTCTCCCAGCAAATCATCTGAATTGCTCCCCATCCTCCGCTAGACATGTCAGGATGGGGCTTTGTGATGTCAAAGCTCACCCAGGGCCACCATTGGCTGGGGAAGAGACTTGCTGACCTCATAAAACATGAGGGTGAGGCTCCATGGGGACGGGTATATAGCGGGGTGCTCAGGGGCTCTGAGCAGACCACTGTGAGTCCTGCAAATGACTGAGGTGACTGGGAAGCCACAAGGCTCCAGAGTAGTTATGGAACACCCACCTCCTGTTACCCAGGAGAAGATGAAGACCTCCTATCAATTGAGGTCCAGAAAAAATATCAAGGTGAGCTGATCCCAGCCATACTCCTTTTGCCCATCAACCCCACCCGAAAAGACACCCTCCCGTGTCCTTACCTGGCACATAACCCTTCTCTGCCCACACCCTTTCTCCTGAAGCTATCGTTCCCACCTGTCTTCACAGTCTTCTCTAAACCAGTGCCATTCTTTGCTCCCTCTCTTGATTTCTCCATGTGGGCAGGGTAACCGTGAGGGTAAATAATCCCATTCCGGAAAGATTCCCAAGAGAACTTCTCAGAAACCTCCCACCACAAAAATGCTTAAGAAAATCAGATGCTCCAAGATCTGTAGCCAGGGTTCCAAGGCGAATGAAAAGCTGAATCAGAAGGAACCAGAGGAGGTCCCAAAGACCATGGAGACCCCTGCCATTCCAGTTAATCAGATGTAACCAGAGGAGGTCCCAGACACCATGGAGACCCCTGCCATTCGAGCTAATCAGAAGAACCAGAGGAGGTCCTGGGGACCATGGAGCCCCCTGCACTTCCAGCTAATCAGAATGAATCAGAGGAGGTCCCAGAGACCATGGAGACCCCTGCCATTCCAGTTAATCAGAACGAACCAGAGGAGTTCCCAGAGACCATGGAGAACCCTGCCATTCCAGCTGGACCAGTGGACAGCCAGTGACTTCGGGGCATGGCTAGACACCTCAGCAATTCTCAGGGGTCTCTCCGCTGAATCCTGGCCTACAGTACCGATGCTGAATGTTATAACAACTGCATACAGTAATAAGAAAAATAAAATAAAGTAAACCTGATGTGAAATTATGTTTGTCTCTCAGTTCCCTGATACTGGGTGGCAGAGAGGGCAGGGCAGGGATAAATATGTGAGGAGGGAGGGAGATGGCTTCTGTGGAGTTTGAGATGGGACCAGAAGGTCCAGGTTGGCAGAAAGTAGGGGGAAGAACTGGTTCCAGACGGAGTTTCAAAGACACACTTCCCTTGAGAGAAGAGGAAGAGGACTTGGTGTTTCTCTGTGTGAGTGCAGAGATGGACACTTAGCTGGGGAGCTGAGTCGTGTGTGGAGGGGCAGTGCCATTTGTGAAAAAGGCATACAAAAGTGATGCCCCATCAAAAGAATGGAATATTGACATTTGCAGCAAAATGGAAGGTAGACTATTGAGTAAAATAACTCAGAAAGAGGTAGACAAATACTGTGTGATATAACTTTTAAAATCTAAGGATACTGCAAAGTAAAGTATATGATAAAAATGGAGGCAAACAGATATAGAGAAGCATCTACTGGTTACCAGTGGGGAGGGGAAGAGGAAGGGACAATACCGAGGTGGGGGATTGGGAGGCACGCAGTGTTATTTAGGTGGAAGATGAGTTCAGGGATGCATTGTACAACATGGGGAATAGAGCCAGGACTTTGTCATAACTATAAATGGAAAGCAAGCTTTAACTTTTATATAATAAGAAAGAAAAGGAAAGAGGTGGGGAGGGGGTGAAAGAGGGAAGAAAGGAAGGATAAGAATGGCGTTTTCGGAGCTCAAAAAGCCAATACTGATTAGGCCCTTTTCGGCAAAGGAATGCATTTTATTTTATTTTATTTATTTTAATTGGTGGGTGATGACTTTACAATATTGTGGTTGTTTTTGCCACATATTGACAGGAATCAGCCATGGGTGTACATGTGTTCCCCTTCCTGATCCCCCCTCTCACCTCCCTCCCCATCCCATCCCTCTGGGTCAGCCCATTGCACCAGCCCTGTGCACCCTGTCTTATGCATCGAACATGGACTGGCTATCCCTTTCTCATATGATAATATACATGTTTCAATGCCGTTCTCTCAGATCATCCCACCCTCGCCGTGTCCCACAGAGTCCAAAAGACTCTGCTGTGAATCTGTGTCTCTTTTGCTGTCTCCCATATAGGGTTATCAACTCCATCTTCCTAATTTCAATATATATGCCTTAGTATAGTGTACTGGTGTTTTTCTTTCTGACTTACTTCGCTCTGTATAATAGGCTCCACTTTCATCCACCTCATTAGAATGGATTCAAAAGTGTTCTTTTTAATGGCTGAGCAATATTCCATTGTGTCTATGTACCACAGCTTTCTTACCCTTTTGTCTGCTGATGGACATCTAGGTTGCTTCCATGCCCTGGCTACTGTAAGCAGTGCTGTGATGAGCATTGGGACACACGTGTCTTTTTAACTTCTGGGTGAATCACGATTTGACTGAGGAGAAACCACGATGACTATTAGCCTATTAGTGGTAAGCCCTGCACATGAGTTTGGTTGAAGGAGTGGGACCAAAGTTGGAGATAGTTGTTTCAAACCGTCTGACACTGCTCAGATGGACATGTGTGGTGCTGTCCTGCTGGGGGACATCTCTGGTTGCTCTATTCTCACCAGCTACAGAGGATTTTCTTTCCTTCCTTTCATTTCCCTTGTTTCCCTTTCTCCCTCTTTCCTCACTACCTGCCTTTCTTTCACAAATATTCATTGTGCTGTGCTGTGCTGTGCTTCCTTACTCAGCCGGCTCCAACTCTTTTTGACCCCACGGTCTGTAGCCCGCCAGGCTTCTCTGTCCATGGTGATTCTCCAGGCAAGCATACTGGAGCAGGCTGCCATTCCGCCCTCAGGGGATCTCCCCAACCCAGGGATTGAATACTTTTCTCCCATGTTGCACGTGTGTGTTTTTTTTTTGTTTTGTTTTGTTTGTTTGTTTGTTTTTACTGTCTGAGCCATCAGGAAACCCTTAAAATGGGCTTCATCTGACACTATGCTTTTCATATCAGTAAGATCAATTGGGGTGTCTTTTAGGATTTCCATGTCTCTCCTTACTTTTAGAACACACAAAACACAGTTATTCCAAGTATCTTAATATATCTGTCTGCAATTACTAAAATCAATGCCACTTCTGCCTGCGTTTCAGTTCTCAAGGGAATTGTAGTAGGATTTTCCTTACCTTTTTGAGATTTAATATATTTTAACGTGGTTCTGGGCTAGTTCCATATTCTTCTTGTGAATTGGCTGCTCCTGACTTTAAACATGTTTTCATAAATTTAATGGCCACTGATACATCTTTCTTACAAAGTGGTGGCTCGTGCCTCTTGCCCATTTTTCTATCAGGTTTTAAGATCTTCTAACAATTCTAAGAGTCATCTTTTGGGTTTGTCTACGGTGTGTTTTTCTGCCTCTTATAATGTTCAGCACTGTGATGGACCCTGGGAGAGTAAGCAACAAGTGGACACTAGGATGTGAACACTTGACAAGAAACCAAGGAAGACCCACTTAGCCAAAAAACTGTCCCCAGGGGTGCACCTCAGGCTGGTTGACCCTATGAGTCAATTGGAAAAACGAGGACTGAGGTGGAGCACACAATCCATTCCACTATCCTTCAGAGCCAACCAGCTCCATGAGAGACCATAGGAACTAGATGCACAGGACAGGAAGACTCAGTGTTTTGTCCAAGAACCTAGAAGCTTGTGGCAGCTGCTCATGGAAATGAATTCCACCATGGTTTTGGCTCCAAGGGAGCTTCCAGCAAGAAAACAAGATGAGCAAAGAGATTTGTGAGGGCACATGTTGAGAAGACCTTTGCACACAAGGCTCACACAGCTCTGGGCAAGCTCCACCCCTTGCTGGAAATATTAATCAGCCACAGGTGGGCATTTCCTGCATGGGATCCCCCAGCACAACCTGAAACATGTATTTCTCTGCCCCATTCCCAACACCATGTACAAAACCAAGCCTGGGTAGTACTCCTAGTGAGGTGACCCTGAGTCCTAGACTTCAAACGAGACAGCTCCATGTGGAGCCAGGGCAAGTGTATTCACTGCATTCTCACAGCATGAAGAAAAGGGTTTCCGACTGGAGGCCTTAAAAGGGAAGCGAGCTCCTGGAACACTGAGACAAGGAGGCGGGATTGAAAGCTTTCTGTTGGCTGGCCCAGAATTCAATGGACTTCAAGGTGCATTAAGACCACATTGCAGGACGAACGAGCAATGATTCTCGCTTCCACAGACACGTAATCACAACCTAGTTGTCATGGAGGGAGTTTAGGCAAGATATGAAAAGCTAGATAATGGTGAAAGCTGACAGAGAACAGAATGAATGCCTGAGGCGTGTGGCTGTGTGGCATGGTTGGGAGGAGAGCACTCTGCCTGCTGTGTGACCCATCAGAGTTGACACAGAGGTGAGGGTGGCAGGTGAGTTTGGAGGCCTCTTGAGGGCATTACTAATGCCTCATTTCTCCCAGCAACTCATCTGAATTGCTCCCCATCCTCCGCTAGACATGTCAGGATGGGGCTTTGTGATGTCAAAGCTCACCCAGGGCCACCATTGGCTGCGGAAGAGACTTGCTGACCTCATAAAGCATGAGGGTGAGGCTCCATGGGGACGGGTATATATAGGGGTGCTCAGGGCGTCTGAACAGAACAGTGTGAGTCCTCCAAATGACTGAGGTGACTGGGAAGCCACAAGGCTCCAGAGTAGTTATGGAACACCCACCTCCTGTTACCCAGGAGAAGATGAAGACCTCCTATCAATTGAGGTCCAGAAAAAATATCAAGGTGAGCTGAACCCAGCCATACTCCTTTTGCCCATCAACCCCACCCGAAAAGACACCCTCCCCTGTCCTTACCTGGCACATAACCCTTCTCTGCCCACACCCTTTCTCCTGAAGCTATCATTCCCACCTGTCTTCACAGTCTTCCCTAAACCAGTGCCATTCTTTGCTCCCTCTCTTGATTTCTCCATGTGGGCAGGGTAACCGTGAGGGTAAATAATCCCATTCTGGAAAGATTCCCTAGAGAACTTCTCAGAAACCTCCCACCACAAAAATGCTTAAGAAAATCAGATGCTCCAAGCTCTGTAGCCAGAGTTCCAAGGCGAATGAAAAGCTGAATCAGAAGGAACCAGAGGAGGTCCCAAAGACCATGGAGACCCCTGCCATTCCAGTTAATCAGATGTAACCAGAGGAGGTCCCAGACAACATGGAGACCCCTGCCATTCGAGCTAATCAGAAGAACCAGAGGAGGTCCTAGGGACCATGGAGCCCCCTGCACTTCCAGCTCATCAGAATGAATCAGAGGAGGTCCCAGAGACCATGGAGACCCCTGCCATTCCAGTTAATCAGAACGAACCAGAGGAGTTCCCAGAGACCATGGAGACCCCTGCCATTCCAGCTGGACCAGTGGACAGCCAGTGACTTCGGGGCATGGCTAGACACCTCAGCAATTCTCAGGGGCCTCTCCGCTGAGTCCTGGCCTACAGTACCGATGCTGAATATTATCACAACTGCATACAGTAATAAGAAAAACAAAATAAAATAAACCTGGTGTGAAATTATGTTTGTCTCATAGTTCCCTGATACTGGGTGGCAGAGAGGGCAGGGAAGGGATAAATGTGTGAGGAGGGAGGTAGATGGCTTCTGTGGAGATAGAGATGGGACCAGAAGGTCCAGGTTGGCAGAAAGTAGGGGGAAGAACTGGTTCCAGACTGAGCTTCAAAGACACACTTCCCATGGGAGAAGAGGAAGAGGACTTGGTGTTTCTCTGTGTGAGTGCAGAGATGGACACTTAGCTGGGGAGCTGTGTCGTGTGTGGGGGGGCAGTGCCATTTGTTAAAAAGGCATACAAAAGTGATGCCCCATCCAAAGAATGGAATATTGACACTTGCAGCCACATGGAAGGTAGAATATTGAGTAAAATAACTCAGACAGAGGTAGACAAATACTGTATGATATCACTTATAAAATCTAAAGATACCACAAAGTAGAGTATATGATAAAAATGGAGGCAAACAGATATAGAGAAGCATCTACTGGTTACCAGCGGGGAGGGGAAGAGGAAGGGGCAATACCGAGGTGGGCGAGTGGGAGGCACGCAGTGTTAGTTAGGTGGAAGATGAGTTCAGGGATGCATTGTAGAACATGGGGAATAGAGCCAGGACTTTGTCATAACTATAAATGGAAAGCAAGCTTTCACTTTGATATAATAAGAAAGCAAAGGAAAGAAAGAGGGGGGAGGAAGGAGGGAAGAAAGGAAGGGGAAAAATGGCGTTTTCGGAGCTCAAAAAGCCAATACTGATTAGGCCCTTTTGGGCAAAGGAATGTATTTTATTTTATTTTAATTATATTAATTGGTAGGTAATTACTTTACAATATTGTTGTGGTTTTTGTCATACATTGACATGAATCAGCCATGGGTGTACATGTGTTCCCCATCCTGACCCCGCTCCCACCTCCCTCCCCATCAAATCCCTCTGGGTCAGCACAGTGCACCAGCCCTGAGCACCCTGTCTTATGCATCCAACATGGACTGGATATCCCTTTAACATATGATAACATACATGTTTCAATGCCATTCTCTCAGACCATCCCACCCTTGCCGTCTCCCACAGAGTCCAAAAGACTGTTCTGGAAATCTGTGTCTCTTTTGCTGTCTCCCATATAGGGTTATCATCTCCATCTTCCAAAATTCAATATATATGCCTTAGTATAGTGTATTGTTGTTTTTCTTTCTGACTTACTTCGCTCTGTATAATAGGCTCCAGTTTCATCCACCTCATTAGAATGGATTCACATGTGTTCTTTTTAAGGGCTGAGCAATATTCCATTGTGTCTATGTACCACAGCTTTCTTATCCATTTGTCTGCTGATGGATATCTAGGTTGCTTCCATGCCCTGGCTACTGTAAACAGTGCTGTGATGAACATTGGGGCACATGTGTCTTTTTCACTTCTGGGTGAATCACGATTTGAATGAGGAGAAACCATGATGACTATTAACCTATTAGTGGTAAACCCTGCACATGAGTTTGGTTGAAGGAGTGGACCAAAGTTGGAGATGGTTGTTTCAAACCGTCTGAGAGTGCTCAGATGGACATGTGGGGTGCTGTCCTGCTGGGAGACATCTCTGGTTGCTCTGTTCTCACCAGCAACAGAGGATTTTCTTTCCTTCCTTTCATTTCCCTTGTTTCCTTTTCTCCCTCTTTCTCCCTAGCTGCCTTTTTTCACAAACATTCTATGTGCTGTGCTGTGCTGTGATTCTTTGCTCAGCCAGGTCCAACTATATTTGACCCCATGGACCTTAGTCCTCCAGGCTCCTCTGTCAATGGGGATTCTCCCAGCAAGCATACTGGAGCAGGTTGCCATTCCCCTCTCCAGGGCATCTTCCCAACCCAAGGACTGAATCCTGGTCTCCCATGTTGCAGGTGTTTTTTATTATTATTATTATTTTTTAATGTCTGAGGCATCCGGAAACCCTTAAAATGGGCTTAATCTGACACTATTTTTTTCATATCTGTAAGATAAAATGGGGTCTATTGTACGATTTCCATGTCTTTCCTTACTTTTAGAAAACAAAAAACACAGTTACTCCATGTATCTTACAATCTCTTTCTGCAATTTCTAAAATCTATGCCACTTCTACCTGAGTTTCAATTCTCAAGGGAATTTTAGTATGATTTTCTTTATCTTCATGAGATTTAATATGTTCTCAACATAGTTGCGTGCTAATTCCATGCTCCTCTTGTGAATTGGCTGCTAATGTCTTTAAACATGTCTTCATAAATTTAAAGGTCCGTGATACATCTTTCTTATAAACTGTTGGCGCGTGCCTCTTGCCCATTTTTCTATCAGGTTTTAAGATCTTCTCAAATGTCTAAGAGTCATCTTTTGGGATTGTTTCCAGTGTGCTTTTTCTACCTCTTAAAATGTTCAGCAGTGTGATGGACCCTGGGCAAGTAAGCAACAAGTGGAAAACAGGTTTGAACACTTCACAGGAAACCCAGGAAGACCTACTAAACCAACAAACCCCAGGGGTGCACCTCAGGCTGGTTGACCCTACGAGTCAATTGGAAAAACGAGGGCTGAGGTGGAGCACACAATCCATTCCACTATCCTCCAGAGCCAACCAGCTCCATGAGAGACCATAGGAACTAGATGCACAGGACAGGATGACTCAGTGTTTTGTCCAAGAACCTGGAAGCTTGTGGCAGCTGCTCATGGAAATGAATTCCACCATGGTTTTGGCTGTGAGGTAAGCTCCAAGGGAACTTCCAGCAAGAAAACAAGATGAGAAAAGAGATTTGTGAGGGCACGTCTTGAGAAGACCTTTGCACACAAGGTTCACACAGCTCTGGGCAAGCTCCACCCCTTGCTGGAAATACTAATCAGCCGCAGGTGGGCATTCCTGCATGGGATCCCCCAGCACAACCTGAATCATGGATTTCTCTGCCCCATCCCCAACACCATGTACAAACCCAAGCCTGGGTAGTACTCCTAGTGAGGTGACCCTGAGTCCTAGACTTCAAACGAGACAGCTCCGTGTGGAAACAGGGCAAGTGTATTCACTGCGTTCTCACAGCATGAAGAAAAGGGTTTCCGACTGGAGGCCTTAAAAGGGAAGCGAGCTCCTGGAACACTGAGACAAGGAGGCGGGATGGAAAGCTTTCTGTTGGCTGGCCCAGAATTCAATGGACTTCAAGGTGCATTACGACCACATTGCAGGACGAACGAGCAATGATTCTCACTTCCACAGACACGTAATCACAACCTAGTTGTCATGGAGGGAATTTACGCAAGATATGAAAAGCTAGATAATGGTGAAAGCTGACAGAGAACAGAATGAATGCCTGAGGCGTGTGGCTGTGGGGCAAGGTTGGGAGGAGATGCTCTCTGCCTGCTGTGTGACCCATCAGAGTTGACACAGAGGTGAGGGTGGCAGGTGAGTTTGGAGGCCTCTTGAGGGCATTACTAATGCCTCATTTCTCCCAGCAAATCATCTGAATTGCTCCCCATCCTCCGCTAGACATGTCAGGATGGGGCTTTGTGATGTCAAAGCTCACCCAGGGCCACCATTGGCTGCGGAAGAGACTTGCTGACCTCATAAAGCATGAGGGTGAGGCTCCATGGGGACGGGTATATATAGGGGTGCTCAGGGCCTCTGAACAGACCACTGTGAGTCGTCCAAATGACTGAGGTGACTGGGAAGCCACAAGGCTCCAGAGTAGTTATGGAACCCCCACCTCCTGTTACCCAGGAGAAGATGAAGACCTCCTATCAATTGAGGTCCAGAAAAAATATCAAGGTGAGCTGAACCCAGCCATACTCCTTTTGCCCATCAACCCCACCCGAAAAGACACTCTCCCCTGTCCTTACCTGGCACATAACCCCTTCTCTGCCCACACCCGTTCTCCTGAAGCCATCGTTCCCTCCTGTCTTCACACTCTTCCCTTAACCAGTGCCATTCTTTGCTCCCTCTCTTGATTTCTCCATCTGGGCATGGTAACGGTGAGGGTGAATTATCCCATTCTAGAAAGATTCCCAAGAGAGCTTCTCAGAAACCTCCCACCACAAAAATGCTTAAGAAAATCAGATGCTCAAAGCTCTGATGCCAGAGTTCCAAGGTGAATGAACAGCTGAAGCAGAAGGAACCAGAGGAGGTCCCAGAGACCATGGAGAACCCTGCCATTCCAGTTAATCAGAGGTAACCAGAGGAGGTTCCAGATACCATGGAGACTCCTGCCATTTGAGCTAGTCAGAAGAAACAGAGGAGGTCCTAGGGACTATGGAGACCCCTGCATTTCCAGCTAATCAGAATGAAGCAGAGGAGGTCCCAGAGACCATGGAGACCCCTGTCATTCCAGTTCATCAGAAGTAACCAGAGGAGTTCCCAGAGACCATGGAGACCCCTGCCATTCGAGCTAATCAGAATGAATCAGAGGAGGTCCCAAAGACCATGGAGACCCCTGCCATTCCAGTTAATCAGAACGAACCAGAGGAGTTCCCAGAGACCATGGAGACTCCTGCCATTCCAGCTGGTCTAGTGGACAGCCAGTGACTTCGGGGCATGGCTAGACACCTCAGAAATTCTCGAGGTTCTCTCCACTGAGTACTGGCCTACAGTACCTCTGCTGAATATTATAACAACTGCATGCAGTAATAAGAAAAATAAAATAAAATAAACCTGATGTGAAATTATGTTTGTCTCTCAGTTCCCTGACACTGGGTGGCAGAGAGGGCAGGGAAGGGATAAATGTGTGAGGAGGGTGGGAGATGGCTTCTGTGGAGTTGGAGATGGAACCAGAAGGTCCAGGTTTCCAGAAAGTAGGGGGAAGAACTGGTTCCAGACTGAGCTTCAAAGAGACACTTCCCATGGGAGAAGAAGAGGAGGACTTGGAGTTTCTCTGTGTGAGTGCAGAGATGGACACTTAGTTGGGGAGCTGGGTCGTGTTTGGGGGGGCAGTGCCATTTGTTCAAAAGGCATCCAAATTAGCTGCCCCATCAAAAGAAAGGAATATTGACATTTGCAGCAACGTGGAAGGTAGAATACTGACTAAAATAACTCAGATAGTGATAGACAAATACTGTATGATATCATTTATAGATGGTCTGCCAAAAGTCGAGATCTCCGATCGGGAAAGTAGACTCCTCAAGAAAATGCAACTTGCAGTATGGGAATTTATTACTGACTCGAACCAAGGCCTTCCGCCCTCACCAAGGGTGTGAGAACAAAAAGGACCCGAGCTCCAGTTCTCTCGGGTATTTATTGGACACAATCGGGTAGTTGGCGCAAGCGGATTGGTTACACAGTTGCAAGGCATATTTTGTTGGCCCAATCCTTCTGGGCTTTCAGCTTTCCACTGATAGGTTCCCTTTTTCTTTCTAGGCACATGTTGCTTGGCTGGCTCTAGCTGGCCTGATAATTATGTTACTCCTGGAAACCAGGCCTACTCCTCATCTAGTCTGCCTGTCATGGCATTCGCTGTGGCAGACTCACATTTCCCCCCTGTCTTTGTACTTTTTGTAGAAGAATCTTTCTCTCTACCCTGTGAAATTGGCTGATATTTTTGTCTCAATACCATAATTTGGATGGTATTGAGGCGCTCTCTAATAAATGAGACCAGACGGTTTACAATGCATGGACCAAAGGTCAGTAACATATAAATATTATGAGTGGACCCAGGAGGGTGGAAATCAAAGTGATCAACCAGGGGGAGCACTGAAACCAAGATTCCAACCAGCCTTGTTGGGCTTTTCGTTCTCTCTTCCTTTGGGCTAGTCTATTTCTTACTTTCTGGAGAGATTTTTGTACCACCCCTGAATGGTCGATAGAGAAACAGCATTCTTCTTCCAGTGCTGCACATAATCCTCTTTGTTGCAGAAACAACAAATCGAAACCTCTCTTATTCTGTAACACGACTTCAGCCAAGGAGCTCAATATCTCCATCTATTGCAGCCCTTAGTTGATTATACTGTTTATCTTGCAACGTTAAGGCTGCAATCTCACTTCCCGTTTTTAAGGACCCAAGAGGACTGCCAAAGTCAGGGCAGTGATTGGTTCTCGTTTTACCCTATATTGACCTGATGGGTCTAACCTAGGTTGCAGCTCTTCCTTTGAGTAATAGTTTAGCCGGGGGATCAGGTGGACTAGGACACAGAAATCTTGGGAGGCATTAAGTGCTGCCTTATGGACACACGGCTTTAGTCCGGCGGAGCAAGTCTACCACCCGTTTTCTGGCGGAAGTACCCACTGGTGAGTAGGATTGGGGAGGCTATTCCTAGGGATTGAATTATTATCACCTAGGTGTTGATAAGTCTTAGGGATAGTTCCTATACAGGTGCCTATGCCCGTAATGGAGCCTCCTGTCAACCAGCCTGACCCAGGTTGTTGCTGCCGTCTGCAGGCCGAGACATATTATAGAAAAGCCAGCAACCGTTTGTTAAGCCCGGACGAGAGGCATTTAGGGTGAGATTGGCCGAGGAGATCATTTTCATAAGGGGGTCTGTTGGTGGGGACATGTTAACCCTGGGGGGTCCCACGGTGCGTGGAGTCGATCTATTAGGGAGTCTTTGGGGTTGTTCTATCACCTGGTTTGGTCCTAAGGATACTTTCGGTGCCAAATAGAGCGGTCCCTGTTTTAATTTAAGCTCAAACCAGAATCCTGTGTCATAGCCAGTCTTGTAAAGACGGAGGCCCCAAGCTCGGCCATCATCCCCCCTGGTAAATTTTTTTCCCTTGTCTGTGAATTTGATCTGTAATGGGAAACATTGCCCGGGGCTCTGTTAGTTGGACATTTCAGGGAATTCGGGGGTGAGTTTACCTGAATGAGGTCCTTGTCGGAGTTAGTGAGCCAATGGACTGTTCCCGTGGTTTCACAACCCCAAGTGGCACAATAAAAAGTGTCAACTCCCCCACATTTTTCGATTTGGTTCTGATCCCTTCCTCCCCCCGGGCAGACATAGACAGGCACCTGTTCGTAGTACTGTGGGCATTTTCACTCACAGTTACGGGTGAACAGACTGAAAGAGCCGTGGGCAAAGAACTTGGTCAATTGGTGGGGACCAAACCCATTACCGTCAGCCGCCAGCACGCACAAATCAAAGGTCAGTACTCGCCACCATGTCCCTTTGGGGGCCCCATTGGAGTGGGAATTAAGCACTTCTCCAGTCTCAGGATTGTAGATCACCCAAGTCAGGTTAGCTGGCTGATGGGGGTTGTGGCTGGTTGCTCCTGGGCCTATGAAAACTGTTATCAGCAGGAGAGTTAAGAGGGCTCCCGTCGTACGAGTTTCAGTTTCAAAGGATTTGACGGGTGAGGTCTTGCCTCCCATTCTGCTTGCGCCTTCTCTTGTTCTTCAGTGGTGGCTTGCCGCACGTGATTGCAGTGAACCCAAGGCCCGATCCTGTCGACCTTAACAGCAGTAGGAGTGGTAAGGAGAACAACATAAGAGCCTTTTCATCTAGGTTCTAATGCTTTAGATTGGTGTCCTTTGACACAAACCCAATCACCCGGGCCAATATTACGTGAGGGGATGGTCCCCTTGCTTGGACCCTCGTGTATCATTCGAATTAATTTCCAAACATGGCTATGCACCTTACTTAATGCCACCAGTGTTTGCTGGAATTGTCCCAAGGTAGGGGGTGGTAGGCATTTTTCCTCGAATATAGGACACACAGGAGGGGGTCTTCTATACAGAATCTCCAAAGTGTTAAGATTCAGCTTATAAGGGGTGTTATGGGCTTGAAAGCGTGCGAAGGGAAGGAGGGTCACCCAGTCCCCGCAGGTCTCTATTGCCAACCTTGTCAAAGTTGTTTTAGGGTCCGATTCTTTCTCTCAACCTGTCCTGAGCTCCGGGGATTATATTCACAATGTCACTTCCATTTTGTCTCCCCTTGTACAATCTGGCTCACAAAGGCAGGTCCGTTATCAGACCCCATAGTCACTGGCAGCCCGTGCCTAGGCACTATCTCTCCTAAGATCTTTTTAGCAACCACTGTTGCTGTCTCTCCCTTAGTGGGGAAGGCTTTTACCCACCCCGAGAAGGTATCTACCAGAACCAACGGATAGAGATACCCGTACTTGCCTGGCCTTACTTCAGTGAAATCTATCTCTCAGTGTTGCCCTGGCTCTTTCCCTCGGTACCTCGTTCCACTGTGCTGCCTTTTCTCTGTCTTCATCAGCTGGCACGCTTTGCAAGCCTGGACTATCTCTCGTACAGTTGCATTTTGTCGAGGGAACCTCAGGTAGGCCGTCTGGAGAAGTGTCAAGGTCTTTTTGTCCCCCACGTGTGTAGTTGTGTGCAGGTGTTCACATAGGTGACGACACACGATGGCAGGCAATATCAGGTTGTTGTTTTGATCTCGGTACCATCCAT
The DNA here is from genome assembly GCF_019320065.1 of Cervus canadensis. NCBI lineage: Eukaryota > Metazoa > Chordata > Mammalia > Artiodactyla > Cervidae > Cervus > Cervus canadensis. The sequence goes on along the minus strand of NC_057419.1, from coordinate 139,079,891 downwards.
CTTTGTCATCCTTCTGGAGAGTGGTAGAGGTGGATGAAAGTGGAGCCTATTATACAGAGCGAAGTAAGTCAGAAAGAAAAACACCAGTACACTATACTAAGGCATATATATTGAATTTCGGAAGATGGAGATGATAACCCTATATGGGAGACAGCAAAAGAGACACAGATTCACAGGACAGTCTTTTGGACTCTGTGGGACACGGCGAGGGCGGGCTGATCTGAGAGAACTGCACTGAAACATGTATATTATCATATGTGAAAGGGATAGCCAGTCCATGTTGGATGCATAAGACAGGGTGCACAGGGCTGGTGCACTGGGCTGACCCAGAGGGATGGGATGGGAGTTAAGGGGAGGATTGGAGAGGCGGGGGATGTCACGGACGGAAACACGATGTAGCTTCAGCCCATTGCGCCTGATGTCTGTCAATGTGTATCGGTCGTCCAGCCTTGATTGAAAATTTGAATTGGTCGGTCTGGTGTGCTCACAACGCCTTAGTCAGGAGTGTCACAGTTCGGCTCATGTCGTAAAGGAAGTGCAAGGTACAGTTTAACCAGTGTGGGTGGCGGAGCCCACACTCAACGAAAACAAACAAATAAATCAAAATAGCATTCCTTTGCCCAAAAGGACCTAATGTTCAACGTCAGTTGGTACTTGGATGGCTTGACGGAGAAAGCGTGTAAACGCCATGTTTATTGTGGACGCTCCGCGCGAAATTCTCACTGTTCTTCCCTCCTTCTCCCTGGGGGGGAGCGACCGTAATCGGAGGGCCTAGTCATTTGGTAGGTGTATTACCATTCGTCTGGACCTTTATTCCTTTTTCTTTTTCTTCCTTAATTAATATTATTGTGTATGAGAGATTATAAGCTTGCATCTAATGATCTGGATTACAGTACAGCGTGGCGTAAATTAGAACGAAAGGTCCTGAGGCTCTATTCCAGCAATCGGTGTGTATGTGGTTTGTAGAGTGTGTATGTTGAAGAAAGCATGCATCCCTGAACTCATCTTCCACCTAACTAACACTGCGTGCCTCCCACTCGCCCACCTCGGTATTGCCCCTTCCTCTTCCCCTCCCCGCTGGTAACCAGTAGATGCTTCTCTATATCTGTTTGCCTCCATTTTTATCATATACTGTACTTTGCGGTATCTTTAGATTTTAGAAGTGATATCATACAGTATTTGTCTACCTCTGTCTGAGTTATTTTACTCAATATTCTACCTTCCATGTTGCTGCAAGTGTCAATATTCCATTCTTTGGATGGGGCATCACTTTTGTATGCCTTTTTAACAAATGGCACTGCCCCCCCACACACGACACAGCTCCCCAGCTAAGTGTCCATCTCTGCACTCACACAGAGAAACACCAAGTCCTCTTCCTCTTTTCCCATGGGAAGTGTGTCTTTGAAGCTCAGTCTGGAACCAGTTCTTCCCCCTACTTTCTGGAAACCTGGACCTTCTGGCCCCATCTCCAACTCCTCAGAAGCCATCTCCCTCCCTCCTTACACATTTCTCCCTTCCCTGCCCTCTCTGCCACCCAGTATCATGGAACTGAGAGACAAACACAATTTCACATCAGGTTTATTTTATTTTATTTTTCTTATTACTGTATGCAGTTGTTATAATACTCAGCATCGGTACTGTAGACCAGTACTCAGCGGAGAGAGCCCCGAGAATTTCTGAGTTGTCTAGTCATGCCCCGAAGTCACTGGCTGTCCACTGGTCCAGCTGGAATGGCAGGGGTCTCCATGGTCTCTGGGAACTCCTCTGGTTCGTTCTGATTAACTGAAATGGCAGGGGTCTCCATGGTCTCTGGGACCTCCTCTGATTCATTCTGATTAGCTGGAAATGCAGGGGTCTCCATGGTCCCTAGGACCTCCTCTGGTTCTTCTGATTCAGCTGTTCATTCACCTTGGAACTCTGGCTACAGAGCTTTGAGCATCTGATTTTCTTAAGCATTTTTGTGGTGGGAGGTTTCTGAGAAGTTCTCTTGGGAACCTTTCCGGAATGGGATTATTCACCCTCACGGTTACCCTGCCCACATGGAGAAATTAAGAGAGGGAGCAAAGAATGGCACTGGTTTAGGGAAGAGTGTGAAGACAGGTGGGAACGATGGCTTCAGGAGAAAGGGTGTGGGCAGAGAAGGGTTATGTGCCAGGTAAGGACAGGGGAGGGTGTCTTTTCGGGTGGGGTTGATGGGCAAAATTAGTATGGCTGGGTTCAGCTCACCTTGATATTTTTTCTGGACCTCAATTGATAGGAGGTCTTCATCTTCTCCTGGGTAACAGGAGGTGGGTGTTCCATAACTACTCTGGAGCCTTGTGGCTTCCCAGTCACCGGAGTCATTTGGAGGACTCACAGTGGTCTGCTCAGAGCCCCTGAGCACCCCTATATATACCCGTCCCCATGGAGCCTCACCCTCATGCTTTATGAGGTCAGCAAGTCTCTTCCCCAGCCAATGGTGGCCCTGGGTGAGCTTTGACATCACAAAGCCCCATCCTGACATGTCTAGCGGAGGATGGGGAGCAATTCAGATGATTTGCTGGGAGAAATGAGGCATTAGTAATGCCCTCAAGAGGCCTCCAAACTCACCTGCCACCCTCACCTCTATGTCAACTCTGATGGGTCACACAGCAGGCAGAGTGCATCTCCTCCCAACCTTGCCCCACAGCCACACGCCTCAGGCATTCATTCTGTTCTCTCTCAGCTTTCACCATTATCTAGCTTTTCATATCTTGCCTAAACTCCCTCCATGACAACTAGGTTGTGTTGAAGTGTCTGTGGAATCGAGAATCATTGCTTGTTCATCCTGCAATGTGGTCTTAATGCACCTTGAAGCCCATTGAATTCTGGGCCAGCCGACAGAAACCTTTCCATCCCGCCTCCTTGTCTCAGTGTTCCAGGAGCTCGCTTCCGTTTTAAGGCCTCCAGTCGGAAACCCTTTTCTTCATGCTGTGAGCATGCAGTGAATACACTTGCCCTGGCTCCACACGGAGCTGTCTCGTTTGAAGTCTAGGACTCAGGGTCACCTCACTAGGAGTACTACCCAGGCTTGGGTTTGTACATGGTGTTGGGGATGGGGCAGAGAAATCCATGATTCAGGTTGTGCTGGGGGATCCCATGCAGGAAATGCCCACCTGCGGCTGATTAGTTTTTCCAGCAAGGGGTGGAGCTTGCCCAGAGCTGTGTGAACCTTGTGTGCAAAGGTCTTCTCAAGACGTGCCCTCACAAATCTCTTCTCTCATCTTGTTTTCTTGCTGGAAGCTCCCTTGGAGCTTACCTCACAGCCAAAACCATGGTGGAATTCATTTCCATGAGCAGCTGCCACAAGCTTCCAGGTTCTTGGACAAAACACTGAGTCATCCTGTCCTGTGCATCTAGTTCCTATGGTCTCTCATGGAGCTGGTTGGCTCTGGAGGATAGTGGAATGGATTGTGTGCTCCACCTCAGTCCTCGTTTTTCCAATTGACTCGTAGGGTCAACCAGCCTGAGGGGCACCCCTGGGGACAGTTTGTTGGCTTAGTGGGTCTTCCTTGGTTTCCTGTCAAGTGTTCACATCCTGGTGTCCACTTGTTGCTTCCTCACCCAGGCTCCATCACACTGCTGAACATTTTAAGAGGCAGAAAACGCACACCGTAAACAAACCCAAAAGATGACTCTTAGAATTGTTAGAAGATCTTAAAACCTGATAGAAAAATGGGCAAGAGGCACGAGCCATCACTTTATAAGAAAGAAGTATCACTGGCCGTGAAATTTATGAAGACATGTTTAAAGTCAGGAGCAGCCAATTCACAAGAAGAATATGGAACTAGCCCAGAACCACGTTAAAATATATTAAATCTCAAAAAGGTAAGAAAAATCCTACTACAATTCCCTTGAGAACTGAAACGCAGGCAGAAGTGGCATAGATTTTAGTAATTGCAGGCAGATACATTGAGATACTTGGAATAACTGCGTTTTGTGTGTTCTAAAAGTAAGGAGAGACATGGAAATCCTAAAATAGACCCCAGTTGATCTTACAGATATGAAAAACATAGTGTCAGATGAAGCCCATTTTAAGGGTTTCCTGATGGCTCAGACAGTATAAAAAAAAAAAAAACCAAGCAAACAAACAAACAAAAAACCCACCTGCAACATGGGAGACCAGGATTCAATCCCTGGGTTGGGTAGATCCCCTGGAGGGCGGAATGGCAGCCTGCTCCAGTATGCTTGCCTGGAGAATCACCATGGACAAAGAAGCCTGGCGGGCAACAGACCATGGGGTCAAAAAGAGTTGGAGCCGGCTGAGTAAGGAAGCACAGCACAGCACAGCACAATGAATATTTGTGAAAGAAAGGCAGGTAGTGAGGAAAGAGGGAGAAAGGGAAACAAGGGAAATGAAAGGAAGGAAAGAAAATCCTCTGTAGCTGGTGAGAATAGAGCAACCAGAGATGTCCCCCAGCAGGACAGCACCACACATGTCCATCTGAGCAGTGTCAGACGGTTTGAAACAACTATCTCCAACTTTGGTCCCACTCCTTCAACCAAACTCATGTGCAGGGCTTACCACTAATAGGCTAATAGTCATCGTGGTTTCTCTTCAGTCAAAGCGTGATTCACCCAGAAGTGAAAAAGACACGTGTGTCCCAATGTTCATCACAGCACTGCTTACAGTAGCCAGCGCATGGAAGCAACCTAGATGTCCATGAGCAGACAAAAGGCTAAGAAAGCTGTGGTACATAGACACAATGGAATATTGCTCAGCCATTAAAAAGAACACTTTTGAATCCATTCTAATGAGGTGGATGAAAGTGGAGCCTATTATACAGAGCGAAGTAAGTCAGAAAGAAAAACACCAGTACACTATACTAAGGCATATATATTGAAATTAGGAAGATGGAGTTGATAACCCTATATGGGAGACAGCAAAAGAGACACAGATTCACAGCAGAGTCTTTTGGACTCTGTGGGACACGGCGAGGGTGGGATGATCTGAGAGAACGGCATTGAAACATGTATATTATCATATGAGAAAGGGACAGCCAGTCCATGTTGGATGCATAAGACAGGGTGCACAGGGCTGGTGCAATGGGCTGACCCAGAGGGATGGGATGGGGAGGGAGGTGAGAGGGGGGATCAGGAAGGGGAACACATATACACCCATGGCTGATTCCTGTCAATATGTGGCAAAAACAACCACAATATTGTAAAGTAATCACCCACCAATTAAAATAAATAAAATAAAATAAAATACCTTCCTTTGCCGAAAAGGGCCTAATCAGTATTGGCTTTTTGAGCTCCGAAAATGCCATTCTTTTCCTTCCTTTCTTCCCTGTTTCACCCCCCGCTTTCCTTTTCTTTCTTATTATATAAAAGTTAAAGCTTGCTTTCCATTTATAGTTATGACAAAGTCCTGGCTCTATTCCCCATGTTGTACAATGCATCCCTGAACTCATCTTCCACCTAAATAACACTGCGTGCCTCCCACTCCCCCACCTCGGTATTGTCCCTTCCTCTTCCCCTTCCCGCTGGTAACCAGTAGATGTTTCTCCATATCTGTTTGCCTCCATTTTTGTCATATACTTTACTTTGCAGTATCTTTAGATTTCAAAATTTATATCACACAATATTTGTCTACCTCTGTCTGAGTTATTTTACTCAATATTCTACCTTCCATTTTGCTGCAAAGGTCAATATTCCATTCTTTTTATGGGGCATCACTCTTGTATGCCTTTTTAACAAATGACACTGCCCCCCCACACACGACCCAGCTAAGTGTCCATCTCTGCACTCACACAGAGAAACACCAAGTCCTCTTCCTCTTCTCCCAAGGGAAGTGTGTCTTTGAAGCTCAGTCTGGAACCAGTTCTTCCCCCTACTTTCTGCCAACCTGGACCTTCTGGTCCCATCTCTATCTCCACAGAAGCCATCTACCTCCCTCCTCACACATTTATCCCTTCCCTGCCCTCTCTGCCACCCAGTATCAGGGAACTATGAGACAAACATAATTTCACACCAGGTTTATTTTATTTTGTTTTTCTTATTACTGTATGCAGTTGTGATAATATTCAGCATCGGTACTGTAGGCCAGGACTCAGCGGAGAGGCCCCTGAGAATTGCTGAGGTGTCTAGCCATGCCCCGAAGTCACTGGCTGTCCACTGGTCCAGCTGGAATGGCAGGGGTCTCCATGGTCTCTGGGAACTCCTCTGGTTCGTTCTGATTAACTGGAATGGCAGGGGTCTCCATGGTCTCTGGGACCTCCTCTGATTCATTCTGATTTTTTTTTTTTTTTTTTTTACTATCTGAGCCATCATGAAACCCTTAAAATGTGTTTCATCTGACACTATGGTTTTCATATCTGTAAGATAAAATGGGGTCTATTTTAGGATTTCCATGTCTCTCCTTATTTTTAGAACACACAAAACACATTTATTCCAAGTATCCTAATGTCTCTGTCTGCAATTACTAAAATCTATGGCACTTCTACTTGAGTTTCAGTTCTCAAGGGAATTTTAGTATGATTTTTCTTACTTTCATTCGATTTAATATGTTCTGAATGTGGTTCGGAGCTCATTCCATACTCTTCTTGTGAAATGGCTGGTCATGTCTTTAAACATGTCTTCATAAATTTAAAGGCCAGTGATACATCTTTCTTACAAAGGGTTGGCTCGCGCTTGTTGCCCATTTTTCTATCAGGTTTTAAGATTTTCTAAAAATTCTAAAGGTCATCTTTTGGGTTTGTTTATGGTGTGCTTTTTCTGCCTTATAATAATTTCAGCAGTGTGATAGACCTTTCCTGAGTAAGGCAAAAATGAACAACAGAATGTGAACACAATCCAGGAAACCCAATAGACCCACTAAGCTAACAAACTGTCCCCAGGGGTGCACCTCAGGCTGGTTGACCCTACGAGTCATTCGGAAAAAGGAGGACTGAGGTGGAGCACACAATCCATTCCCATTTCCTCCAGAGCCAACCAGCTCAATGAGAGACCATGGGAACTAGATGCACAGGACAGGATGACCTAGTGTTTCGTCTAGGATGCTGGAAGCTTGGGGCAGCTGCTCATGGAAATGAATTCCACCTTGGTTTTGGCTGTGAGGTAAGCTCCAAGGAGCTTCCAGCAGGAAAAAAAGATGAGAAAAGAGATTTGGGAGGGCACGTGTTGAGAAGACATTGCACACAAGGTTCACACATCTCTGGGCAAGCTCCATCCCTTGCTGGGAATACTAATCAGACCCAGGTGGGCATTTCCTGCATGGCATCCCTCAGCACGGCTTGAAACATACATTTTTCTGCCACATCCCATCACCCTGTTCAAACCCAAGCCTGGGTAGTACTCCTAGTGAGGTGACCATGAGTCCTAGACTGGACACGAGACAGCTCCATGTGGAGAAATAGCTGGGGTCTCCACCATGGAGAGCCCTGCCATTCCAGGTAATGAGAAGGAACCAGAGGAGGTTGCAGAGACCATGGAGACTCCAACCATTCCAGCTATTCAGAATGAAACAGAGGAGGTCCCAGATATCATGTAGACCTCTGTATTTCCACTTAATCAAAATGAACGAGAGGAGGTCCCAGAGACCATGGAGACCCCTGCCATTTCAGGTAATCAGAAGGAACCAGAGGAGGTTCCAGAGACCATGGAGACCCCAGCCATTCCAGCTATTCAGAATGAAACAGAGGAGGTCCCAGAGACCATGGAGACCTCTGTATTTCCAGCTAATCAGAATGAACCAGGAGAGGTCCCAGAGACCATGGAGACCCCTGCCATCCAGCTAATCAAAACGAACCAGAGGAGGTTCCAGAAACCATGGAGACCCCAGCTATTCCAGCTATTCAGAATGAAACAGAGGAGGTCCTAGAAATCATGGAGACCTCTGTATATCCACTTAATCAAAATGAACCAGAGGAGGTCCTAGAGACCACGGAGAGCACTGCCATTTCAGGTAATCAGGAGGAATCAGAGCAGGTTCCAGAGACCATGGAGACCCTAGCCATTCCAGCTATTCAGAATAAAACAGAGGAGGTCCCAGAGACCATGGAGACCTCTGTATTTCCAGCTAATCAGAATGAACCAGAGGAGGTCCCAGAGACCATGGAGACCACTGCCATTCCAGCTAATCAGAACGAACCAGAGGAGGATCCAGAGACCATGGAGACCCCAGCCATTCCAGCTATACAGAATGAAAGAGAGGAGGTCCCAGAGACCATGGAGACCCCTGCCATTTCAGCTAATCAGAACGAACCAGAGAAGGTCCCAGAGATCATGGAGACCCGTGCCATTCCAGCTTGACCAGTGGACAGCCAGTGACTTCGTGACATGGCTACACACCTCAGAAAAACTTGCGGGTCTGGCCGCTGAATACTGGCCAAAAGTACAAATGCTGAATATTATAGCTACTGCGTACACTAATAACGAAAATAAAATAAAATCAAGCGGCTGTGAAATTATGTTTTTCTCTGAGTTCTGTGATAGTGGGAGGCAGAGAGGGCAGGGAAGGGATAAGTGTGTGATGAGGGAGGGAGATGGCTTCCATGGAGTTGGAGATGGGACCAGAAGGTCCAGGTTGCCAGAAAGTAGGGGGAAGAACTGGTTCCAGACTGAGCTTCAAAGACACACTTCCCATGGGAGAGGAGGAAGAGGACTTGGAGTTTTTCTGTGCGAATGCAGAGATGGACACTTAGCTGGGGAACAGTGTCGTGTGTGGGGGGGGCAGTGCCATTGGTTCAAAAGGCATACAAATGAGCTGCCATATCAAAAGAATGGAATATTGACATTTGCAGCAACATGGAAAGTAGAATATTGAGTAAAATACCTCAGACAGAGATTGATGAATACTGTATGATATCACTTATAGAATGTAAACATACCACAAAGTAGAGAATATGATAATAATGGAGGTGCACAAATACAGAGAAGCATCTACTGGTTCCCGGCGGGGAGGGCAAGAGGGCGGGGCAATACAGAGTTGGGGGAATGGGAGCGACACAGAGATCGTTAGAGGAAGATGAGCTCAGGGATTCATTGTACAACATGGGGAATAGAGCCAGGACTTTGTCATACCTATACATGGAAAGCAAGCTTTAACAGTTATATAATCAGAAAGAAAAGGAAAGAAAGAGGGGGGAGGAAGGAGGGAAGAAAGGAAGGAAAAGAAGAGAGTTTTTGCTGGTCAAAATGTCAATACTGATTAGGCCCTTTTTATCAAAGAATGTATTTTGTTTTATTTTATTTATTTAATTGGTTGGTATTTACTTTACAATATTGTGGTGGTTTTTGCCATACATTGACATGAATCAGCCATAGGAGTACATGTATTCCCCATGCTGATTTCCCCTCACATCTTCTTCCCAATCCAATCCCTCTGGGTCAGCCCAGTGAATAAATCGTGGGCACCGAGCCTTCTGCATTGAACATGGACTGGCTATCCCTTTCACATACGATAATATACGTGTTTCAATGCTATTGTCTCAGATCATCCCACCCTCTCTGTCTCCCACAGAGTCCAAAAGACTGTCCTGAAAATCTGTGTCTCTTTGCTACGCGGAGATCAGTGCCTCCAAAGGAGACGTTGCCTGACTCCTCGTGAAACTTGATAGAGTCCCAGGATTCCTGTGGCACGTGGAAAGGGACCCTTGGTCTCCCGCCTCAGCTGGAGAGGCGTCCCAATTGCCCTGCCAAGCCTCGAGGAGAATCCCGAGTTGTCCCTCGCAACTAGGCAGGAGTCCTGACGTCGGTGAACAAACACGTGTGTGGAAGGGCCATCCCCATCGAAACTTCGAGAATATACCCCTGGTTCCCTTGCCCGCAAGTCCAAAAAAAACCATGACACTTCCGCCCCTCGCCGCGAGAATGAGCCCGATTCCCACTGCACTGCGTGGCAGATCAATTCCGTGTTGGGCACATTCACACATGAAGGAGCCTTGATTTCCTTGATGGCACTCCAGAGAAACCCCAAGAACACTGTTTCAAGGCTGGAGGGATCCTGAGGTCCCTGTAGCAGCACGAAAGAGCTCCGTGGACCATGAATCAACTCGAGATGAGAGGTTAGTCCCTGGCTTCGACTCCAGAGGAATACCACCTTACCACAAGCACCTCAAGAGGAGGCTTCTCTCAGCTCTAGGTATGTGAGAGGGACCCTGAGTTTGCGGCCTCAAGTGGAATGGACACCGCGATGCCCTGACTCGAAATAAGGCCGGATATCCCTGCAGTGTCTTGAATGCAGGTTCGTCTTGCATCTCCCAAGAGGAAGGGATGTCTGAATCCCTGTGGAGACCACAGAGAAAGACCTAGTTCCCCACCTCAGTGCGACCAGAGGCAGCACATCCTTTGAAAACTCCAGAGGGACGCGGAGATCAGTGCCTCCAAAGGAGACGATGCCTGACTCCTCATGAAACTTGATAGGAGTCCCAGGATTCCTGTGCCACGTGGAAAGGGACCCTTGGTCTCCCGCCTCAGCTGGAGAGGCGTCCCAATTGCCCTGGCAAGCCTCGAGGAGAATCCCGAGTTGTCCCTCACAACTAGGCAGGAGCCCTGACGTCGGTGAACAAACACGTGTGTGGAAGGGCCATCCCCGTCTGCCGGAGCCTGCCGGCAAACGAACTGGTCAAGAACGCAATCACCAGAGTACCTAGGAAAAAGAAGACTCAGAAAGAAGACTCAGAAAGAGAAAGATGGGGTTGAGAGGGATGGAGTCCGCTTGCATCTGACTCCGCCAACTTTATTGAAGAATACCACACCTATATATATGCTAACAGGAGTTACTAAGAATAGATCGAGGGTTTTGCATACGTGCAGAGCTACAGATGTTTTAAATTCCCACACTTAAGATCAGTAAAGCATTAATTACCCTAGCGCCCAACATGATTAAGATCATTAGAACATTAGATAGAAAACAGGCTTCATCAATAGAACATTAGATGGAAAACAGGTTTCAGGCATGATGAGCTTATCAGCACCAGAAAAACAGGCAAAAAGGTCACCGGTGTGTTTTTTCCCTGAAGGAGACAAATGCCAGTCTATACTTTAACAAGAAGGGGTGGCAGGACAAAGAGAGACTCTTTGTTCTCTCTTAGGGCCGTAAGGGGCCTGTACATTCAGGCCGGCTCCCTGCAACTCCCCCTTTTCTTTAAACTATTGGCAAATATGTCTCCCTCAGGGGAACCCGTTGTGCCTGTAAATGAGAAAACATATCTCAGATATACATTGACAAATGCAGTGGCCAGAGGTTATTTCCACAAACCCATCGGGTATTGTTAGGAGCTACTCATCTTATACCAGGATTATTGTTCCTAGTCTAACCTAGGCCACACAAAGGACTTATTAGTATTCAAACGTCACATCTATCACAATTTTACATTTGTAGGTAGGTAAGAGTCCCATATGTTTCATCAGGTTTCCTGGGAGTGTTCCGTCTTCAAATGTTGGTATATGAGTCTTTTGCTCCCAGCAAATGTCGGCAGGGGTCAGTAGCTGTCTTTTTTCAGGGGTCATCCAGAAATATTCGTCCCAAACTTGACAATAATCTCCTTCAAATCAATCAGGAGCACTGGGGGAAAGCTTGACCAATTACTGCACATGCCAATGCAAGAACAATATAGGCCAGAGCAGATCGGGGTTCAGCAGTGTCAGCGGCCATCCTTCTTGCTTGTAAGATGAACTCATGCATCTGCTGAGCTGTCGGGAATGCATTTCTCTGCTGTAGAGACAGCCGACTCACTTGCTGGTTCAGTGATCTTCTCCGTCTGGCGTACCAGCCTTTCCGGGAGCCAGCGCGGTGTTTCGGCATCCTGTGGAAAAACACATACATAACCCCTCCCCCAAATTAATACTGGATCCGGACCATGCCATGAATTGTCTAATGGGTCTTTCCATAATACCATTGGTTTCTTACTAGAGATTTGAGGGTCCCAAAATCTCTGGGCAGCTGAGTGTCCTTCTTTATCTAAAATTAAAAAATTTAAAATATATAAAGCATGATTAAGATAATTTCGAGGTAAAAGAGGGTAGAGCTCCCCCTTTTGTATTTTTTGTAGCTGCAATTTCAAGATCTGATTGGCGCGCTCGACGATGCCTTGGCCCTGGGGATTATATGGAATTCCTGTTTTTAAGGTAATAGAAAAGGAGGAACAAAAAGTCTTAAAAGCAGAGGAAATGTAACCGGGGCCATTGTCAGTTTTTATAATTTTTGGTGTACCTAAAATAGAGAAGGCATACAGACAATGTGAAATGGAATGTTTTGCAGCTTCGCCAGTTTGTAGGGAAGCCACAATATAACCTGAAAATGTGTCAATAGATACATGAACATATTTTAAGCGACCAAAGGAAGGAACATGAGTGACATCCATCTGCCAAAGGTGATTAGGTAAGAGTCCACGAGGATTGACACCTAGATGAGGGACTGGAAGAAACTGAGGACAAACAGAACAAGATTTAACAATCTGTCGGGCAGTTTCTCGAGGGATTTGAAATTGCAAACGAAGGGTATTGCTATTTTGATGATGTAAGGCATGTGATTGTTGTGCTGCAGCTACCTGTGAAAGAAAGACTCGAGTATGAGAATCGGCTATTTGATTTCCCATAGATAAAGGTCCAGGAAGCCCGGTATGGGCGCGTAAATGCCCAAAAAAGCAAGGTGAGGCACGCTGTTGAAGAAGAGATTGAATTGAGCGCAGTAAATACTGAATATTAGAATTAGTAGTGGAAATGAAGGGAACAGTTTCTATATACTGTAAGGCATGAACAATATATTTACTATCCGTAAACAAATTAAAAGGCTGTAAGAGATATTGAGAACAGACTTTGTGAACCGCTGAAAGTTCGACTTCTTGAGCGGAGGTATATCCAGTCTGCCAGGAAAAAGAAGTATTATTAACCACAAAAGCAGCAATTCCATTAGAAGATCCATCAGTAAAAACAGTTAGTGCATTTTGGATAGGGGAATTGGAAACATTTTTGGGGATGATAAATGAATGTTGACTAGCAAAATGTAAAACTTTGTCAGGAGGTAAATGATTGATAATCTGTCCTGTAAAAGAATCAAAAGCCAAAGCCCATGAATCATTAAACTGAAAAAGCCATTCCTGTTGTTCTTTAGTATAAGGCACATAAATGTAAGTAGGATCAGCCCCCAGCATTTCTCTGGAAAGACGTCTTCCTTTGGCTACAAGGAGGCTAATAAAATCAAAGAAAGGAGTAAGAACTTTTGAAGGCGATACAGGCAAATGGATCCAATGTAAAGGGGCATCTTGATATAACACTGCCGTTGGAGTATGTTTCGAGGGAAACACATATAATCCCCACGATCGAGAAAAGTCACAGTAGGTAGCAGAATGCTGAGAGAGGGCCTGTTCTACTAAGGCCAGAGCAGCTCGCCCCTCATCATTTAGTGTTCTAGGGGAAGAAGGGTCAGTGGATCCTTTTAAAATATCAAACAAAGGCTTCAATTCTCCAGTGGTCAGTTTTAGATAGGGACGGATCCAATTTATGTCCCCTAATAATTTCTGAAAGTCATTTAAAGTCTTCAGATTATCTTTTCGAATCTGAAGTTTCTGCGTTCGAAAGGCTTCTCCCTCTAACCTAAACCCCAAATAAGAAAACGGCGGGGATCGTTGTATTTTTTCAGAAGCAATTTGCAATCCAAATTTAGTTAATTGAAGCAATAGTAAGTCATACGCTTGCAAAAGAATACCCTCCATACAATGAGCAAGTAAAATGTCATCCATATAATGAACCAAATAAACTTCAGGGTAAGTCTTTCGAACGGGGTCAATTGCCTGATCAACAAATTTTTGACAAAGTGTAGGGCTGTTAGCCATGCCCTGTGGAAGGACTTTCCAATGATATCTTCGTGCAGGCTGTTTAAAATTTGTAGAGGGAATACTAAAAGCAAAGCGATGACAATCGTTAGGATGTAGAAGTATCGTATAAAAACAATCTTTTAAATCTATAATTATTTTATAGGTTGCACGTGGTATCCCAGCAGGTGAGGGCAAGCCGGGCTGGAGAGGTCCCATAACCACCATAGTTTCATTAACTTTGCGAAGGTCTTGTAACAACCTCCACCTGCCAGACTTCTTTTTAACAACAAATATGGGGGAATTCCAAGGGGAGTTAGATGGCTCAATATGTCCTAATTGCAACTGCTCCTGTATCAATTGCTCAGCTGCAGAAATTTTCTCTTTAGTCAGGGGCCACTGATTAACCCAGACAGGTTCATCAGATTTCCAACTGATTGGGTCTGCATGGATTACAGGAGAATCAGTAACCCCCATTAAAAACAACCTAATCCAGATCTAGAAGGTTTAGAAATAGACATAACTGGTTGGGTAATACCTTGATTATTTCTTCCTAGCCCCTGCTGGGGAAGTAACCCTTGATTCATCATCATCTCAGAAATAATCTGATTTGGAGCAAAAATATAAACCCCCATTTGTTGCATTACATCTCTTCCCCATAAATTAACCGGGAGATGAGGGAGAATGAAAGGTTGAAAATCTCCCTCATGTCCTTCAGAGTCTCTCCAATGTAGGATACTGCTGCTCTGCTGTGGATTTTGAGATTGTCCTATTCCCCATAACATGGAAAAGGCCTCCTGTTTGGGCCAATGCTGAGGCCAATGCTCTTCAGCTATAACTGAAACATCTGCACCAGTATCTAAGATCCCTGTAAATTTTTTATTTTCAATAAAAAGATCTAGTTTGGGACGCTCAGCAGAAATGGACTGTACCCAATATACATCAGAAGAGCCAAAACCATCAGTCTTTCGTTCTCGTTTAGAAGCAGTTTTCCCCTCTAAATGAAGAGGTAGCAAAACCAATTGTGCTATTCGTTGATTGGTGGGAATGCTAATTATATTTGAAGGTGCATGGGCCATAATTTTAAGTTCCCCCGTGTAGTCTGCATCAATCACCCCTGGGGACACTGACAACCCTTTCATAGTCCAACTACTTCTACCAATAATTAGTCCTACAGTTCCTTTTGATAACGGCCCGAAAACTCCAGTTGGAATGGCTTGCATTCCCATATCAGGTGTTAATACTGTGTGGGTGGTGGCACACAAGTCCAATCCTGCGCTGCCTGGGGTGGCTCGGAAAAGGCTTTTAATGCCGGGTCGATTAGATTTGACTGAGGCTCGGTCTGAAGTGCCCCATGACATTGTTTTGGGGCCTGGGGCCGGCCCCTCACCCAGTTTCCCGACTGTGGAGGAAGAAGTTTGCCTTCTATATTCATTTTTGATCTACAGTCCCTGGGCCAATGTCTTCCTTTTTTGCATCTGGGACATACATCAGGATTCTTTGTACTATCTAAATTATTTTTCTTAGGACATTGGGCCATATGATGTCCCAGTTGTCCACACGAAAAGCAACTACAGGGAGGCCCTCCCTTTTTCACACCACCCTTGTTCTTAATCTGTTGATATAAAATTTCCTTGATAGTTTTTCCCTGGATAGCAGCAGCCATAGATAATCCCTGAAGATAGGAAGGGCCAATATCAGCACAAACTCTTATATAATCTGTTAAACCCCCTTTTTTTTTTCTATAAGGTCTCAAAGCGGCCTGGCAAGCAGCATTTGCGTTTTCATATGCCATCTGTTTAGTTACAAGAGTGCCAGCTTCTTCATCTCCAATAATTTTAGACACAGCATCAAGTAACCGAGCAACGAAATCCTGATAAGGTTCGTCAGGTCCTTGCCTAATTTTTGATAAATCTTCAGTCTTTCTATTTGAGGCAGGGAGTTTTTTCCACGCTTTTAGCACCACTTCATTAATCTGCAGGTAGGCTTGTTCAGGATAGTTTAACTGTTGATTAAGATCTCTAAATGCTCTTTCCTCCATTAACATGTCCAAAGGTAACAAGTCTAGTTGTTCTATGCTCTGAGATATGGATGTTAACATATCTTTAAGTTCAGAAAAAGGGGAGCCTTTATCTTTATTTTTGTGTTTAGTTACTATAAAGGCATCCCAATTTTTTTTATTGTACTCAAAAGCCTGCTCATCTAAGTCGTCCCGGTCTTCAGGGTAAAGTTCTGAATCAGAATCTTGCTCGGGAACAATAGTCTCATCATCATTTTTGCTAGGACCTGGGATTATTGGGGAATCATATATGTGCTCCGCTACCCTCTGGGGAGTATTCAAACATTTGGGTATTATAAGTTTTTCCGTTTAGACACTGAAACTCCTCTAGCTTTTAACATAGTTTTTAGAGTAGAAGCAAAGAACTGTCTACTATTATTTTGCCCCATGAGTTTTACTCTCAACTATACCCTCTCCACCCGTAATCATCCACAATACCTGTACTCGTAGATACTTTTTTACCTCATATATACCTTTCTACTTCCCGCGGGACAACTTTTTTTCTTCGGGTGGCTGTACGCTGGAATCCGTTCCCGTCCCTGTTCGGGCGCCACTATGCCGGAGCCTGCCGGCAAACGAACTGGTCAAGAACGCAATCACCAGAGTACCTAGGAAAAAGAAGACTCAGAAAGAGAAAGATGGGGTTGAGAGGGACGGAGTCCGCTTGCGTCTGACTCCGCCAACTTTATTGAAGAATACCACGCCTATATATATGCTAACAGGAGTTACTAAGAATAGATTGAGGGTTTGCATACGTGCAGAGCTACAGATGTTTTAAATTCCCACACTTAAGATCAGTAAAGCATTAATTACCCTAGCGCCCAACATGATTAAGATCATTAGAACATTAGATAGAAAACAGGCTTCATCAATAGAACATTAGATGAAAACAGGTTTCAGGCATGATGAGCTTATCAGCACCAGAAAAACAGGCAAAAAGGTCACCGGTGTGTTTTTTCCCTGAAGGAGACAAATGCCAGTCTATACTTTAACAAGAAGGGGTGGCAGGACAAAGAGAGACCTTTTGATCTCTCTTAGGGCCGTAAGGGGCCTGTACATTCAGGCCGGCTCCCTGCACCCGTCGTAACTCGAGAATATACCCCAGGTTCCCGCCGCAACTCGAGAAAAACCACGAGACTTCCCCCACGTCGCGTGATGAGGACCGATTCCCCTGCACTGCGTGGAGAGCAATTTCGGATTGCACATCACACATGAAAGGAGCCTTGATTTCCTTGATGGCACTCCAGAGAAACCCCAAGAACATTGTTTCAAGGCTAGAGGGATCCTGAGGTCACTGTAGCAACACGAAAGAGCTCCGGGGACCAAAAATCAACTCGAGATGAGAGGTTAGTCCCTGGCTTCGACTCCAGAGGAATACCACCTTACCACAAACACCTCAAGAGGAGGCTTCTCGCAGCTCTAGGTATGTGAGAGGGACACTGAGTTTGCGGCCTCAAGTGGAATGGCACCGGGATGCCCTGACTCGAAATAAGGCCGGATATCCCTGCAGTGACTTGAATGCAGGCTCGTCTTGCATCTCCCAAGACGAAAGTTTGTCTGAATCCCCTGTGGAGACCACAGAGAAAGACCTAGTTTGCGGAGACAATGACAGGTTTTACTTTCTTGTGCTCCAAAATCACAGAGGACGGTGACTTCAGCCATGAAATGAAAAGACGCTTTCTACTTGGAAGTAAAGCTATGACCAACCAAGACAGCATATTAAAAAGCAGAGATAATACTTTGCCGACAAAGGTCCGTCCAGTCAAAGCTATCGTTTTTCCAGCAGTTATGTACAGATGCGAGAGTTGGACTGTAAGGAAAACTGAAAGCCGAAGCATTGTTGCTTTTCGACTGTGGTCTCAAAGAAGACTCTTCAGAGTCCCTTGGACTGCAAGGAGATCCAACCTGTCCATCCTAGAGGAAATCAGTGCTGAATATTCATTGGAAGAACTGATGTTGTCCCTGAAACTCCAATACTTTGGCCCACCTGCTGTAAACAACTGACTTAATAGAATAGACTCTGACGGTGGGAAGGACTCAAGGTGGGAGAAGAAAGAAGACGACGGAAAATAAGAGGTTTAGATAGCACCACTGATTCGAAGGACATGAGTAAGGGGAAGCTCTTAGAATTAGTGATAGACAGGTAAACTTTAAGTGCCGCAGTTCATGGGGTTACAACATAGCCAGACACGACTGAGTTAAGAGAGCACACCAAAACCTAATCTCCCACCTTCACATGATAAACACAGAAACCCATTAAATAAGAATCCCCAAAAAAATACCCTGCTTCAGAAGTTTCACTTCTCAAGGTCTGTTTTTGCACACAACAATCTTGGTCTTGTTTATCTAACAAGACCTCCAAAAATTATGCAGACCCCTTCTACAATTCTCCTCCGAGCCTAACTACCCGAGTCCTAAGTATGAAGCAAAGGACTCGGGTGTGCGCACGGGGGAGCATGACCCTAACTCTAAAGAATGAAGCCTGTGCTCATAAGGATGAGGGGAAAACTCACACATAATACAGTGAGGGTGAGGCACGTCAAGCTCAAATCCGGGTCAAGATTTCCAGCAGATCATTTCACGGTGGTGGATGAAGGCTCATTCTTCGAAATACTATGGTTAAAAGAAATCTACAATAAATTGAAATAGTGAATTGAAACTATATCGCGCGCAGTGCATTCTGGTTATGCAAATGAATGCTGAGTCCCCGCCCCCGAGATTCTCGCCTTTCCCGCCCCAGCTCTGGCGAAACCCGCTTCCAGTACCTTGTTCCCAGGCCCCTGACTCCATGTCTTCTCCACGTCTGCGCCTCCACGCTCTGCGTCTGATTTCTTTCGAATAAAGGATTTTCTTGACGGCTAAGAAAATGATATAGGAGTGCTGCATTTGACACAGAGAAGCTTCACTATAATGTCAAATGAAACAGAGTGCCCTGAGTGCACAGTCCTGCCAAACTATTTGCGACCCCTTGGACTGTAGCTGTCCAGGCTCCTGTGTCCATGGAATTCTCCAGGCAAGAATAATGCAGTGGGTAGCCATTCCTTTCTCCGGGAGATTCTTCCCCAGGAGTGCACCTCGGTCTCCCATATTGTAGGCGGACTCTTCACTGTCTAAGCCACCAGGGTGACTCTAATCAGTAATTTAAAATGAGAAAAAGCTGTCTACCAATATAGGAGGAGCTGGTTCCATCCCTGGGCCTTAAAAATTGTCCAGTTCTTTTGCTCAGTCGTCTCTGAACAGCTCTCCCGGGGCTTGTTCAAACGCATGTCCGCCGAGAAGGTGGGTGCTCTATAATGAGTCAATGTTGTCTCTTTCTCCTCCTGTCTTCAGTCTTTCCCAGAATCAAAAAACAAAAGCAACCTCAGGGAAAAGCCGTTCAGGATTATGAACATCTTACTGACTAAACATCAAGAACACGATTTCCCATGATAAATACACATAAATCTCTTAACAGCTGGAGGCGTAGAAAAACTGACCAAAGCCTGCAATTTTTCAAATTTTATTCTTCCACACAATATTGGCCTTGTTCAATCTAACAAGGACTCCAAAAAGTATCGGAAGCTCGTCTTATCCTTACTTGGGCGTACCTAGCCAATCTGTCACTGTTTCCATCCTTTCCCCATCTATTTGCCATGAAGTGATGGGACTGGATGCCATGATCTTTGTTTCCTGAATCTTGAGTTTTAAGCCAACTTTTTCACTCTCCTCTTTCACTTTCCTCAAGAGGCTCTTTAGTTTTCTTTTTTGCTTCCTGCCCTGAGGGCGGTGTCATCTGCATTTCTGAGGGTTTTGATGTTTCTCCCAGCAATGTTGATTCCAGCTTGTGCCTCATGCCACATGGGGTTTCGCATGCTGTACTCTATATATAAGTTAAATAAGCAGGGTGACCATATGCAGCCTTGATGTACTCCTTTCCCAATTTTGAACCAGCCTGGTTTTCAATGTCAAGTTCTAACTGTTGCTTCTTGGTCTGCATAGAGATGTCTCACGGGGCAGGTCAGGTTGATCGGTCAGTAAGATTGCTTGGTCTTTGCTCAGTAAGGTTCTCATAACTGTGAATGGATTTTCCAGGAGATTTTTTCTGGTGCCGGGAAAGATTGAAGATGGGCGGAGAAAGGGACAACATTGGAGAAAATGATTAGATAGCATCACCGAGGTGAACATGCGTTTGAGCAAGCCCTGGGAGTTAGTGACGGATAGGAAAGCCAGTCAGACAGAACCGAGCAAATGTCCTGGACAATTTTCATGACCCAGGGATGGAACTGAGCCCTCCTATTTTGGCACACACCTTTTTTTTTTTTTTTAAACAGTGGTTAGAGTCACCCTGATGGCTCAGACAGGAAAGAGTCCGCTTACAAAGTGGAAGACCCAGATTGAATCCTGGGGAATAATCTCCTGGAGAAGGGAATGGCTACCCACTGCAGTTATTGCATGGAGAATTCCATGGACAGAGAGGATCCTGTTGGGCTACAGTCCATGAGATGGCAAAGAGTCTGACAGGACTGAAAGAAGAACACTATTCAGATGCTAACAACAACCAAGAGCCTGAGGCAGAAAGTTATCAGGAGTAGTAAGCTCAATGATGCTCCCAGCAATCTGTCTGGTTAAGAGATCAATTTGCAGGATTCTGTTGGCCTTACGGCCAGGATCAGGGAACTGGAACCCTCAGAATTCATAGCTGGACACAGGGCTATTTAGAGGTTTGGCCTGTAGTATTACTCCTTAGGGAACAGGCTTCAGATGGCTAGGTTCTCATACCCTGTAAATGCAAGGTTGAGGAGACTCACACATTGTAAGCAATGCACATGTCTTAAGTATTATTAATTTCACCACTGTTAGCCCATTACTCAGAGAAGGCAATGGCAACCCACTCCAATACTCTTGCCTGGAGAATCCCATGGACGGAGGAGCCTGGTAGGCCACAGTCCATGGGGTCGCTGAGAGTCAGACATGACTGAGCGACTTCACTTGCACTTTTCACTTTCATGCGTTGGAGAAGGAAATGGCAACCCACTCCAGTATTCTTGCCTGGAGAACCCGATGGACAGAGGAGCCTGGTGGGCTGCCGTCTATGGGGTCGCACAGAGTCGGACACGACTGACGTGACTTAGCAGCAGCAGCAGCAGCAGCCCATTACTGACACCCATCATACTGGCTAACACGTTACTAATTTCACCCATGAAAATCCATTTCTAACCTTCATTTCACTACTTAGCAAAATCTCTGCTGTTGAGTGAGCTGTGGCTAACAGAAACATTTGCAGTAGCTAGACCCTGTGATACAGACTCCCGGATTAATATAGCCAACTACCTCTGGTGTGTGACATCCTGAGTGTGCTCATTGCTAGCTCTTAGTTTTACACAACACACACACACACACACACACACACACACACACACACACAAGCTGCCACTACTACACTGTCTTTGCTGGCAGTAAATTAACAGACCTCGTCATACCCTATAATATGATCAAAGGTACTGACAAATCTCAAGAAGCACTGTATCTCATCAGAAGAGTGGAAACCTAGAAAAGGGGGAGTCAGTGAGGCCAGGTTGGCAATGCCCATTCAAGTCCATTCTCTGGGAAAGAGAGAATCTCGGTCAAAAAATGAGAAGTTCAAAAACGAAGGCTCCATTTCCAAGGCCATCCCTCGTGTGAGGAGAGAAACCCCAACATTGAAATCTAGTGCCTCTTAACAGGGAGAACTCTCTTGATTTCTTGCTCACCAAACAACCTTCCCATTAGCATGTGTCTCTGTGTGCGACTCTGCCTCCAGAGAGAGACAGAATGGAGTTGTGTGTAGTCGACTGAGGAAAGAAATGCAAACCTAACTGTGGCATCTCAGTCCCCAACCAGGGACCAAACCCCAGCCCTGTCAGTGAAAGTACAGAATCCTAACCATTAGGCGTCCAGAGAACTCCCCCAAATTATGTTTTATTTGGCAAACTCACAGAGGTCTTGAGCCCGGGATGCAGTCTCTTAGTTCTCAGAGACTGCTCCAAAAAGCTAAGGGGGCAGGGGAGTTACCTGGTGGACCAGCGGTTGGGACTCTGTGCTTCCACTGCAGGGACCACAGGTTCAATCCCTGGTTGGAGAACTAAGGGATCTAAGGGAACAAAGATCCTGTAAGCCACCCAGTGGGGCAAAAAAGAGGTCAGGGAGGAGCCAGAATATACAGGAAGTTGGTTGCTGAGAAAAAAACACGTAGTCAACCATCAGAACATCAAAAGATTACTGCTAATCACAAAAACACACATCTCAAGTTAATGATTTTAGTATGGGAAGATGCAAGAGTCAGGGCCCATTGAAATCATTCCTATGATATACACTTTAACTATCTGGGGGCAGTATCCTATTTTTCTCCATCCTGAATCCACTCAGGGCCCACCCTCGGGGCGACAGCGGTGGCTGGTAGCTTCATGGTCTCAACATCCCTTGTTTACTGAAATGGCAGGCAGCATTCTCTGTCCACAGTGTACGTTTCTCTTTTTGGATCTTTACTACGAAATCCAGTGTACCTTAATGAATTTTTACAAGATAAACACCCTTGTGCCCACCATGCAGGTCAAGAACTCGGGCTCGCCAGCCCCTCCCAATGCCCATCTCAGGCCCAGTCCCGGGGACCCACTGCTCTTGCACAGTAATCACTTCCTTTTGCTTCTTTATCATTTCATTACACAGGGTCTCTCCCTGGTCGTCGTCATTTGGTCTAGCGCATTTCAAAATCCTTGGTGTGACTTTTGAGTCCTTGAATCCAGATTCCCTTCTGTCCCATTCTTATAATTTATCTGTTGAAACATTCCGGCCATTCGACCCACACCATTTTTCAGGGTCTGGGCTTTGCTGTGTCCTCTTCTTGGGTGATGCAGCCGTGGCCTTGTTTCCTTTATTCCCTTCTGCTGTCATCTGGATCCAGAGAGCTGAATGGGCTCAAGTTCAATATCTTTGGCTAGTCTGTAGGGTATGGTGTGACCTTCCCTCGGGAGGCATATCCTGTCTCATTGTCCCTTAAGTTCTTTTTATTAGAAAAATGAACGTTGTCTGTTTTCAGGTGCAAATACTGACCTAGGACATCCCCAAGCCCCTGAGGAGGCCAGCTGTGCTTAGCAACTCCCCCAGAGGAAACCCAGAAGACATGGCGGAGGAAGGCTTCTTATAGCACAAATTGTTTCCGTGTCTTGGCTATTGTAGGTAGTGTTGCTATGAGCTAGCATGCATCTTTTAGAATTATGCTTTTGTCCAGATACGTGGCCAGGACTGGGATTGCTGGATCATATGGCAACTCTATTTTTAGTTTTTTTGAGGAATCGTTTGAAATTTCATGCGTGGGTTCCCAAGGCCTTTTGTGCCCAGCCTCAGAGGTCTGATGCCTTAGCAGCACAGGCACACATGCTCGTTGGGGCCTGGCGCTTTCTCTGAAGACAAGCCCTAGACTCTGCCCATTTCCCTGCTGTGTCCTTGCCACCAACAGGCTGAAATGGGATTTCTGCTTTAAACCATGACCTTGGATCCCAATCTTGGCAGGACGTTTAAGAATATAAGGTGACTGAGGAATCTGAGCACTTTGGGGGATCCCCATTATTGGCCAGAGTGTGTGGGGGTAATTCTTTGGAGAAAAGTTAATAAGGTCACACACACAGGCTTCTCCAGTGGCTTAGTGGTAAAGAATTTGCTCGTAACGCAGGAGAGGCAGGAGACCCGGATTTGATCTCTGGGTCGGGAAGCTCCCCTGGAGGAGGGCAGGGAAACCCACTCCAGTGTTCTTGCCTGGGAAGTCCCCTGGACAGAGGAGCCTGGTGGGCTACAGTCCGTGGGTGTCAGAGTCGGACACGACCGAGCGAGCACGCAGGAGTTGACGGCGCTGCACCAATGCACTGCTGCGCTCAGGGCAACAGAACTTTCTGGTGCTTTTTCTTCTTCCTGTAGCATCCTCAGCGGACACTGGCTTTCCAGTTGCGGGTGCCTCCAGTTGTCACCCGTTGCCCACTCCCCTTCCCACAGGCCCAAATTAAGAGGAACCAAGTTCCCAGGGGGACAACGAATAATCCTGCTAAATCAGATCTTTCTCACAGCACACTTCAGAGTGTGCGCTCTACCAAGCGCAGAGGCAAGGCTTTCTGAGGACCATGTTACATGTTCACGACCATTCTCTGAGGTTCTCGGGCAGCATCTAAGGGGTGATGTGCCCACCCTGATGGCTGTGAAGGCTGGATGGATGATGATGTGTTTATGCACATAAACCTAAATAACAAAAATCATTTAAACAGTAAAGGGAGCATCGAAACGTACTAAGTCTTTAAAGCCTATTTTAGGTGCATGGAGTCAATATTACGCAAGAATGAGCAATATCCATCTATTTTTCGATTACAGCAGTTGATGGCAAGTAAGTCAAAGCCTCAGCTGACCTTGCCAGTCTCAGGAGGCTGTGCGCTGCTACCGTCCGCACGTCCCAGTGGCAGAACCTCCTATAAGCAGAAGTGCTAACTTACACAAAGTGACAAGACTCAATGTGTCATATCCGAAAATTTAAAAAGCTTTTCGTTTAGGAGATAAAACAGGTGTTTGTACTACATTGTGCTTTCAGATGCCCCGTTATAACCACGGTGGTTTTGTACAATCAAAATAATGTTACAGTGCTAGAAGCTTCAATAGCACATCTACTAAAACTCGAATGATACAGAGATTATCATGGCCCCTGCGCAGGGATGACACACAAATTCATCAAAGCGTTCCATACTTTTTAAAATTTTGAGCATTAAAAAAATATTATGAATATGACTCACAGAATATTTTTAAAGTTTATTGAAAGAAAACTTAAGATTACATCCAACTTGCAATTTTTTATTTGCCTTCTTGACTGCTTTACGTATTAAAAAATAGGACTCTGCATGTGCTTCTATAGTGTGCATTAATTGGTAGGTTGTTCTTTCTGGTAGATTTCCCCACCATTTTAAAGTAAAGATACCCATCTTTCAACCCTGAAATTAGGTGCGTTGAATTTTAACAAATTATCTTTGAGTTTCACAAAATATGTGGTAGACACTTTGATCTAGTTAATACAATCAACTAGTTTCATTAGGAGAAGACAGACTATTGTAATGAATGATTAGTTCATGAAAGTATCCAACTATGTTGATAAGAAGAAAATAAAATTACAAAATGCATGTTACAGTGCCCCCAAAGATGCTTGGAAGACTAGTAAGTCATGGCAGATGACCTATCTATTCATGAAGCTTTAATTTCATGCAGTTATGCATTTCTCACAAATCACTTTGGTTATGTGATCTTCACACTGAGGGATTTGTTTAGATCAAGCCGTTTATGATTTCAGTGGTTAAACTACAATATTTTATAGCATTTGCTCAGTGCATCCTGATTTCTATAGGGTTGAAATGTTACCGTTTTTCCTGAAAACTAAAAAGTCTCTTCTGGTATAGGGGACGCGTCAGCTCCTGTTGTTAGAACTGAAACTGCCCTGAGATAGTCTTGAGTTTTAAGAACACATTTTACTCTCATTGTAGACTTCTCAAATTCAGTAACATGTCCTTCATTATAAAAGATCACCGTAACCAAGTCACCATCTTTGTTTTTGGTGGGGGTGTCTTCACTCAGCTTGTAGGATCTTAGTTCCCCCAGCAGGGATTGAACCCGGGCTCTCGGCAATGAAAGCACAGAAGCCTAACCACCAGGGAATTCCCTCCACACTGTCCTTTACTCTAAATCTGTTGTATGATTTTCCCCTCCTCTAGTCGTGATGATATATATTGACCCATCATGTTCTTTTCTGAAAACCATGATCCGCAATGACTATATTTTTGCAGGCTAAAGCTAAAACTCAGCAAGACTAACCAGAACCTCTAAGAATTAAGCCTGTTCTCAATAAGGCTTTGCGGGGTGGTGCGGGGGGAGGGGTGGCTAGTATAGTACATCTGCGTGTGCTCAGTCGTGTCCCACTCCTTGCGACCGCATATAGACATTGGATCAATTCATAATAATGGAGGGTTTTGGTGACTACGGCTCAAGTATCCACCTTATAATCACAATAATAATCATGAAGACCATAATATGCTCTGCCATTGCTGCACTCCAGCAATGCAAAAATCCAGATACAGCAAAATGACCACATCCCTGGACAGTTTTCACTCTGTCATGGCGACTTCCCGCAGAGTATAAATGTGCTGTGAGGACTGAGCTAAATCCTATGCCTCTGCCAAATGAGTGTGGCACGTCAATACTATGTTAACGCCGCTGTGTGCTTCCTTACTCAGACGAACAGAAGACATGCTTATGAAATTAAAGCGTGAAAACAGACACTACTCAGAATCTAGACAACACACAAAAGTAACTGCACAACAAGAACACGGGATGGATTACGGTCCAAATATTGCCATGCTGTTATAAACGGGCTAAACCAGTGAGCTGCTTAGCCTAAAGCAGTGACTCTGCACTCCAGAACCACTTACGAGCTTTAAAAGTGCTGACGCCCAATCCCTACACACAGAGAGAAAAATTTAATTGGCCCAGGGTGGAGTCCTGGGCATAGGATTTTTAGAAACTCCCGGACTCCTTTGGTGGACCGCCACCATTGTGAAGCACTGGGCCCTGAACCAAGAGGCCCCAGGGAAAGTCAGACTGCTTTGGGCAAGATATTCCAGTAGGGGGCGCTCAGCTGATTCCATGTTTCTTAAAGTCCATCCGTGTCCCAAGTGTTAACCGATTTTTGGAGAGGTCGTTCTAACATAGATGCTACTCCAATTATTTTCAAAGTGTTTTTTTTTTTTTTTTTAATTTTCTAAAAGTAAAGGGAATTCCCTGACGGTCCAGTCGTTGGGACTCCACTGCAGGGTCAGAGGCTCAATCCCTGAACGGGGAACTACCACCTCGCAAACCCTATAAGTGTGGCCAAATAATAATAATTATAATGATAATAAAATCTACAGTATCTTCAGATTTCAGGTTGAATATGGCAGATTAAATATATCCATATATCTCTACTCTGTCCACAAAACCCCATGAAATGACAGTAAAGGAATAAAAAGAAGAGACATGTTCTTACTGACAAAACAGGGGAGCAGGTAACAGCAGCCAAGTGGGGACAAGGACATTTTAATGCTTCAGAACCCTGGAAAGCTCAGGGATTCTAAGCTACCTCTGAAGGTTGAGGACAAATTGATATCAGAGGGGGCATCTAGCCTGTCTGCTACAGTTTAGAACAAAAGGAAGAAAAGAGCAGTATAAGCATATTATGAGTTCTAGAAGCAAACAGATGAAACCACTAAGGATTTCAAATGGTTGTTTCAGGGAAGTGGGAACTGGGATGGGAAAAAGCAATTCTGGGTTTTGCTCTTCTGAGAGCCCTGTGTCATTTGGCCTTTAACATTAAATTCTGAAGGCAGTTATTCTTCAATTAAAAAATAAATTTTAAAAAAGCAAATGAAAAAAGCAAAAATATTAAGTATATACAGAATTTAGTTTTTTTTTTTAAAGCTGCTTTTGAACACGTTTGGGAGTAAAGGTATGCAAATACTGTAGATATGAATGTAAAGTTGTAAAATCTTTCCAGGTGACAGGTGGGTAATATGGATGAAAAATTTCAACGTGTGGAACGTTTACTCCAGCATTTTCAGTCTTGAGATTTGCCCTGAGGAAGGAATTGGACAACCAACCACTGCTTTGAGTATTAAATAGAACAATTGGAAACTATCTACAGGCCCTACACCAGAACTTTGATTGGAAGAAGTGATGGCTCCTCCATACAGCGAAATCATATGCAAATACTTTAAATGATGGATTGTACACCTCCCAGACGGTCAAAAATTCTAAAAGCCTGAAAACAAGAGTTGCTGGGCATGGGAAACAGTGAAATCTTGATGTAGAGCTATTGAGTGTGCACTGGTACACTGTCTTTGGAGAAAAGGCAAACATTGGCATTACATAAATAAAAAGTTAGATATGCACTTGGATTAGCAATTCTCAGAGGGAATCTAAAATGACTCCCATGAACTATACAGTGCATGGAATTCTCCAGCCCAGAATACTGGAGTGGGTATCTGTTCTCTTCTCCAGGGGATCTTCCTGATCCCTAGGAGCCGAACCTAGGTCTCCTGCATGGAAGGTGGATTCTTTACCAGCTGAGCTACCAGGGAAGCCTGAGACCTTCTGTGGACTTTTACAAATATTACATCCTGGAGTGGGAGGGGGAGAACAGAATGAACACACCTACCGCATAAGTTTACGACCTACCTGCATAAGATTATGAACAAAGGAAACGAACCTCTATGAATAATGCGGCTATGAAAGTTGACTACCACTAAATCCAGTAGTAATACCTGTGGATTAGGAAAAAAATTGGGACTCACATGGTAAACAATTCGCCTGCAATGCAGGAGACCCGGGTTCGATCTCTGGGTCGGGAAGAGTCTCTGGAGAAGGGAATGGAAACTCACTCCAGTATTCTGGCCTGGACAATTCCACGGACAGAGGAGCCTGGCAGGTTGCAGTCCGTAGGGTGGCTGACAGCCCCACAGGACTGAGTGACTGAGACTACAGAGAAGAAAGCACAGCCCGAGAAACAATTCCAGCTGCGACGGGGACGTGGGATCACCCGAAAGGAGCTCTCCTTTTCCCAGGTGGCGCTCTCTCTGAAAGTCGCTCAGTCGTGTCCGACCAGAGGCTGTCTGGCTCCTCTGTCCTTGGGATTCCCCAGGCAAGAATACTGCAGAGGGTAGCCGTTCTCTTCTCCAGGAGAATCTTCCCCAGGAACTGAGCCTGGGTCTACCGCATTGAAACAGGCTCTCTAAGCCATCAGGGTCGGAGAAGGCAATGGCACCCCACTCCACTCCTCATGATGCCTGGGAAATCCCATGGACGGAAGATCCTGGGTGGCTGCAGTTCATGGGGTCGCTAAGAGTCGGACACGACTGAGTGACTTCACTTTCACTTTTCACCTTCATGCATAGGAGAAGGAAATGGCAACCCACTCCAGTGTTCTTGCCTGGAGAATCCCAGGGACGGGAGAGCCTGGTGGGCTGCCGTCTATGCTGTCGCACAGAGTCAGACACGACTGAAGCGACTTAGCAGCAGCAGCAGCAAGCCATCGGGGCAACTCTAATCAGCAAACGGGAAAAAAAAATAAAGCCGTCTGCCAATATACAAGGCCCGGGTTCCGTTCGTGGGTAGCGAAAAATCTGTGATTTATTTCCTCAGTTGTGTCTGATCGGCCATCCTGTCTTCGCTTGAAAAAGCCCATTGTGGTTTTATGGATATTGGGTTTCCCTTGTATCTCGGCTGGAAGAGAATTCACCTACAGTGCGGGAGACCTGGGTTCCATCCCTGGGTTAGGAAGATCCCTGCACAAGCAGGAGACTACCCACTCCACTATCATGGCCTGGAGCATTCCATGGACTGCATTGTGCATGAGATCACAAAAAGTCGGACACGACTAAGCGTCTTTCACTTTGAACTCACTGAAGATCAAACCCGCAAACTGAAATGGTAAACAAAGAAAGCTTCGAGAGTCTGAAAACCCACCCGAAATCGTTTGTTTTTCAACGTCCACGTTCCTACCAAAGAATATTTGTCTTGTTTAGTCTCACAAGACCTCCAAAAGTTGTTTGGTAATCTAACTATTATTTCTTTCTTGGGCCTACTTGACCTAGTGTCCACCGCAACACAACAGTATAAGTTCAAGCAGGAGCAGGAAATGGAGCATGGGTACCGCACTGCGCCTGGGCACATACCCATAAGAGGGGGCTCACTCCTAACACACTGAGGATGAGAAGCAAAAAAAAGGGTCAGTTCAGTTCAGTTCAGTTCAGTCGCTCAGTCGCGTCCGACTCTTTCCGACCCCATGAATCACAGCACGCCAGGCCTCCCTGTCCATCTCCAACACCCAGAGTTTACTCAGACCCATGTCCATCGAGTCGTTGATGCCATCCAGCCATCTCATCCTCTGTCGTCCCCTTCTCTTCCTGCCCCCAATCCCTCCCAGCATCAGGGTCTTTTCCAATGAGTCAACTCTTTGCATGAGGTAGCCAAAGAATTGGAGTTTCAGCTTCAGCATCAGTCCTTCCAATGAACACCCAGGGCTGATTTCCTTTAGGATGGACTGGTTGGATCTCCTTGCAGTCCAAGGGACTCTCATGTGTCTTCTCCAACACCACAGTTCAAAGGCATCAATTCTCCGATGCTCAGCTTTCTTCACAGTCCAACTCTCACATCCATACATGACCACTGGAACAACCATAGCCTTGACTAGAACGACCTTTGTTGGCAAAGTAAGGTCTCTGCTTTTTAATATGCTGTCTAGGTTGGTCATAAATCTCCTTCCAAGCGTCTTTTAATTGCATGGCTGCAATCACCATCTGCAGTGATTTTGGAGCCCAGAAAAATAAAGTCTGACACTGCTTCCACTCTTTCCCCATCTATTTCCCATGAAGTGATGGGACCAGATGCCATGATCTTAGTTTGTTGAATGTTGAGCTTTAAGCCAAATTTTTCTCTCTCCGCTTTCACTTTCATCAAGAGGCTTTTTAGTTCCTCTTCACTTTCTTCCATAAGGGTGGTGTCATCTGCATATCTGAGGTTATTGGTATTTCTCCTAGCAATGTTGATTCCAGCTTGGGCTTCTTCCAGCTCAGCGTTTCTCATGATATACTCTGCACATAAGTTAAACAAGCAGGGTGACAATATACAGCCTTGACGTACTCCTTCTCCTACTTGGAACCAGTCTGTTGGTCCACGTCCAGTTCTACCTGTTGCTTCTGAACCTGCATATAGCTGGCTCCAGTGGTGGGTCAGGTGGTCTGGTATTCCCATCTCTTTCAGAATTTTCCACAGTTTATTGTGGTCCACACAATCAACGGCTTTGGCATAGTCAGTAAGGCAGAAGTAGATGTTTTTCTGAAACTCTCTTGCTTTTTCAATGATCCAGCAGATATTGGCAATTTGATCTCTGGTTCCTCTGTCTTTTCTAAAACCAGCTTGAACATCTGGAAGTTCATGGTTCACATGTTGCTGAAGCCTGGCTTGGAGAATTTTGAGCATTACTTTCCTAGCGTGTGAGAAGAGTGCAATTGTGTGTGGGGGTTAAAAAAAAAGGGTAAGTCCCCATGAAGAGGTTGTAGCACATCGTTTAATGTAAGGGAACGAAGGCTTATTCTTCGAAATATACGTTTAAAAGAAATCTACGATAAAATGAAATAATAAATTGAACATATTGCGTGCAGTGCATTCTGGTTATGGAAATGATCGGTGAGGCTGCCCCCCCCCCTCGCCGAGATTCACCCCTTTCCCACCCCAGCTCCCAGGAAGCCCGCTTCCAGTCCGTTGTCCCCAGGCCCCTGACTCCACGTCTTCTCTTCAATGCTCTGCGTCTGACTTCTTTTGGATAAAGGATTTTGTTGACAGCTTTAGAAAATGATACAGGAGCACTGCATTTGACACAGAGAAGCTTCACTATAATGTCAGATCAAACAGAGTGCCCTGAGTGCACAGTCCTGCCAAACGATTTGCGACCCCATGGACTGTAGCCCTCCAGGCTCCTGTGTCCATGGAATTCTCCAGGCAAGAATAATGCAGTGGGTAGCCATTCCCTTCTCCAGGAGATTCTTCCCCAGGAGCGAACCTCCGGCTCCCACATTGTAAGCAGACTCTTCACTGTCTAAGCCACCACGGTGACTATAATCACTAATTTTTTAAAAAGCTGTCTACCAATATAGGAGGGGCCGGTTCCATCCCTGGGTCATAAAAATTGTCCAGTTCCCTTGCTCAGTCATCTCCAAACAGTTCTCCCGGGGCTTGTTCAAACGCATGTCCACTGAGACGGTGAGTGCTCTATGAGTCAATGTCGTCCCTTTTCCCTCCTCTCTTCAGTCTTTCCCAGAATCAAAAACCCCAAAAAATCTCGTTCAGGATTGTGAAAATCTTACTGACTAAAAAATCAAGAACACGATTTGACGTGATAAATAGACATCAAACTCTTAACTGCTGCAGGTGAAGAAAAACTGCCCAAAGCCCTCCACTTTTCCAATTCTGTTCTTCGTCACAGCAATATCGGCCTTGTTCATCTCACAAGGCCTCCAAAAATTATTGGAAGCTTCCCTTATCCCTACTTGGGCCTACCTAACTGAATCCTCAGTGAGACAAAAGACGGAGTTCGAGTAGAAGCAAGGACAAGAGCACGCATACTGCACAGAGCCTGTGAACATACTGATGAGGTGACGCTCACTCCTAACACAGTGAGGCTGAGGAGCATCAAGGGTAAGTCCGGGTCAAGAGTTTGCAGCAGATCTTTTCACCTAAGTGCATAAAGGCTAATTATTTGAAATTAAACCTTTTGAAAAAAATTATGATAAATTGAAGTCATAAATAGAAACTACATTGCATGCATTGCATTCTGTTTATGCCAATGAACGCTGAACCCCGCCATTGAGATTCGTGCCTCTCCTGCCCCAGTTCCTGCGAAGCCCGCTTCCAGCCCCTTGTCCCCAGGCCCCTGACTCCATGTCTTCTCCTTGACATTCTCAGTCTGATTTGCATTGAATAAGGGATATTGTTGACAGCTTAAGAAAATGATGTGCGAGCGTTGCATTTGACACACAGAAGGTTCACGATGATGTCAAATGAAATAGAGTTCTGTGTGTGCTCAGTCCTGCCCAGGTAATTTGTGATCCCAGGGACTGTAGCCCTCCAGGCTCCTCTGTCCATGGATCTCTGGGCAAGAATACTGCAGTGGGTAGCCATTCCCTTCTCCGGGAGAAGCTTCCCCAGGATTAAATCTGGGTCTCTTGCTTTGTAAGCGGACTGTTTACTGTCTAAGCCATCAGGGTGACTCTAGTCACTATTAAAAAACAAAAAACAAAAAAAGTGCCAAAATAGGAGGGCCCACTTCCATCCCTGGCTCGAGAAAACTATCCAGTTCACTTGCTCAGTTCTGTCCGACTGGCTTTCCTATCCGCCACTAACTCCTGGGGCATGCTCAAACTCATGTCCACCGAGTCGGTGGTGCTATCTAATCGTTGTCCCCAATGTCGTCCCTTTCTGTTCCCATCTTCGATCTTTCGGGCACCAGAAAAATCTCCTGGAAACCGTATTCACGATTATGAGAACCATACTGGCCAAAGACCAAGCAAATTTACAGGCCGATCAACCTGATCTGCCCCCTGAGAAATCTGTAGGCAGGTCAAGAAGCAACAGTGAGAACCGGACATTGAAACCCAGACCGGTTCCAAATCGGGAAAGGAGTACGTCAAGGCTGCATATTGTCACCCTGCTTATTTAACCTGAATGCAGAGTGCATCATGTGAGATGCCAGAGTGGATGAGCCACAAGCTGGAATCAACACAGCCGGGAGAAAGATCAATAACCTCAGAAACGCAGATGACACCACCTTTATGGCAGAAAGCGGAGAACGGAAGAACCTCTTCATAAAAGTGAAAGAGGAGAGTGACAAAGTTGGCTTAAAACTCAACATTCAGAAAAGGAAGATCATGGCATCAGGTCTCATCACTTCATGGCAAATAGATGGGGAAAGGATGGAAACAGTGACAGAGTTTACTGTCTTGGGCTCTACAATCCCTGAGGATGGTGACTTCAGCCATGAAATTAAAAGACGCTTGCTCCTTGGAAGAAAAGCTATGACCAACCAAGACAGCGAATTAAAAAGCAGAGATATTACTTTGCCGAGAAAGGTCCGTCCAATCAAAGCTATGGTTTCTCCATTACTCATATATGGATGTGAGAGTTGCGCTGCAAAGAAAGCCGAGGGCCGAGGAATTGAAGCTGTTGGACTGTGATCTTGGAGAGGACGCTTGAGAGTCCCTTGGACGGCAAGGAGATCCAACCAGTCCATCCTAAAGGAAACCAGTCGTGAATATTCCTTGGAAAAACTGATGCTGACACTGACATTCCCATACCTTGGCCACTTGATGCAAAGAACTGCCTTATTGGAAAAGACCCTGGTGCTAGGAAGGACTAAAGATTGGAGAATAAAGAAGATAGAAAATGAGATGTCTTAGACAGCACTATGGATTCAAAGATCGTGAGTATGAGTAAGTTTGGAGAATGGGTGATAAGAAAACCCGAAGTGCCGCAGTCCGCGGGGGTTACAGAATAGAATAGTCGAAAACAACGAGACAGTCAACTGAGTAGACCCATGCTTAATGCAGTAAACAGACGCTCAGAAAGCTTCTAAGTATAACAACCCCAGACAAACAACGCTGCCTCAACAGTTTCATTCTGCAAGATCTGCCTTTGCATACAATGATGTTGGCCTTGCTTAGCACACAAAGCCTCCAAAAATTTGGCGTGTTACAGCTCTTTTTGCTGCTCAAACTTACCTAGTCAGCGCAAGACAAAAGACCCGCCTTGGAAATGAGCACTCCTAACACACTGAGGATGACTCGCGTCAAGGGTAAGTCCGGGTCAAGAGTTTGCAGCAGATCTTTTCACTTAAGTGTGTGAAGGTTCATCCATCAAAATACTATGTTTAAAAGAAATCTACCATGAATTCAAATAGCACATTGAGTCTATATTGCGTGCAGTGCATGCTGGTTATGCAAATATTCGCTGAGTCCCCGCCCCCGAGATTCACGCCTTTCCCCGCCCCACCGC
The DNA here is from genome assembly GCF_019320065.1 of Cervus canadensis. Lineage (NCBI taxonomy): Eukaryota > Metazoa > Chordata > Mammalia > Artiodactyla > Cervidae > Cervus > Cervus canadensis. Next base: position 139,045,442 of record NC_057419.1, on the reverse strand, counting down.
CTGGGAAGCCAGCTTCCATTCCCTTGTTCCCAGGCCCCTGACTCCATGTTTTCTCCTCCGCCACACTCTGGGTCTGATTTCTTTTGAATAAGGATTTTGTTGACAGCTTAAGATAATGATACATGGGCGCTGCCTTTGACGCAGAGAAGGTTCACTCTAATGTCGAATGAATTCGAGTGCCGAACCTCCTCAGTCGTGCCGCGACTATTTGCAACCCCATGGCCTGTAGCCCTCCAGGCTGCTCTGGTCATGGAATTCTCCAAGCAAGAATACTGCAGGGGGTAGGCATTCCCTTCTCCAGGAGAAGCTTCCCCAGGATTGAATCTGGGTCTCCTGCTTTGTCAGCAGACTGTTTACTGTCTAAGCCATCAGGGTGATTATAATCACAATTAAAAAAAAAAAAAGGTGACTGCCAAAATAGGAGAACTGAATCACTGGGAAAGTCCCTGATGCTGGGAAAGATGGAAGGCTTGAGGAGAAGGGGACAACAGAGAATGAGATGGTTGGATGGCATCACTGCCTTGATATACATGAGTTGGAGCAAGTTCCAGGAGTTGGTGATGAACAGGGACCCTGGCGTGCTGCAGCCCATGGGGTCACAAAGAGTCTGACAGGACTCAGGGTCTGGACTGAACTGAACACGGCATGGCTCATAGTTTCACTGAGTTAGCCAAGGCTGTGGGCCATGTGATCAGTTTGACAAGTTTTCTGTGACACTGGTTTTCATTCTGTCTGCCCTCTGACAGATAAGGATAAGAGGCTTATGGAAGCTGCCTGCTGGGAGAGACTGACTGTGGGGAAACTGGGTCTTGTTCTGATGGGCAGGACCATGCTCAGCAAATGCTTAATCCAATTTTCTGTTGGTGGGCGGGGCTGTCTTCCCTCCCTGTTGTTTGACCCGAGACCAAACTGAGGTGGAGGTAGTGAAGATAATGGCCACCTCCTTCCAAAGGTCCCAGGCAGGCACTGCTGCAACAGTGCCCCCGACCCTGCAGCAGCACACTGCCGACCCACGCCTCTGCCAGGGACTCCTGGACTCTCACGGGCAAGGCTGGGTCAGTCCCCTGTGGGGGGGGGGTCCCTGCTCCTTTCTCCCGGGTCCTGGGACACACCGGTTTTTGTTTGTGCCCTCCAAGAGTCTGTTTCCCCAGTCCTGTGTAAGTTCTGTAATCAAATCCCACTGGCCTCCACAGTCAGATTCCTTGGGGGTTCTCCGTTCCCTTGCCTGATCTCCAGGTTGGTAAATCTCTTGTGGGTCCTAGAACTTTCATAACAGTGCACGAATTTCTTTGGTATGATTGTTCTGCAGTTTGTGGATCGTCTGCTCGGGGGCTCTTTGGTTGGGGTTAATGGTGACCTCCTCCAAGAGGGCTTATGCCACAGGGTGTGCATGAGGAGGGTTCCTGCACCCAGGGCCCCTGCCCCTGTGGCAGGCCACGCTGACCCACCGTCCCTCCACAGGAGACACTCACATACAGTTCTGGTTCAGCCTCTGTGGGGTCTCTGAGCCCTGGTGTGCACAAGGTCTTCTTTGAGCCCTCCAAGCGTCACTGGCGGGTATGGGGTTTGATTCTAAGCAAAATTTCGCCCCTCCTACCATCTTGCTGGGGCTTCTCCTTTGCCCCTGGACGTGGGGTGTCTTTTTTTGGTGGGATCCAACATTCTCCTGTTGACAGTTGTTCAGCACCGAGTTGTAATTTTGGACTTCTCCCAGGAGAAGATGAGGGCACGACCTTCTACTCCTCCATCTTGTATGGGAATCTTTGGTCAGATTCTCATAACACTTGAATAGGGATTTCCAAGAGATATTTTGGTGCTGGCAAAGATTGAAAGCAGGTGGAGAAAGGGACCACATTGCACAAAGCAATTAGCTGGCCTCACCAACTGAATGGACATGAGTTTGAGCAAGCACAGGGATTGGTGAGAGATAGGAAGGCTGATTGGATAAGCACAGCAAATGAACTGCACAATTTTCATGACCCAGTGATGGAAGCGGGCCCTCCTATATTGGCATTCACCTTTTCTTTTTTTAAATAGTGATTAGAGTCACCCTGATGGCTTAGACAGTAAAGAGTCCGTTCACAAAGAGGGAGACCCAGGTTCGATTCTGGGGAAGCTTCTCCTGGAGAAGGGAATGTCTACTCACTGCAAAATTCTTCCCTGGAGAATTCCATGGACAGAGGAGCCTGGAGGGCTACAGTCTGTGGGATTCACAAATCATCTGGGCACGACAGAGGAGGTTCGGCACTCTATTTCATTGGACATCATAGCGAACCTACTCTGTGTCAAAGGCAGCGCCCATATATCATTATCTTAAGCTGCCAACAAAATCCTTATTCAAAAGAAATCAGACTCAGAGTGTCGAGGAGGAGGAACCGTAGAGTCCGGGGCCTGGGGACGAGGGACTGGGAAGCTGGCTTCCCGGGAGCTGGGGCGGGGAAAGGCGTGAATCTCGGGGGCGGGGACTCAGCGAATGTTTGCATAACCAGAATGCACTGCGTGTGATATAGTTTCAATTGACTATTTCACTTTGTCCTGGATTTCTTTTAAACGAAGTATTTCGATGAGTGAGCCTTCACCCACTTAAGAGAAAAGATCTGCTGCAAACTCTTGACCCGGACTTGCACCTGACGCCCCTCAGCCTCCCTGCCTGAGGGGCGCGTGTTCCCTCATCCATATGTGCACGGGCACAGCGCACGATGCTCATGCTTATTCTCGCTCATGCTCAAGCTGAGTCTTTTGTCTTGTGCTTAAGATTCGGTTAGTTAGGCCTGAGGAGGAATATAAGCCCAGGTACACAATTTTTGGAGGCCTTGTGAGATAAACAAGCCTAACCTCCTTCTATGCAAAAACAGACCTTGTGAAGTGAAAGTTTGGAGGCAGGGTTGTTTTTTTTTTTTTTCTGGGGTTGTTATACTTAAGAGCTATCTGTGTGTTTATCGCGTGAAATTCTGAAGTTAGGCTTGGTCTGCTCGGGTGACTCTCTCAGTCGTGTCCAACTGTTCTGTAACCCCGTGGACTGCAGCACTTCAGGTTTCCTTGTGTATCACCCATTCTCGGAGCTTGCTCAATACTCATGCCCTTTGAGTCAATGGTGCTATCAAACCATCTCATTTTCTGTCATCTCCTTTCTCCTCCCACCTTTAGTCCTTCCCAGCATCAGGGTCTTTTCCAGTGAGTCATTTCTTTGCGCCAGGTGGCCAAAGCATTGGACTTTCTGTGTCAGCACCAGTTTCTCCAAGAAATAATCAGGTCTGATTTCCTTTAGGATGGACTGGTTGGATCTCCTCGCAGTCCAAGGGACTCTCAAGCATCCTCTCCAAGATCACAGTCCAACAGGTTCAATGCTTTGGCCTTCAGGTTTCTTTACAGTGCAACTCTCACATCCATACATGAGTACTGGAGAAACCATAGCTTTGACTGGACGGACCTTTCTCGGCAAAGGAACATCTCTGTTTTTAATGCGCTGTCTTGGTTGGTCATAGCTTTTCTTCCAAGGAGCAAGCGTCTTTTAATTTCATGGCTGAAGCCACCATCCACAGCGATTTCAAAGCCCATGAAAATAAAGTCTGTCACTGTTTCCATCCTTTCCCCATCTATTTGCCGTGAAGTGATGGGACTGGATGCCATGATCTTTGTTTCCTGAATTTAGAAAGATGGTAACGATAACCCTATATGCAAAACAGAAAAAGAGACACTGAATGTTGAGTTTTAAGCCAACTTTTTCACTCTCCTCTTTCACTTTCCTCAAGAGGCTCTTTAGTTTTCTTTTTTGCTTCCTGCCCTGAGGGCGGTGTCATCTGCATTTCTGAGGGTTTTGATGTTTCTCCCAGCAATGTTGATTCCAGCTTGTGCCTCATGCCACATGGGGTTTCGCATGCTGTACTCTATATATAAGTTAAATAAGCAGGGTGACCATATGCAGCCTTGATGTACTCCTTTCCCAATTTTGAACCAGCCTGGTTTTCAATGTCAAGTTCTAACTGTTGCTTCTTGGTCTGCACAGAGATGTCTCATGGGGCAGGTCAGGTTGATCGGTCAGTAAGATTGCTTGGTCTTTGCTCAGTAAGGTTCTCATAACTGTGAATGGATTTTCCAGGAGATTTTTTCTGGTGCCGGGAAAGATTGAAGACGGGCGGAGAAAGGGACAACATTGGAGAAAATGATTAGATAGCATCACCGAGGTGAACATGCGTTTGAGCAAGCCCTGGGAGTCAGTGACGGATAGGAAAGCCAGTCAGACAGAACCGAGCAAATGTCCTGGACAATTTTCATGACCCAGGGATGGAACTGAGCCCTCCTATTTTGGCACACACCTTTTTTTTTTTTTTTAAACAGTGGTTAGAGTCACCCTGATGGCTCAGACAGGAAAGAGTCTGCTTACACAGTGGAAGACCCAGATTGAATCCTGGGGAATAATCTCCTGGAGAAGGGAATGGCTACCCACTGCAGTTATTGCATGGAGAATTCCATGGACAGAGAGGATCCTGTCGGGCTACAGTCCATGAGATGGCAAAGAGTCTGACGGGACTGAAAGAAGAACACTATTCAGATGCTAACAACAACCAAGAGCCTGAGGCAGAAAGTTATCAGGAGTAGTAAGCTCAATGATGCTCCCAGCAATCTGTCTGGTTAAGAGATCAACTTGCAGGATTCTGTTGGCCTTACAGCCAGGATCAGGGAACTGGAACCCTCAGAATTCATAGCCGGACACAGGGCTATTTAGAGGTTTGGCCCGTAGTATTACTCCTTAGGGAACAGGCTTCAGATGGCTAGTTTCTCATAACCTGTAAATGCAAGGTTGAGGAGACTCACACATTGTAAGCAATGCACATGTCTTAAGTATTATTAATTTCACCACTGTTAGCCCATTACTCAGAGAAGGCAATGGCAACCCACTCCAATACTCTTGCCTGGAGAATCCCATGGACGGAGGAGCCTGGTAGGCCACAGTCCATGGGGTCGCTGAGAGTCAGACATGACTGAGCGACTTCACTTGCACTTTTCACTTTCATGCGTTGGAGAAGGAAATGGCAACCCACTCCAGTATTCTTGCCTGGAGAACCCGAGGGACAGAGGAGCCTGTTGGGCTGCCGTCTATGGGGTCGCACAGAGTCGGACACGACTGACGTGACTTAGCAGCAGCAGCAGCCGCCCATTACTGACACCCATCATACTGGCTAACACGTTACTAATTTCACCCATGAAAATCCATTTCTAACCTTCATTTCACTACTTAGCAAAATCTCTGCTGTTGAGTGACCTGTGGCTAACAGAAACATTTGCAGTAGCTAGACCCTGTGATACAGACTCCCGGATTAATATAGCCAACTACCTCTGGTGTGTGACATCCTGAGTGTGCTCATTGCTAGCTCTTAGTTTTACACAACACGCACACACACACACACACACACACACACAAGCTGCCACTACTACACTGTCTTTGCTGGCAGTAAATTAACAGACCTCGTCATACCCTATAATATGATCAAAGGTACTGACAAATCTCAAGAAGCACTGTATCTCATCAGAAGAGTGGAAACCTAGAAAAGGGGGAGTCAGTGAGGCCAAGTTGGCAACGCCCATTCAAGTCCATTCTCTGGGATAGAGAGAATCTCGGTCAAAAAATGAGAAGTTCAAAAGCAAAGGCTCCATTTCCAAGGCCATCGCTCGTGTGAGGAGAGAAGCCCCAACATTGAAATCTAGTGCCTCTTAACAGGGAGAACTCTCTTGATTTCTTGCTCACCAAACAACCTTCCCATTAGCATGTGTCTCTGTGTGCGACTCTGACTCCAGAGAGAGACAGAATGGAGTTGTGTGTAGTCGACTGAGGAAAGAAACGCAAACCTAACTGTGGCATCTCAGTCCCCAACCAGGGACCAAACCCCAGCCCTGTCAGTGAAAGTACAGAATCCTAACCATTAGGCGTCCAGAGAACTCCCCCAAATTATGTTTTATTTGGCAAACTCACAGAGGTCTTGAGCCCGGGATGCAGTCTCTTAGTTCTCAGAGACTGCTCCAAAAAGCTAAGGGGGCAGGGGAGTTACCTGGTGGACCAGCGGTTGGGACTCTGTGCTTCCACTGCAGGGACCACAGGTTCAATCCCTGGTTGGAGAACTAAGGGATCTAAGGGAACAAAGATCCTGTAAGCCACCCAGTGGGGCAAAAAAGAGGTCAGGGAGGAGCCAGAATATACAGGAAGTTGGTTGCTGAGAAAAAAACACGTAGTCAACCATCAGAACATCAAAAGATTACTGCTAATCACAAAAACACACATCTCAAGTTAATGATTTTAGTATGGGAAGATGCAAGAGTCAGGGCCCATTGAAATCATTCCTATGATATACACTTTAACTATCTGGGGGCAGTATCCTATTTTTCTCCATCCTGAATCCACTCAGGGCCCACCCTCGGGGCGACGGCGGTGGCTGGTAGCTTCATGGTCTCAACATCCCTTGTTTACTGAAATGGCAGGCAGCATTCTCTGTCCACAGCGTACGTTTCCCTTTTTGGATCTTTACTACGAAACCCAGTGTACCTTAATGAATTTTTACAAGATAAACACCCTTGTGCCCACCATGCAGGTCAAGAACTCGGGCTCGCCAGCCCCTCCCAATGCCCATCTCAGGCCCAGTCCCGGGGACCCACTGCTCTTGCACAGTAATCACTTCCTTTTGCTTCTTTATCATTTCATTACACAGGGTCTCTCCCTGGTCGTCGTCATTTGGTCTAGCGCATTTCAAAATCCTTGGTGTGACTTTTGAGTCCTTGAATCCAGATTCCCTTCTGTCCCATTCTTATAATTTATCTGTTGAAACATTCCGGCCATTCGACCCACACCATTTTTCAGGGTCTGGGCTTTGCTGTGTCCTCTTCTTGGGTGATGCAGCCGTGGCCTTGTTTCCTTTATTCCCTTCTGCTGTCATCTAGATCCAGAGAGCTGAATGGGCTCAAGTTCAATATCTTTGGCTAGTCTGTAGGGTATGGTGTGACCTTCCCTCGGGAGGCATATCCTGTCTCATTGTCCCTTAAGTTCTTTTTATTAGAAAAATGAACGTTGTCTGTTTTCAGGTGCAAAATACTGACCTAGGACATCCCCAAGCCCCTGAGGAGGCCAGCTGTGCTTAGCAACTCCCCCAGAGGAAACCCAGAAGACATGGCGGAGGAAGGCTTCTTATAGCACAAATTGTTTCCATGTCTTGGCTATTGTAGGTAGTGTTGCTATGAGCTAGCATGCATCTTTTAGAATTATGCTTTTGTCCAGATACGTGGCCAGGACTGGGATTGCTGGATCATATGGCAACTCTATTTTTAGTTTTTTTGAGGAATCGTTTGAAATTTCATGCGTGGGTTCCCAAGGCCTTTTGTGCCCAGCCTCAGAGGTCTGATGCCTTAGCAGCACAGGCACACATGCTCGTTGGGGCCTGGCGCTTTCTCTGAAGACAAGCCCTAGACTCTGCCCATTTCCCTGCTGTGTCCTTGCCACCAACAGGCTGAAATGGGATTTCTGCTTTAAACCATGACCTTGGATCCCAATCTTGGCAGGACGTTTAAGAATATAAGGTGACTGAGGAATCTGAGCACTTTGGGGGATCCCCATTATTGGCCAGAGTGTGTGGGGGTAATTCTTTGGAGAAAAGTTAATAAGGTCACACACACAGGCTTCTCCAGTGGCTTAGTGGTAAAGAATTTGCTCGTAACGCAGGAGAGGCAGGAGACCCGGATTTGATCTCTGGGTCGGGAAGCTCCCCTGGAGGAGGGCAGGGAAACCCACTCCAGTGTTCTTGCCTGGGAAATTCCATGGGCAGAGGAGCCTGGTGGGCTACAGTCCGTGGGTGTCAGAGTCGGACACGACCGAGCGAGCACGCAGGAGTTGACGGCGCTGCACCAATGCACTGATGCGCTCAGGGCAACAGAACTTTCTGGTGCTTTTTCTTCTTCCTGTAGCATCCTCAGCGGACACTGACTTTCCAGTTGTAAGTGCCTCCAGTTGTCACCCGTTGCCCACTCCCCTTTCCACAGGCCCAAATTAAGAGGAACCAAGTTCCCAGGGGGACAACGAATAATCCTGCTAAATCAGATCTTTCTCACAGCACACTTCAGAGTGTGCGCTCTACCAAGCGCAGAGGCAAGGCTTTCTGAGAACCACGTTACATGTTCACGACCATTCTCTGAGGTTCTCGGGCGGCATCTAAGGGGTGATGTGCCCACCCTGAAGGCTGTGAAGGCTGGATGGATGATGATGTGTTTATGCACATAAACCTAAATGACAAAAATCATTTCAACGGTAAAGGGAGCATCGAAACGTACTAAGTCTTTAAAGCCTATTTGAGGTGCATGGAGTCAATATTACGCAAGAATGAGCAATATCCATCTATTTTGCGATTACAGCAGTTGATGGCAAGTAAGTCAAAGCCTCAGCTGACATTGCCAGTCTCAGGAGGCTGTGCGCTGCTACTGTGTGTGTGTCACAGTGGCAGAACCTCCTATAAGCAGAAGTGCTAACTTACACAAAGTGACAAGACTCAATGTGTCATATCCGAAAATTTAAAAAGCTTTTCGTTTAGGAGATAAAGCAGGTGTTTGTACTACATGGTGCTTTCAGATGCCCCGTTATAACCACGATGGTTTTGTACAATCAAAATAATGTTACAGTGCTAGAAGCTTCAATAGCACATCTACTAAAACTCGAATGATACAGAGATTATCATGGCCCCTGCGCAGGGATGACACACAAATTCATCAAAGCGTTCCATAGTTTTTAAATTTTGAGCATTAAAAAATATTATGAATATGACTCACAGAATATTTTTAAAGTTTATTGAAAGAAAACTTAAGATTACATCCAACTTCCAATGTTTTATTTGCCTTCTTGACTGCTTTGAGTATTAAAAAATAGGACTCTGCATGTGCTTCTATAGTGTGCATTAATTGGTAGGTTGTTCTTTCTGGTAGATTTCCCCACCATTTTAAAGTAAAGATACCCACAACAAAAAATTCATGCAACTCACTTTATTGAGATAATTCACCTTATTACAGTGGTCTGGAATCTGCAGTATCCCTGAGACATGCCTGTATTATTCTTCCCTATGGTTTAGGATACTGAAGTCATGTATTAAGATGCAAACAACAGTTAAAAAATATATCACCCACTAGTTAATTATGAATTACTAATGAATTAGCATAATATAGCATAATATCATAATAGCTTGCAATCTTACTTCTAAAGGAATAGGGCAAAAAAAATAAAATAAAGGAATAGGGCATAATGCAACTATAAGTGTTCTGATAAGAATACCAATAATTAATGATTAATGTGATTATAACTTGGACTAGAAATATTACTTTCAACAAAGGGAAAGTAAATTTTGATACAGTGAGTAGGAAGTGCCAAGACTGGGTAAAAGAGAGGACAATGGTGTAAGGGGGTGGTGCACTGTCAAAGAAGGAGAGGAAACACAGAAGGGAGAATAGAAAAATGAAAAAAACATGTTTTCCTTAGTTCTCTTCCTTTCCTCCTATGTGCTTCTTTTGTGGGCTATATTTAAATTAGAGAGGGTATACATAGTTGCTAATGAACTTTTTAGTGACTCAGCCATAACTGAGTAATTATCCAGATGCAGCTACTTACTGGGAAAAGTGATAAAAGCCTGCCCCCTCATTCGTCCAGTCATCATTCGGAATTGAATTGGAGGTCCTTTCTTTTCCTGGAACCGAGCGAATAATGAGACAAGATCTCTTTCAGTCACCCGAGGGCTAAGGTTCTTCAGGTATAACACCTAATACAAACCAAGGATCAACAGAAATATCACATTAGGGAGATAAGGCAACTATTTCATTGTGGAAGGACAGTTTCAGATAAAGGTGGTGGATTGAATACATGCATCTAATTTCAATCCCTCCAAAAAAACTTTAGAACTATAGGGACTTAAAAAAATGTAAGGAAGAACAAGGAAATGGGCAATAGCAACAATATTCTGGAAGCTGTAAAATAACTGAACAAGCATACTCGAGAAAGCTGAATCTTAACTCAGCAGTGGGGGAAACCAAGAACTAATTCAATCCACATCTAAGAATCCTGAAACATTTTAGGAACTGATATATTCTAGTGTCTCTGGGCACTAGAGCTGGAGTTAAGATAGGGTGGGTATGTTAAAAGTTCTTTAAAAAAATTAGATTATATCTTTAAAGATTATATCTTTAAACACCTTCCCCTACAATATGCTACTGGGTAAAGACCACTCCCAATCCTGCTATATACTGGAGGTTCATTCTCTGAACATGGGGAATGTTAGATACCATTGAGGATGTGGATACTGTTCCTGAAAACTAGGCTTTAAGAGAAATGATGCATTCTGAATGATGAGGATACCCCAAACACTTTCCTTCATTTGGCTCCTACAATGCTGGTGGTACCCTCCCCAAGTGAGAGTTCTGAAGTCTTCTCTGGGAAATTTAATCAGCCCCAAGAGGAAAGGTCTAAAAATGCTGATTTAGAATGGGGACTTTCTCCAACAAATGAATGAGCCAGATGACTTTAAGTGAAGCTTAAACTCAATAAGGATCACTCATTTGATCAGAGCTTCCAATCCGTTTTTGACTCCTACTCATAAATATGAGCAGAAATTATCAGGCATCTGAGAAAAGCCACTAATGTGAAACAGACAGAACAAAAAATAAATAAAAGCAAGTGGGAGAAAACAAACTATGCAAGGAGAAAAAAAAACTTCAAAGAGCCATCACTAATATACTCAGAGAAAGAAGAGAAAATATTCCATCCGTTAGGAATGAAATGCTTTTTAAAAAAAGAAACATTCAAGAAAATAAACAAAAAGAGCTCTTAAATGTGATTGAACTTAAGTTCTCACTGGCTTAAAATAGATTATTACAAGGTGTTCTAAATAAGTACCTTTGTAATCATAATTAAAATACCTATAGAAGGCACACAAAATGAGAAAGGAAAAAGGCAATTCACTACCAAAAAATTAGCAACAAGGGCTATAAAACAGAAAACAACTAATAAATGGCAATAGTAAATCCTCTCTATCAATAATTACTTTACATATAAATGGATTAAACTCCCTAGTCAAAGACATAGAGTGGTTGAACAAACAAAAAACTAAATGAAAGACCAGAAACCATAAAACTCCTAGAGGAGAACATAGGCAAAACACTCTCCGACATAAATCACAGCAAGATCCTCTATGACCCACCTCCCAGAATATTGGAAATAAAAGCAAAAATAAACAAATGGGACATAATTAAACTTAAAAGCTTTTGCACAACAAAGGAAACTATAAACAAGGTGAAAAGACAGCCTTCAGAATGGGAGAAAATAATAGCAAATGAAGCAACAGACAAAGAATTAATCTCAAAAATATACAAGCAACTCCTGTAGCTCAATTCCAGAAAAATAAACGAACCAATCAAAAAATGGGCCAAAGAACTAAACAGACATTTCTCCAAAGAAGACATACAGATGGCTAACAAACACATTAAAAGATGCTCAACATCACTCATTATTCAGTTCAGTTCAGTTCAGTTCAGTCGCTCAGTCGTGTACGACTCTTTGCGATCCCATGAACTGCAGCACGCCAGGCCTCCCTGTCCATCACAAACTCCCGGAGGACATCACAAACACATGTCCATCGAGCCGGTGATGCCATCCAGCCATCTCATCCTCTACCATTATTAGAGAAATGCAAATCAAAACCACAATGAGGTACCATTACACGCCAGTCAGAATGGCTGCTATCCCAAAAGTCTACAAGCAATAAATGCTGGAGAGGGTGTGGAGAAAAGGGAACCCTCTTACACTGTTGGTGGGAATACAAACTAGCACAGCCACTATGGAGAACAGTGTGGAGATTTCTTAAAAAACTGGAAATAGAACTGCCATATGACCCAGCAATTCCACTCCTGGGCATACACACCGAGGGAACCAGATCTGAAAGAGACACGTGCACCCCAATGTTCACCGCAGCACTGTTTATAATAGCCAGGACATGGAAGCAACCTAGATGCCCATCAGCAGATGAATAGATAAGAAAGCTGTGGTACATATACACCATGGAATATTACTCAGCCTTTAAAAAGAATACATTTGAGTCAGTTCGGGTGAGGTGGATGAAACTGAAGCCCATTATACAGAGTGAAGTAAGCCAGAAAGAAAGACACCAATACAGTATACTCACGCATATATATGGAATTTAGAAAGATGGTAATGATAACCCTATAGGCAAGACAGAAAAAGAGACACAGATGTATAGAACAGACTTTTGGACTCTGTGGGAGAAGGTGAGGGTGGGATGATCTGAGAGAATAGCATTGAAACATGTATATTATCAAATGTGAAACAGATTGCCAGTCCAGGTTTGATACATGAGACAAGTGCTCAGGGCTGGTGCACTAGGATGACCCAGAGGGATGGGATGGGGAGGGAGGTGGGAGGGGGGTTCAGTATGGGGAACACATGTAAATCCATGGCTGATTTATATCAATGTATAGCAAAAACCACTACAATATTGTAAAGTAATTAGCCTCCAACTAATATAAATAAATGAAAAAAAATGTGACTAAGTTCTCTCTACAAGAAACTCACTTTAGATTCAAGGCCATACATAGGCTGGAAAAGAAAGGATAAAAAGAGAAATTCCACGCAAATTGCAACCAAAAAAGAATAAGGTTGGCCATGTTTAATCAAGATAAAATAGACTTTAAGTCAAAAATTTTCAAAAGAGACAAGGACATTATATAATGATAAAAGGGTCAGTTCACCAGGAAGATATAATAACTATAAATATATATGCACACAACATGAGAGCACTTAAATATATGAGCAAACATTGAGAAAACTGAAGAGGGCTATAAATAGCAACCCAATACTACTAGGAGATTTCAATACTTCACTTTCATTAGCAGAAGAAAAACTAGAAAATTCACAAATATGTGGAAACTAAACAACATAGTCTAGAACAACCAATGGGTCAAAGAAGAAATCAAAAGGTAAATTAGAAAATACCTTGATACAAAGGAATATGAAACCACAACATACCAAAATTTATGGAATGCAACTAGGTCAATACTAAAAAGGAAGTTTATAGCATTAAATGCCTACATTAAACAAGGGGAAAGCTCTCAAACTAGTTTGCATTTCAAGGAGCTAGGAAAAAAAAAACAAACTAAGCTCAAAGTTACTAGACAGAAATAATAAAGATTACACAGAAATAATTGAAATAGAGATTAGAAAAATAATAGAAAAAAAATTAACCAAACTAAGAGCTGTTTTTTAAAAAGATCAACAAATTTGACTACTTTTAGCTAGGCTAAGAAAAAAGAGAAGACTCAAATAAAATTAGAAGTGAAAGAGGAGACTTTACAATTGATGCCACAGAAATAAAAAAGGATTATGAGAGACTACTCTGACAATTATATGCCAACAAATTGGATAATCTAGAGAAAAGGATAAATTCCTAGAAACATAAACTTACCAAGATGAAATCATGAAGAAACAGAAAATCTGAATAGACTTATAACTAGCAATAAAATTATTCAGTAATCAAAAATCTCCCAACAAAGAAAAGCCCAGGACCAGATGGCTTCACAGGTGAATTCTACCAAATATTTAAAGAATTAATACCAATTCTCCTAAAATTCTTCCAAAAATTTGAAGAGGCAGGAACACTCCCAAACTAATTTTATCAGGCCAGCATTAACATGACCCAAAACAGGAAAAGATATTATAAGAAATGAAAACTATAGGCTAATATCCGTGATGAATACAGATGTAAAACTTCTTAACAGGAAAGTAGTAAACTGAATTTAAAAGCACATGAAAGGATCATGGCCAAATGTGATTTATCCCTGGGTGCAAGGATGGTTCAACATATGAAAATCAATCAGTATCATATAGCACATTAACAGAATGAAGGATAAAAATCACAAATCATTTCAATAGACATCAATGTACAGATCTTCCAGACAGAAAATCAGTAAGGCAACAGAGATACTAAATGACACAATAGAACAGCTAGACTTAATTGCTATTTTCAGGACATTACATTACAAATAAACCCAGAATACATATTCTTTTCAAGTGCACATAAAACATTCTCTATGATAGACCACAAACTAGGACACAAAATAAGCCTCAACAAATTTAAGAGGCCAGGGATTATTTCAAGCATCTTTTTGACTATAATAGCATGAAACTAGAAATCAGCCACAGAAAGAGAAATGAGGAAAAAAGATTACATGGAAACATAACAACATGCTACTAGAGAAACTAATAGGTTAACAGTGTAATCAAAGAGGAAATTAAAAAAATATCTTGAGACAAATGACAATGAAAACTCAACTGGTTGGAGAAAAGGTAGTCCAAAGAGGGAACTTCATAGTGATAAAGGTCTTCCTCAAAAAAACAAAACAAAACAAAACAAGAAAAATCTCAAATAAACAACCTAAACTACCACCTAAAAGAATTAGAAAAAGAACAATCTAAAGTCAACAGAAGGAAGTAAATAATAAAAATCAGGGAGGAAATGAGTAAAATAGAGATAAAAATAGAAAAAACTTAATGAAAACAAGAACTGAAAAGGTAAACAAAACTGACAAACCTCTGATCATGCTCACTAAGGGAGAAGGCCCCAAGTAAATGAGGAGAAATAACAACTGATATTGCAGAAATAAAAAAAAAAAAAAAAAAAACAAAAACCCATGAGAATACTATGAACAATTATTTGCCAACAAACTGGACAACCTAGAAGAAATGGACAAGTTTCTAGAAACATACAGCCCACCAAAACTGAATCAAGAATAGATAGTTTGAACATACTAATCACTAGAAGTGAAATAGAATCTGTAATTAAAAACAACAACAACAAAAACCCTCCCTGCAAACAGAAGTTCAGGACTGGATGTCTTCACTGGGGAATTCTACCAAATATACAAAGAAGAATTTATATTGATTCTTCTCAAACTCTTCCAAAAGACTGAAGAGGAAGGGATACTACCAAAGTCATTCTATGAAGCCATTATTACTCTGATATGAAATTCAGACAAAAACACTACCAAAAAAGAAAATTACATTCATCTTTGATGAATACAGATGCAAAAAATCCTCAACCAAATATTACCAAACCAAATCCAACAACAGATAAAAAAAGATCATACACCATGATCAAGTAGGATTTATCCCTGGGTCATAAGGATGGTTCAACATATGTACATCATTCAATGTGATACATCACATCAGCAAAAGAAAAGATAAAACCCACATAATCATCTCAATAGATGCAGAAAAGCATTTGATAAAATTCAGCATCGATTCATGATAAAAAACTCTTAATCAGAGCGGGTCTAGAGAGAACATTTCTCAATATATAAGTCACCTACATACGAATGAGTTCTGTTCCAAGAGCACAATTATAAGTCCAATTGCTCATAAGTCCAACAAAGTTAGCCCAGGTACCCAACTTAACACAACTGGCTATATAGTACTGTACTGTAATAGGTTTACAATACTTTCCACACAAATAATACATAAAAAACAAGCAGAAAAAATAAAGAAGATATCATTAATATTACAATACAGTACCTTGAAAAGTACAGTAGTACAGTACAACAGCTGGCATTGAGTGAACAGGCAAGAAGAGTTACTGACTGGAGGAGGGAGAGGAGCTGGGTGATGGCAGAGCTGAAGGATCATCAGAAATAGGAGATGGAGGGCAGGTTACAATTTCACTCCCACCTGACACTGATGATACACACTTTCACATCTTTGAGAGTTTGCAACTTGAAAGTTCACATGTAGGGGACTTACTGTAAAAGCTATTTATGACAAACCCACAGCCATTGCTCAATAGTGAAAAGCTGAAAGCCTTCCTATTAAAATATGAAACAAGACAATGATGCCCACTATTACCATTTCTATTCAACATAGTATTCTAGCCATAGCAATAAGACAAGAAAAAGAAATAAAAGGTATCCAAGAATGGAAGAGAAGAGGTAAAATTGCCATTATATACAGATGACATTATACTATATATAGAAAACCCTAAAGACTCCACCCTTGCTCAACATTCAGAAAACTAAGATCATGGCATCTGGTCCCATCACTTCATGGCAAATAGATGGGGAAAGAGTGGAAACAATAGCTGACTTTATTTTTCTGGGCTCCAAAATCACTGCAGATGGTGACTGCAGCCATGAAATTGAAAGACACTACTTGAAACGAAAGTTATGACCAACCTAGACAGCATATTGACAAGCAGAGACATTACTTTGTCAACAAAGGTTCGTCTAGTCAAGGCTATGGTTTTTCCAGTGGTCATGTATGGATGTGAGAGTTGGACTATAAGGAAAACTGAGTGCCAAAGAATCAATGCTTTTGAACTGTGGTGTTGAAGAAGACTCTTGAGAGTCCCTTGGACTGCAAGGAGAACCAACCAGTCCATCCCAAAGGAGACCAGTCCTAGGTGTTCATTGGTAGGACTGATATTGAAGCTGAAACTCCAATACTTTGTCCACCTGATGTGAAGAGCTGACTCATGTGAAAAGACCCTGATGCTGGGAAAGATTGAGGGCAGGAGGAGAAGGGGACGACATAGGATGAGATAGTTGGATGGTATCACCAACTCAACAGACATGGGTTTGGGTGAACTCTGGGAGTTGGTGATGGACAGGGAGGTCTGGCGTACTGTGGTTCATGGGGTTGCAAAGAGATGGACACGACTGAGAGACTGAACTGAACTGAAAGACTCCACACAAAATCTACTAAGCAAATTCAGCAAATTAGCAGGATATAAGAACAGATAAGCAAATTCAGCAAAGTAGCAGGATACAATATTAACTTACAGAAACCTGTTGCATTTCTCTACAATAAAAGTGAAATATCAGAAAGGGAAAATAGAAAAAACAATCCTTTTAAGACTGCATAAAAATAAAATACTTTGGAATAAAATTTGACCACGGAAGTAAAAGACTTACATGCTGAAAACTGTAAAACACTGATAAAAGAACCAGAAGATGATTTTAAGAAATGGGAAGATACACCATATTCTTGGATTGGAACAATTAATATGGTTAAAATGGCCATACTACCGAAAGCAATCTACAGGTTTAATGCATCCCTATCAAATTACCTATGACGTTTTTCACAGACTAGAACAAATAAGTCTAATATTTATGATGAACCAAAAAAGACCCAGAATTGGCAAAATAATCCTGAGGATAAAGAACAAATCAGAAGGCATAACTCTCTAAGACTTCAGACAATTACAAAGCTACAGTAATCAAGAGTGGTACTGGCACAAAAACATACATATAGATCAACAGAACAGAATAGAGAGTCCAGAAATAAACCCACACACCTACAGTCAATTAATCTTCAATAAAGGAGGCAAGATATACAATGGAGAAAAGACAGTCTCTTCAGCAAGTGGTGCTGGGAAAGTTGGACAGCCACATATAAATCAATAAAGTTAAAACACCCCCTTACACCATACACACAAAAAACTCAAAATGGCTTGAAGATTTACATATAAGACAGGACACCATAAAACTCCTAAAAGAGAATATAGGCAAACATTCTCTGGCATAAAACATGCCAATGTTTTCATAGGTCAGTCTCTGAAGGCAATAGAAATACAAGCAGAATAAACAAATGGAACCTAATCAAACTTATAAGCTTTTGTACAGCAAAGGAAACCATAAACAAAACTAAAAGACAACCTACATACTGGGAGAAAATATTTGCAAAAGATGTAACCGACAAAGGGTTAATTTAAAAATATACAAACAGCTCATAAAACTCAGTAACAAACAAACAACCCAATCAAAAAATGGGCAGAAGAACTAAGTACATATTTCACCAAAGAAGACATACAGATAGCCAATGAGCACATGAAAAGATGTTCAACACTGCTAATTAGAGAAATGCAAATCAAAACTACAATATGATATTATGTCACACTGGTCAGGATGGCCTTCACCAAAAAGTCTACAAATAATAAATGCTGGAGTATGTGGAGAAAAGAAAATCCTCTTACACTGTTGGTGGGAATGCAAATTGGTGTATATGTAGAACATTACAGAGGTTCCTTAAAAAATTAAAAGTAGAGTTGCCATATGATCCAGCAATCCCACTCTTGGGCATACATCTGGAGAAAGCTCTAATTCACAAAAATACATGCACCTCAATGCTCATAGTAGTACTATATATAATAGCCAAGATATGGAATCAACCTAAATACCCATCAACAGATGAATGGGAAAATGTGGTATATATTAATATATACAATGGTATACTACTCAGCCATAAAAAATAATGAAATAATGCCATTTGTGGCAACATGGATGGAACACGAGATTGTCATAGCAGGTGAAGTAGGTTAGATAGAGAAAGACAAATATCATATGATATCATTTACATGTGGAATCTAAAATATGATACAAATCACAAAACAGAAATAGACTCACAGACATAGAAAACAAACTTATGGTTATCAAAGAGGAAAGGCAGGGAGGAAGGATAAACTAGGAGTTTGGGATTAGCAGGTAGAAACTACTATATATAAAACAGATAAACAACAAGATCCTACTGTACAGCACAGGAAACTATATTTGACATCTTGCAACAAACTATAATGGAAAATAATCTAAAAATTATATATATGATATAAATATAAAAGTTGTTTTATATATACATAAAACTGAATCACTTTGCTGTACACCAGAAACTAACACAACATTGTAAATTAACTATATTTCAGTAAAAACAAATATAAAAAAATTAATAAAGAGAAATAAATGGAAAGACATCCCATATTCATGGATTGGAAATATTAATACTGTCAAAATGTAATACTAATCAAAGCAATCTACAGATTCAATGCAATTCTTATCAAAATACCAATGATGATTTTTATGGAAATAAAAAATATCCTAAAATTCATATGAACCACAAGAGACCATGAATAGATAAAGCAATCTTGAGAAAGAAGAACAATGTAGGATGTGTCATATATCCTGATTTCAAACTGCAGTAATCAAAACAGTAAGGTACTGGCATAAAAAAGTACATATTGACCAATGGACTAGAATAGAGGACCTAGAAATTATCCACACATTTATGGTAAGCTGATCTTAGACAAGGAGGGCAAAAATACACAATGGGGAAAAAACAGTCTCTTTAATAAATGGTGTTTGGAAAACTGGATATCCAGTACAAAAAATGAAATTAGATGCTTCTCTTACACCATACACAAAACCCAACTCAAAATATTAAATACTTATAAATAAGATGTAACACTCTAAAACTCCTAGAAGCAAACAGAAAAATCTTCTTGACCACTGGCCTTGGCAATAATTTCTTAGATATGATATCAAAAGCACAGCCAACAAAAGCAAACACAGACAAATGTCATTAACTCAAACCCATATTCATAGCAAAGAAAACAATCAGTAAAGTTAAAAGGTGACCTACAAAATGGGAGAAAGTATTTTCAAATCATATATCTAATAAAGGGTTAACATCTAATCCGTGTCTCTTTCTCCTGCATTTGCAGGCGGGTTCTTTACCAATAGCACCCAGTGGGAAGCCCCCAAATATATAAGGGACTCCTGAAACTCAAAAGCAAAAAAAAAAAAAAAAAAGATGTGCTGGTGAGGATGTGGAAAAATTTTATCCCTTACTCACTGTTGGTGGGAATGTTTAAGTTGTTAAAACCACAATGGAAAACAGTTGGAAGATTATTAAAAAAATTTAAACTAGAACTCATATAATCCAGCAATCCCACTTTTGGCTATATATCTAAAAGGACTGGAATCAAAATCTGGAAGAAAAATATGCATTCCCATATTCACCACAGCATTTTTCACAAAAGCAAAGACATGGGAACAATCTAAGTGTCCATTGAGAGATGAAGGGATAAAGGAAATATGGTGTATAAATACAAAAGAGTATTATCTAGCCTTAAAAATGAAAAATCTTGTCATTTGCTGCAATGTAGGTGAATTTGGAAGACCTGCTAAGTGAAATCAACCAGAAACAGAAGAAAAAATACTACACGATCCCACTTATATCAGGAATCTAAAGTAGTCAAACTCATAGAAGCAGAGAGTAGAATCATGCTTACCAGGGGCTAGGAAGAGGGGTAACTGAGGAAGTGTTCATCAAAGGGTATATAGTTTTACATATGCAACATGAATAAATCCTATAGATTTATCGTATAGCATAGCATATATAGTTAACAATACTGTATTTGATAATTAAAATTTTGTTAAAAGGATAGATCTTATGTTAAATGTTCTTATCAAAAGAAAAACTGGAGGGAGGAAATTTCTGGAGGTGATGGTTAAGTTTAGGGCATTGTATTGGTGATTGTTTCATGGTGTATATGTACCTTCAAACCCAACAAAATGCATACATTAAATATGCACAGCTTTTTTTTTTTAGCTTTTTTTATAATATCAAACATACTTCAATTAAAAAGAAAAAACTTAACCAAGGAAGTGGAGGACTTATACACTGAAAACCACAACACACTGCTCAAAGAGATTAAAGACAACACAAATAAATGAAAAGATGTCTCATGTTTATGGACTGGAAGAACAAATTGTTGAAATGTACATACTATCCAAATTAATTTACAGATTTAATGTAATTCCTATAAAAATCCCAATGGCATTTTTTGTAGAAATACAAAAACAACCCTAAGATTCGTAAGGAACCAGAAGGGAACCCTAAGTGGCCAAGCAATCTTGAGAAGAAAGAACAAAACTGGGGAGGCCTCACACTTCTTAATTTCAAAATATGTTACAAATTTACAGTAATCAAAACAGCATGATACTGGCATAAAGATAGACATGTAGACTAATAGAAGAGAATATAAAACCCAGAAATAAATCCACACATATACAGTCAACTGATTAATGGCGGGGTTGGGGGGGTGGCAGGCAAGAATACACAATGGGGAAAGGATAGTGCCTTTGACCAACAGTGTTGGGAAAAGTCGATATCCACATGCAAAAGTATAAAACTGGCCTCATTTATGTCATCCACAAAAATCAGCTCACATTGGATTAAAGATTTAAACATAAGGCCTGAAACTCTAAAACTTCTAGAAGATAGTATAGGGGGAAAACCTCATTTTACTGGCTTTGGCAATGATTTCTTAGATATTACAGCAAAAGCACAGGTAACAAAAGCAAAGATAAAGTGGGACTGTATCACTAAAACACTTCTGCACAGCAAAGGAAAACAATCTAAGTGAAAAGACAACCTACAGAATGGGATAAAATATTTGGAAACCATATATCTGATTAGAGGTTAGTATCTAAAATATATAATTAACCACCAAAACTCCATAGCAAAAAGACAAATAACCTGAAAAAATGGGCAAATGATATAAATAGGCATTTCTTCAAAGAACACATACATAAAATAAGTGTTGATGAGGATGTAGAAAAATTGGAATCTTTGTGCACTTTTGGTAGGAATGGAAAATGGTGCAGCTGCTATAGAGAAAAGTATGGAGGTTCCTCAAAGAATTAAAAATAGAACTACCATATGATTCAAGAATCCCACTTCCAGTTATTTATCCAAAATAATTACAGTCAGAATTTTGAAGAGATATCTGAACTCACGTGTTTATTGCAGCACTGTTCACAATAGCCAAGAGGTGGAAGCAACCTAAATGTCCATCACAGATGAATGAATTAAAACAACAACAACAACAAATGTGGCATATACATACAATGGAATATGATTTGGCTAGAAAAAAGGAAGGAAATCTTTTTTTTTTTTTTTAGGAAATCTTGTAATATGCTACGACGTAGATGAGCTTTGAGGGCATTATGCTGAGATAAGCCAGTCAGAGGAAAAAGTACTGCATAATTTCACTTTATATGGTATCTATTGTAGTTAAACTCACTGAAGCAGAGAATAGTAGCTGCCAGAACTTGAGAGGATGAGGAAATGGGGAGTTGCTGTTCAATGGGTATAAAGTTCAGTTATGCAAGATGAAAAAGTTCTAGAGATATGCTGTAAACATTGTGCCTATAGTTTACAATACTGTAATATACACTTGAAATACTGTTAAAGGTAGATCTCAGGTTACATGTATTTTACTATGCTGGAGGAGAAAGAGATGCATAAGTTACTTACTTTATAACTTAAAAAAAACTTGAGAAAAAATTCAGATAGGAGCAGCAAAAGCAAAGAGCTAGAAAACAGAGCCAGCTTAAATGACTTATCCGCTGAAATATACGAGTAAATATGTTGAACATTGCGATAAGCAGTAGACTCTTTATGTCTCAAACCCTTTACAAGCTGGATATTCACATATTTAGCATTTAAAGGCAAGGGCATAGAATAACTGACTTGTGATTCACTTAAGTAATTTCAGGTGATCTAGTTTTGGTTCTGAAATAGCTCCAAAAATATACATATATATGCATACATACATACAATATACATGGTTATGTATGTATGTATATATCCACAACATACATACATATTTATATATACAAAGATACACACAAAGACAAAACTAGGCTCAAAAACAAGATAAATATTTCTGTGAAAGAGAAAAACAGAAACTTCAAGTGATAATAGAGGATGAAACTCTTCCTGGAATCCCTCTGCAATTATTGTTTTATATTTTTTGAACTTTATATAAATGGTATTATACTGCATGTGTTCTTCTGCATCCACCTATTTTTTTAAAAATAGACTTTATTTTTAAAAGTTTTAGATTTATAGAAAAATTGAGGGGATAGTACAAAAAATTCCCATACACCCCACAGCCAGTTTCCCTTATAATTAACATCTTACATTATTATAGCACATTTCTTTAAATAAACCAATATTGGTATATTATTGTTAACTGTCCTGTTTGGGACTCTCTGTGCTTCCTGGATTTGATTGACTATTTCCTTTCTCATATTAGGGAGTTTTTGACTATAATCTCTCCAAATATTTTATCAGACTCTTTCTCTTTCTTCTTCTGGGACCCCCATAATTCAAATGTTGCTGCATTTAATGTTGTGCCAGACATCTCTGAGACTGTCTCCAATTCTTTTCATTCTTTTTTCTTTATTCTGTTCCTTGGCAATTATTTCTACCATTCTATCTTCCAGCTCACTTATTTGATCTTCCTCAATCTGCTATTGATTCCTTCTAGTGTATTTTTAATTTCAGTTATTGTATTGTTCATCATTGTTTGTTCTTTAATTCTTCTAGGTCCTTGTTAAATATTTCTTGTATTTTCTCCATTCTATTTCCAATATTTTGGATCACCTTTACTATCATTATTCTAAATTCTTTTTCAGGTAGATTGCCTATTTACTCTTCATTTATTTGGTTTTGCAGATTTTTACCTTGCTCCTTTGTCTGCAACATATTTCTCTGTCTCCTTCATTTTGTTTAACTTACTGTGTTTGGGGTCTCCTTTCCACAGGCTGCAGGGTCATAGTTCCTCTTGCTTCTGGTGTCTGCTCCAAGTGGGTGAGGTTGACCCAGTGGTTTGGGTAGGCTTCCTGGTGGTGGTGGGGGAACTGGTACCTTTGTTCTGGTGGGTGAAGGTTGGATCTTGACCCTCTGATGGGCAGGGCCATGTCAGGTGGTGTGCTTCAGGGTGTCTGTGAGCTTAGTATGACTTTAGGCAGCCTGTCTGATAATGGGTTCCTATCCTGCCAGTTGTTTGATGCTCAACATCACTCATTATTAGAGACATTCAATTCAAAACTACAGTGATATATCACCTCACACTGATGAGAATGACCATTATCAAAAAAATCTACAAACAATAAATGCTGGAGAGGGTGTGGAGAAAAGGGAACCCTCTTACACTATTGGTAGGAATGTAAATTGATACAAACACTATGGAGAACAGTATGGAGGTTCCCTAAACAACAGAAAACAGAACTACCATATGACCCAGCAATCCCACTACTGGGCATATACCCTGAGAAAACCATAATGCAAAAAGACACACGTACCCTCAGTGTTCACTGCAGCACTATTTACAACAGCCAGGACATGAAGGCAACCTAAATGCCCATTGAGAGATAAATGGATACAAATGTGATACTTAGCGATAAAAAAGAATGAAACTGGGTCATTTGTAGTGATGTGGATGGACCTAGAGTCTGTGATACAGAGGAAGTCAGAAAGAGAAAAACAAATATCGTATATTAATGTATATGTATGGAATCTAGAAAGATGGGACAGATGAGCTTATCTGCAGGGCAGGAATAGAGATACAGATGTAGAGAATGGATATGTGGACACAGCAGAGGAAGGGGAAGGTAAGATGAATTGGGAGGGTTGGATTGACATATATACACTACCATGTGTAAAACAGATAGCTAGTGGGAAGCTGCTGTATAACACAGGAAGCTCAGCCCAGTGTTCTGTGATGATGGGGTGGGATGGGGTTTGGGGTGGGAAGGAAGCTCAACAGGAATGGGATATATATGTACTTACAGCTGATTTATGTTGTATAGCACAAACCAACACAACATTGTAAAGCAATTATACTCAAAAAAAAAAAAAAACCACAACCCACAAAAAACACAAAACAATAAAGTCCATAGCTTATTTAAATTTCCTTAGTTTTTCTCTAGCATCCTTTTTGTGTTCCAGGACTCCATCCAGGATATCATAGTACATTTAGTTTTCATATGTCTTTAGTCTCCTCTCTGCTATGGCAGTTTCTCAAACTTTTCTTGTTTTTAATGATCTTGACATTTTTGAGGAGTACTGGTCAGATATTTTATAGGATGTTCCACTACTAGAATTTTTCTGCTGTTTCTCATGGTTATATTGTGGTTATGGATTACTAGAAGGAAGACTATAGAGAAAAAGAAGCAACTCTGATCACATTATACCAAGCATACATACTATCAACATGATTTATGACTGTTCTTTGCTTTGATTGCCTGACTGAGGCAGTGTTTGTTAGGTTTCTACACTGTAACATATTTTTTTTTCCCTGTATTTCCATTCTGTACTCTTTGGAAAGACGTCACTAAGAGTAGCTCAAAATTAAGCGGTTGGGAGTTATGCTTCCTTTCCTTGAGGCAGAGCATCTACTAGTACATTAACCATTTTTAAAAATTAATCAATTTATTTTAATTGGAGGCTAATTACAATTTTGTGGTGGTTTTTACCATACATTGACATGACTCAGCCACAGGTGTACATGTGTCCCCCATCCCAAACCCCCCTCCCACCTCCCTCCCCATCCTATCCCTCTGGGTTGTCCCAGTGCACTGGCTTTGAGTGTCCTGTTTCATGCATCAAACTTGGACTGGTCATCTATTTCACATATGGTAATATACATGTTTCAATGATATTCTCTCAAATCATCCCACCCTTACCTTCTCCCATAGAGTCCAAAAGTCTGTTCTTTATATCTGTGTCTCTTTTGCTCTCTTGCACATAGGGTTGTCATTACCATCTTTCTAAATTCTCTATATATTTGTTAATATACTGTATTGGTGCTTTTCTTTCACTTTGTATAATAGGCTCTAGTTTCATCTAAATTATTAGAACTGACTCAAATGCATTCTTTTTAATAGCTCAGTAATATTCCATTGCATATATATACCACAACTTTCTTATTCATTCATCTGCCAATGGACATCTAGGTTGCTTCCAATTATTCTTCATGTGATATTTGTCTCCTCTCCCTCATTTATTGATTCACTGAATGATCTTAGTATCAGTATTGGCTCACATATATTCTATACTTTGGGTTATAATCCAAAATTAATTTACCTAGTTTGTTGTACAAATTGTTCCATCTTTAGTTACTGGAAACTCTCAGTTGGCTCCTGTGTGCCTCTGACATATCCCCAACAATATTTTTACATTATTTTAAGCACCTGATTACTTTCTTGCACTACAACATGCTCAGCATCTTTTCTCCCATTCCTTCATTGAGGTTGTGTTATATATTTGTAATAGTTAAATTCTTGTCACAGTCTGCATTCTTTCCAGGGGTTACTCAATCTCCTAAATGTTTTTTTTAAAAAAATATTTATATTAAGGGTCATTCATTTGAATCAGTCCTAAGGAGATGGATGAAACTGGAGCCCATTATACAGAGTGAAGTAAGCCAGAAAGATAAAGAACATTACAGCATACTAACACATATATATGGAATTTAGAAAGATGGTAATGATAACCCTATATGCAGAACAGAAAAAGAGACACAGAAATACAGAACAGACTTTTGAACTCTGTGGGAGAAGGTGAGGGTGGGATATTTCAAAAGAACAGCATGTATACTATCTATGGTGAAACAGATCACCAGCCCAGGTGGGATGCATGAGACATATGCTGTACAGTTTCATGGGTTTTGACAAATGCATTTCTCACATCCACTATCATACTATCATAGAGAAAATTTATACTGCCCTAAAAATCCTCTGTGTTCACCCATTACTCTCTTCTCCACTCCTCCTGAAGTCCTGGCAACCACTGTTTACTGTTCCTACAGTCTTGTGTTTTTCAGAATGTCATATAATTGAAATCATACAATATGTAGTCTTTTCAAACTGGCTTCCTTCACTTATTAATAAGCATTTATAGTCCCTCTATGTCTTTTTGTGACTTGGCAGATTATTTCTTTTTATTGCTGAATTATATCCCATTGTATAGATGTAGCACAGATGAATGCATCCACTCATCTATTGAAGGACACCTTGATTGTTTCCAGTTTCTGGTAATTATGAATAAAAACTGCTGTTAACAGTCACATGCTGGTTTCTGTATGAATGCAAGTTTTTAAATCAATTGAGTAAATAACTAGGAACTTCATTACTGGATTGTATGGCAAAGCATGTTTAACTTGGTAAGATACTGCCAAACTATCTTCCAAAGAGGTTGTGCCATTTTGCATAAGAGCAATGAATAAAAGTTCCTGTTGTTTAGCATCCTCAATAGTATTTGATATTGTCAATTTTAGCCATTCTGATAGGTGTGTAATGGCATCTCATTATTATTCTATTTTGCAATTTCCAGGTGACAAATGATGATGAACTTCTTTTCATATGCCTATTTGACAAGTATATAACTTCTCTGGTGAGGTGTCTGTTCCTTTGCCCATTTTTAAATTGGGTAGTTTGTTTTACTACTGTTGAGTATTAGGAGTTCTTTATTGTATTTTGGATATAAGTACTTTATGAGACATGTGTTTTGCAAATATTTTCTTCCAGTGTGTGGTTTGTCTTTTGATTCTCTTAAAAGCATCTTTCATATAGCAAAGTTTATAATTTTAATAAAGTAGGATTTATCAATTTTTTGTCTCATAAATCATGCTTTTTGTGTTGTACCTATAAATACATCACCAAACACAATGTCACTTAAATTTTATGTTTTCGTCTAGAAGATTCATAATATTATGTTTTACATTTAAATCTATAATCTATTCTGAGTTAATTTTTTGAGGAATGCAAAATCTATGTCTAGATTTTTTTTTTTTGCATGTGGATATACAGTTGTTCTGGAGAAGGCAATGGCACTCCACTCCAGTACTCTTGCCTGGAAACTCCCATGGACAGAGGAGGCTGGTAGGCTGCAGTCCATGAGGTCGCTAAGAGTCAGACATGACTGAGTGACTTCACTTTCACTTTTCACTTTCATGCGCTGGAGAAGGAAATGGCAACCCACTCCAGTGTCCTTGCTTGGAGAATCCCAGGGACGGGGGAGCCTGGTGGGCTGCCATCTACGGGGTCGCACAGAGTCGGACAAGACTGAAGTGACTTAGCAGCAGCATACAATTTTCTAACAAAATTTGTTGAAAAGATTATCCTTTCTCCATTGAGTTGCCTTTGCTCCCTTATCAGAGATCAGTTCACTATATTTGTGAAAGTTTACTTCTGGAGTCTTTATTTTACTCAATTTATTTTGTTTTCAACCAGCATCAAACTACTTGATTATAGTTAGTCTTAAAGTTAGGTACCATCAGTCTTTCAACTTTGTTCTTCTTCTTCAGTATTGTGTTGAGCATTCGGGATATTTTCTCTTTCCATATAAACTTAGAATTAGTGTGTCTATATCCAGCATATCTATATGCTTGGATTTTGTTGGGACTGTGTCTTCCAATCTATAAACAGAGAATATCTCTGTATTTATTTATGTCTTTAATTTTTCACCAGGGTTTTATATTTTTCTGCATATAGATCCTACACATATTTTGTTAGATTTGTACCTTAGATTAGATTTGTACCTTAGTATTTCACTGTTTTGTGGTGCTATTATAAAGGGTGTTGTGCTTTTTATTTCAATTTTAATGGTTCATTTCTTGGTATACAGGAGAGCAATTGATTTTCAAATACAAATCATATATCTCCAACTTTCATATACTCCTTAGTTCTAGTAATTGTTTCATGTTCTTGTTGATAGATTGGAATTTTCTACAAAGACATACATGTCACCTATTAACAAAGATAGCTTTATTTTTCCTTCCCAATCTGTGTGCTTTTTAATTTCTGTTCCTTTACTTTTTGCACTAGCTAGAATTTCCAGTACAGAGATGAAAAGAAATTGAAAAAGGGGACATACTTGTCTTGTTTCTGATCAGAGGAGAAAACACCCAGGCTTTCACCATTAAGTATGATGTTAGCTGCGGGGTTTTGTTGGTATACTTTACCAAGTTGAAAATGTTCCCCTCTATTCCTAGTTTGCTGAGAGTTTGTGTCATTAATGGGTGTTTGTATTTTGTCAAATGCCTTTTCTACATCAACTGAAATAATATTTTTTCTTCTTTAGTCTGTTGGTGTGGTAGATTACATTAATTGGCTTTCAAAAGTTGAATCAGTCTTGGATATCTGGAAGAAATCCAATTTAATAGTGATATATAATTATTGGATTCGATTTCCTAATATTTCATTTTTTAATCAAAATATTTTTTAATATTTCAATTTTCCTAATACAACAGTCCCCCTTTATCCAGTTTCAATTTCTGTGGTTTCAGTTACAAAGGTCAACTGTGGTCTGAAAATATTAAATGGAAAATTCCAGAAATAAACAATATATAAGTTTTAAACTGTACACCGTTCTGAGTAGTATGATGAAATCTTGTATCATCCCACTCTCTCCGGCTCTGTTCCACCCAGGACATGAATCATGCCTTTGTTCAGCATATCCACCCTGTATGCCCCACTAAGTAGCCATCTTGGTTATCAGATCAACCATCACAGTATTGCAGTGCTTATGTTTAAGTAACCTTTCAGTTAATAATGGCCACAAAGCTCAAGAGTAGTGATGCTGGCAATTTGGATATTCCATAAATTAAAATTTTTCATAGGTAGGTACTGTTGCTTAGTCGCTCAGTCAAGTCTAACTTGTCATGACCTCATGGACTGCAGCACACCAGGCTTCCCTGTCCTTTACCATCTCCAGGAGTTTGCTCAAACTCATGTCCATTGAGTCAATGATGCCATCCAACCATCTCATCTTCTGTTGTCCCCTTCTCCTCATGCCCTAAATCTTTCCCAGCTTCTGGGTCTTTTCCAATGTGTCGGCTCTTCACATTAAACGACCAAGGTATTAGAGCTTCAGCATCAGTCTTTCCAATGAATATTTAGGGTTGATTTCCTTTAGGATTGACTGGTTTGATCTCCTTGCAGTCCAAGGGACTCTCAAGGGTATTCTCTAGCACCACATTTCGAAAGCATCAATTCTTCGGTACTCAGCCATCTCTATGGTCCAACTCTCACATCCATATATAAGAAAAAAACAAAAACAAAACTAAGTTTCAGTACAATCTGTGGTTTCAAGCATCCACTGGGGGTCTTGGAATGTATCTCCTGAAGATAATAGGGGACTACTCTATTTAGAACTTTTGCATCTATGCTCAAGAGAGATATAGGTTCATGGTCCTTCTTTACTGTAATATCTTTATCTGATTTTGGTATTAACCTAAGGCTGATTTCAAAGTCAGTAAGAAAGTGTTTCTTTTGCTTCTATTTTCTGGAAAAGACTGTAGAGAATGGATATTTTCTGCTCTCTTTTAGTGTATCAATTATATCTTTTTATAATTTTTAGTAAAATACCTTAGAGTTTGCAATATAGCTTTAAAACTAATCTAAGTCCACTATCACATAATATGATACCACTTGACAGATAGTGGAGATACCCTGTAACAGTTATACACACCAAATACAATTCCTTCTTTCTATCCTTCATTCTATCATTCCTGCCATCCATTACACTTATTCATATCCTCTAATTACCTATCATGTTGCTATTACTACTTGGAAGAGTTATCTTTCAGATCATTTAAAATAGGAAATTAAAAATTCTATTTCACCTTCATGTATCCTTTCTCCTACACTCTTCCTTTCTTTATAGAGATCTTATTTTCTGACATATATAATTTTCCTTCTCTCTGGAGAACTTTTAAACAGAAATATCTCTTGTAAGGCAGGTTTCCTGGTGACAAGTTCCCTCAGTGTTCCCTCAGTTTTTGTTTGATAGTCTTTATTTTTCCTCCACTTTTGAATGACTGTTGTTCCTGGATACTGAATTATAGGTAGGTATTTTTCCCTTTCATCACTTTAAGTATTTTACTCCACTCTCTTCTTGCTTGCATGATTTCTGAGGAGAAATCCAATGTAATTATTATCTTTATTTCTCTATTGGTAAAGAGTTTTTGTCTGGCCGTTTCCAAGATTTTCTCTTGGTCTTCAGTTTTCTGTGTTTGAACATGATATGCTTAGGTGGTTTTTTTTTGGTATTTATCCTACTTTGTGTTCTTTGCTTGGATCCTGGATCTGTAATGCGTTATCTGTCATTGATTTTGGAAAATTCTCAGTCATTCTTACTTCAAATATTTCTTTTTTTCCCCTTCTGCTCCTTTCTTCTTCCACTATTCCAATAATGTGCATGGTACACCTTTTGAAATTGTCCTTGGATATTCTGTTACATTTTTAAAGTCTTTTTTTTAAATCTTTGCATTTCAGTTTGGAAGGTTTCTATTGACATGTCTTCAAGCTACTAACTCAATCTTTCCTCTTCTGTATCCAGTCTGCTGATGAGCCTATCAAAGGCATTGTGTTTTTTTTTTTGGTCATGCCACATGGTTTACAGACTCTCAGTTCCCTGACCAGGGATTGAACCTGGCAATGAAAGCCCAGAATCCTAACCACTAGGCCACAGGGAACTCCCAAAGGCATCATTTCTGTTACACTGTTTTTGATTTCTTACATCACTTTCTAGAGTTTCTCTGTCTGCTTATATTATCCATTTGTTCTTGCATGTTGTAAACTATTTCTAGCAGACTCATTAGCATATTAGTTATAGCTATTTTTTAAAAACCTGTGTCATATCTGAGCTTTGTTCTGATGTTGGTTTTGTCTCTTGAGACTGTGGTTTATCTTTTGGTAAGCTGTATCACTTCTTTTTTGTTGAAAGGAAAAAATCATTTCTTTTTTGTTACATTATATGTAACACAGTAGAAACTGAGATAAACAGGCCCTTCATGTGAGGTTTTATGTTAATCTGGCTAGAAGTTGGGCTGTGTTTAATGTTTGCTTTAGCTGCAGGTGTCAGAGGTTTTTCAGTTTCCTCTAATATCCTTGTTTTTGTCTCCCTTGTTTTCTTTGAGTTTCCCTAAAAACATTTTAGAGTTTGAGCCTTGCAGGTTCTTCAGTTATAATTCAGTTATCATACTGAAGACCTGTTGATGTGGTAGTAAGGTGCAGGGTATGGGAAAACATTCTGCATCTTATAATTAAGTCTCAGGCATTTTTGTTTCATTTATTTTTATTAGTTGGAAGCTAATTACTTTACAATATTGTAGTGGTTTTTGCCATACATTGACAAGTCTCAGGCATTAACTGTGCCCATGTATCCAGCCTGTAACCTTCACAAGTATTTCACAGCTTTTATTCTCTTTCTCGTAGATGACACAGTAAGACTAGAGGGGCCTGGAGTTCAGTAATTTTCCTTCTCCCATACTAGAGAAAGCTTTGGTTAAGTTGTTTTACTTGCTGGATAGCTCTCTGTTAGGTAGAAGCTCTGGATGTATTTCAAGTTGATTCTTTTTCCTATCAACATGCCAGAAACAGAAGACTTATTCTTGGCTCTTTACATTGAGAACCCAGTGGGGTTCCTGGAGGTAAGAGTCATCAAAATGTGGGGGGCCCTTAGACTGTGGACCCCAGAAGTTTATTACTCAAACACTAATCTATACTGTTTCCTGCAATTTGTCAAAGTTACCACTTATATGTTCCTACCAATTTATGGCTCAGTGCTTTCTGCTTCTGATAAGCAAATCTGGGAAGTGATTCTTTTTAATTGCCTGTCTCTCCAGATTTCAAGGTTGCAGTTTGCTCTCTGACTTCAAATCTCTGATGAATCCAAGAAAATTCATTGATTTTTTAGTCTGTTCAGCTGTTCTTCCTGTTGTAAGACAGTAGTGATGACTTCTAAGCAGTTTACATGTTGGCACTGAAACCCAAAGTCTCAAACAAAACATGTTTCATTCAACATTGTTTCATCCATGTTGATACCTGTAGTTCTGTTTCATTCATTTTTTCTTCCATATCATATTCTATTTTATGAATTCACCATGCTTTATCCATTCTCCTGCTTATGAACATGTATGTTGTTCACAATCAATGCTACTGTGAGCATCCTTATAACATCTCCTAATGTGTATGTGTAAAAGTTTCCCTAGGATAGATACTAAGAAGTGGGATTACTGACCTACAGTGTTGAGCATCTTTCATTTTACTGAGTATTGCCACAATGTTCTTTTTTTTCCTTTTATTTTTATTAGTTGGAGGCTAATTACTTTACAATATTGTAGTGGCTTTTGCCATACATTGACGCCACAATGTTCTTGAAAGTTGTTATACTCATTTATATTCACCCAGCAGTATATTAAAGAATTCTTACTGTTCCATACGTTCACCAGTACTTGGCATTGTCAGGCCTTTAAATGTATGCCAAATGTAAAAGGGTATTAAATGATATTAAATAGTATCTCATTGTAGTTTTATTTTGCATTTCTTTGATTACTAATGAGACTTTATATATATATGTTAACTGGTCATTTGTGTTTTCTCCCCTATGAACTGCCTGTTCATATCTTCTGGCCATTTTTATTGGATTGCTTGTCTCTTTCTTATTGATTTATAGAGAAAGATTTCCTTCAAATATCTCAAAAAGCACAAACCATCAAATAAAATACTGATGATTTAATTATGTCAAAACGAAAGCCTTCTGCTTAACAAAAGACATCAGAAACAATGTTA
Organism: Cervus canadensis; assembly: GCF_019320065.1. Classification (NCBI taxonomy): domain Eukaryota; kingdom Metazoa; phylum Chordata; class Mammalia; order Artiodactyla; family Cervidae; genus Cervus; species Cervus canadensis. Next base: position 139,012,169 of record NC_057419.1, on the reverse strand, counting down.
AAAATACAAGCTACTCACCTGGTGCAGCAAGTGTTTGTATCTAGAATTCTAAAATAAAATCTATAGGTAATACTAAAACCTAAATAATCAAAATCTATACATACTATTAAAAACTAAATAAATAATGGGAAAGAAACAGAACAGGCAATTCACAGACGGTTCCTGAAAGGCTAATGAATGTATGAATACATGCATAACTTCATTGGAAAACAGGAACATTGAAATTAAAACCATGAGATACCTTTCGAATACATTAGACTGGCCAAAATAAAAAGTCAAATATTTTAAAGTCTTAGCAAAGATGTGAAAGTGATTTCTTAAACTCTGCTCATGGAGGTGAAAATATACGTATCCTATATTACAGTAATTCCACTCCTAGATATATAATCTAGAACAGTGATTCTTAAAACGTCACTCAGACCAGCATCATCATCAGTATCTCCAGGGAACTTGGAAATGCAAATTCTCAGGTCCTACTCCAGATGTGCATGACAAAAAATTCTAGGGGCAGAACCCAGCAATCTGTGTTTTAACAAGCCTTCCAGAGGATTCTGGTACATGGTAACGTTTGAGAATCACTGCAATAGAGCAATGTTTTTTCTGGACCTTTTGACTGAGATCTATAGGAAGAAATGCATTTTATATTCTGGCCCACACACATATCACACACAAAAGCACAATAAACAAAAGCTTCAAAAAACAATAATTATCCTTACTACTCTATGGAATGCACTTTGATATTTTCTATTTCTTTAAAATACTGCTGCTTGTGACCTACTAATAGTAATCTAAAGTTTGAAAAACTGTCCTAGAGAAACTCCTGTACATGTGCAACAGGAGATGTGTACAATAGTATTTGTTGCAGAACTGTCTATAATGGAAAAAAAGAAAAAGAATCTTCAGGAGAATGGATAAATGAGTTATAGTATCTTTCTACAATGGAATACTACACAGTTCCTTATATCTTTAGAAATAAATTTTAAAAACATGTATATTGAGTCAAGAAGCAAGTTGTAGAAGGATATGTAGAGTATGATATCATCTATATAGTTTAAAAAGAAATAAAATTACATGTTGTTTATGAATATACAGATTTATAGTAAAAGTATAAAACATGTGTGGGAATGATAAATGGCAAACACAGGATGGTGGTTACCACTGGAAAAGAGAAAGGGGAATAGGAGCGGTGAGGGATACATGAAAGTTTCCAGGTGTCTCTGTAAGGCCTTATTTTTTAAAAATCAACCAAATGTGGAAACTGTTAAGAATTGATAGGGAATTCCCCGGCAATCCAGTGGTTAGGGTTCCGCACTCTCACTGCCAAGGGCCTGGGTTCAATACTGGTCAGAGAACTAAGATCCCACAAGTCGTGTGGCACGGTCAAGGGGAAAAAAAAGGCAAGAATTGGTAAAGAAAGTTGGTTAAGTACAAAGGTTCTTGCTATATTATTCTCTGTAACTTTTCATAATTAATACTTTTAATAAAAAATAAATAAAAATTCAGCTACCCTTGAACATCAAGAATATATTAGAAATGTAATCAGTCAAAGGAAACAGCTTAATAATCCTCGACAACACCTTTTGAAAAATTTAGGGACACCCAGGACCTAACATTATTTTTCTGGTTTTGTTTTTTAAATTGAACACAAGTATATGCTCCAGGGTCTTGTGTTGCTTTTTTGAGTGACATGATAATGAAATTTTCAATTCTGGATTTAACACAGACCATGAATGTGACATAATGATCTGATCAACAAAACAAGGATTATTTACAACTTTTCTTAGATATTTGCCAATTCCTCAAGGCTTAGAGGCCCTGTGCTTTCATTTTGCTGCTAAGCTACCAGCAATTTAAGTCATATGTCATATGAAAGCCAGGTGGAGCATTCTGAAGAGAAAACTCATGTGGTAACAGCAAACCCTACTCACAACCAGGCACATGGCTACTAGATATGGTGGGCCTATGAATTTTTCTTTAGTTGAGGGTTTCTAGTGGGCATGGACTAAAGTCTGATCAAGATTTCTTTAAAATTCTTGTTTTTTAAACAAAATTCTAAGGATAGCTTATGACGTTAGAAAACCACAATGAACATCATAGGAAATATACTACTTATATAGTCAGAGCTACTTATATAGCAGAGAATTAATAGTAAAGGTCAAAGAAAAATGCAATCATTGTGCCGATGTCATGATTCTTTGGTATAATCAAAGCTAATACAAAAGTATTACTTTAAGTAGAGGTAAATAAAAATGAAAACAACCCATTTTTTTTTCTTGGTTTGGCCTATACCTTGTTTGGCTCCCCTGGATTATATGAAGAAAACATAGGAATTTTTCGGATCTCTTCCTCTGACAAACGATTTCTCTGGATCTCATCTTCTGGGACAAATTCTATTGGCTGCGTCAGCTTCTTAGGCCCAGTCCAACACTGCTCAGGTGAATTATCAATAACTTTTGCCACATGGAGACTGGGACCTTTACCCTGTGCTGCCTGTTTTCCCTTGTCCTGGAGTAATGACGGGTTCTCAGCTGTGCCACTATCTCCCACTGATGTAGCTGAGACCAGTGAGTGGGAAGCAAAGGGTTCACCTCTCATTAGTTGGAACTCTTCAAGACGCTTTTTCATTATCATCTCTTGGTAAAAACTTTCCAGCTTGTTCATGGGATCACCTTTGTTCTTCTTTTGGGGTTCATCTGGATCAAGACAAAGAGATACGGAAGTTCTACAAAGCCTACCAAAACAACCTTTGACAAATTAATAAAAATTAAATCTTGAATCTCAGATAATGAAACTCTACTGGGGCAGGTATTTACAACCTGTGAAAAATGACAATAATATATAGCTACGTTATTACAGTGCATCTTGGGCAAGCCCGGGACTATGGTGAGGCAAGTGAGGCATCTGGGGTCCAAAATTTGAGGTGCTCACTCTCAGGGTCATGCAAGTACATGCATCTAACTGATAAAGGCATTTGAAAAAATGTAACTAGTATGGCATTATCACACTTCACAAAATTAATAATTCCTTACCATTATCTACTACTAAATTCATATTCAAATGGCCCTGATTTTCTCAAAGATGTCTTTTTACACTTGGTTCAAGATCTAAACCAGCCATTAGCTGTTATGTCTTAAAACCTCATTAAACACACACACACACACACACACACACACACAGCTTCCCTTCTTTCTCAGCCCTCAAATCTTTTTCTCCCCCAACCCCACTTACTCATTAGAGAAGCCACATCATTTGATCAGAACAAATGAATTTAATTAGTTGTTCCTCATGATATTATTTAACTTGTTCCTCAATCCCCTCTATTTCTTACAAACTGCTAGTCAAATCTAGAGCTATGCTACCATGTGGCCACTAGCCACATGAGTCTATTTAAATTAATTTTTTAAATGTTAGTTCCTCTGTTAAACTATGAATATCAAATGTTCAACAAGCACATGTGGCTACTAGATGTCATTCTGGGCAGAATAAAGACCATTTACATTATTGTAAAAAGTTGTATTGGATATTGCTGATCTAGATTTGAGTTCAATATTTTTAGGCAAGAATCCTCCATATATTATATAGATGTATATTTCCTATTACATCATATCATTAGGCACATAATGTTCAGTGGTCCCATTTCTAGTGATGTTAAAATTGATCAGTAGATTCAGGTGTTTTTGGTCTGATCCTTCCATTATGAAGTTTTCCCATTTGCTTTTTAACTAAGGGGTTTGCATCCATTGATGACCATTGCTTAAATCCATTAATTTATTAAGAGTTGTAAAGTGGAGCTCCCCTAATTCTATGATTTATTTTGTACTTATTATTTCTTTTGTATTAATTATTTGGAATCCTATAATGGACTTACCGTCATCAACTATTTGGTTTCCCTACATAAGTTCATACAGGAAAAGTAGGACAAATGCTTGATTTGTTTCCCATTATTTTTCAACTATAAGAGTTTAATGAGTTGGTACTTTAAAAGTGTCCAATGATGACCAATGATTATTTTTAGTATAATTGTGAGACATGTATTTTCATATATTTGATGTGTTTCAATTAAATGTAGTCATTCTTTTTAGTGATCAAGTTATTCCACTTAGGATCAGTGCATGCGTGCAAAGTTGCTTCAGTTGTGTCCAACTCTTGACAACCCTATGGAATGTAGCCTGCCAGGCTCCTCTGTCCACAGGGATTCTCCAGGCGAGACTACTGGAGTGGGTTGCCATACCCTCCTCCAGGGAATCTTCCCCACCCAGGGATTGAACCCATGTCTCCTGAGGCTCCTGCATTGCAGGCAGATTCTTTACTGCTGAGCTACTGGGGGAGCCCTAGGATCAGTGAAAGTCCCTTAAAATTGACTCCTGTACTGCTTTCTAGTTTTCTGGCATAGCAAGATATCTTAAGTTCATCTTGCATATTTCCTAACTCAAACCTGAAATATTTCTCTAAGGACCACTGGCTCCTGTTAGTGTGAAATATTATTTAGAAACAACAATATGTTGCTAAATCTGTTCATAAATGTTGAGCTGTTGTTGCTTCTAGGCCTTTTTCAGTGAAGAAAGGTAGGAAAATTTTTATGAAATATAAATCATAAATTTATACTGGTATTTCCACTTCAAATTAAGATTACAAGATTATTACTTAAGTCCATGATTTTTTTTAAGTCCATGATTTTTGACTCGTATCTCTCTCACATGTGCTTAGGATACTGGCTTGTAATGATATTAACAAAATTATTTATTAGCTTTTTCCTACAATATATAGAATTTTAAAATGTCAATAACAATACTAACATGATTATCAACAATAAAACTACTGAATACAGTTTTAAAATTCTTTGCAGTTACTTTTGTTCTTTAAATTATATCCCTTTAGGAATATACAAATATTATTTTAAATCATTTTAAATAACTATTTTCTCTGTATGGTTATGATACCAACTTTATTCATAGTTAGGCTAATTTGCTTCAGGCTGTTTATAAATTTCAGGGATTTATTTTTTCCCTTTTGATTAATTTTTAAAATTATGCAAAACATTTACATGGGTCTAAAATGAAAACGAGGGCTTCCCTCATAGCTCAGTTGGTAAAGAATCTGCCTGCAACGCAGGAGACTCCAGTTTGATTCCTGGGTTGGGAAGAACTGCTGGAGAAGGGATAGGTTACCCACTCCAGCATTCTTGGGCTTGCATTGTGGCTTAGGCGGTAAAGAATTCACCTGCAATGCGGGAGACCTGGGTTCGGTTCCTGGGTTGGGAAGATCCCCTGCAGAAGGGAAAGCCTACCCACTCCAGTATACTGGCCTGGAGAATTCCATGGACTGTATAGTCTATGGGGTCACAAAGAGACACGACTGAGCAACTCTCACTTTCACTTCACTCAAGTGAAAACTGTATTATACAGTACCTTCAAAGAAGTCTTGCTTTCCATCTCTGTAAACCTCATCCCACTCCTTTCCTTCTCCATAAATAATAATTTTACTAGTTTTGGCTTTATGGTTACATTGCTTCTTTTTTGAAATATAAGTAAATAGGCACAAACACATAACACATGCACACACACACCTTTGTGTGTTTATGTTTTTGTTTAGTTGGTCAGTCATGTCCAACTCTTTTGTGACCCCATGAACTGTAGCCCATCAGGCTCCTCTGTCCATGGGATTTCCCAAGTAAGAATACTGGAGTAGGTTGCCATTTCCTTCATATATATATATATATATATATTTATATTTATATATTTATATATATACTGAATTTAAAATTCAGTATATAAAATTCAGTGTATGTATATATATATATATATATATATATATATATATATATATACTGAATTTAAAATTCAGTATATAAAATTCAGTATATATATAAAATTCAGTATATCCCCTTCTCCTATATAAAAGGTAACTTACTATAAACACTGTTCTACAACTTACTTAACACTTAAGTTCTTGCACGTAACAATATATCCTGGCAATAATTCCATGTTAATGTATAGAGCTCTTCCCTTTCCTTCTTATAGTTGCACAGTACTTCACTGTGTGGATGTACAAGAGTTTATTCAACTACTCCCCTACGTGATGCACCCTGGTGTTGTTTCCAGTCTTTACCGCTACTGTGAATAATGCCCTGACAAACAGCCTGTGCATACAGGATTTTGTATTTTCTCAGTATATCTTTAAAATAGATTCCAAGAATTGGCACTGCTGAGATATAGGGCAAATGTATAACAAATTTTTCTCTATGTTTTTCTAAATTTCATTCTGTAAGAATTGTATAATTCTGCATTTCCACCAGCAAGGTATAAGAATATTTATGGAAGGATTTCTTAAGACCTAAAAAGCAGTAACTATTAAGGAATACATTGACAAATTCAGATACATTAAAATTAAAAGCTTCTGTTCATTAAAAAGATCCTAAAGAAAAAACTCACAGAATGGGGAAAGATATTTGTTGTACAAATAATTGATAAAGAAGAGAATCACTAGGAAAATGGGCAAAAGACAGAAAAAGGTGCCTTGCAAAAGAGGAAATACATTGGCTAATAAATACAAGGAAAGTGATCAATATCATAATTCATGGAAATACTAATTAAGAAGGGAATACCATATTGGCAAAAAATAAAAAATAAATACCAATACCACATGTCAGTGAGGTTGTGAAGCAAATACATTGCTGGTAGGAATGTGCAAATCACTATAACATTATCTACTGACACTGAATATGCTCATAATATGACCCATCAATCCCATTCCTACATATATACCCTAGAAGAATTTGAACATAGTGCACCAGGGTATAACAATAAGAATATTTAGATCAGTACTATTTATAATAGCCTGAAACTAGCAAAAATATAAATGTCCATCTAAAAAGAATCAATTATAAAACTGTAGCAAGTTTATATAATAAAATCCTATATTACAACAAAAGTCAGCAAATTTTGGCTACATATGATCAAGTAGATGAATACACTAATGTATATACTCAAAAGTATTTATTCAGTGGCCATTCTGATCCAGGTACTATTCCAGGTTCTTGGGAAACATTGATAAATAATACAAAGATCGCTATCTTCAAAGAACTAAGTGAATTATATGGTATGCTAGAAGGTTATGAGTGCTGTGAAAAAGAAAAAATACAGCAGGATAAGGGATAATTGGAAGGGTTGGGGGTGGTGGTAGGGTTGGTGGCAATTTTAATGTTGGTCTGAGTAGGTCTCATTGAGAAGGTAACATTTGAAAGAAGACTTATAGAAAGTGAGGTAATCTATCATCCTGATATTGGAGTGAGGGCTCCATGGCAGGAGTATGTTTCAAAAAGTTTTTAAAGTCTGAAATTATACAAAGTATTTCTCTGAACACAATGGAATCACATTAGGGATCTACAACTAGAAGAAATCTGGGAAAATATAAATATCTGGATATTAAACAAACACATTTCTAAATAACCCATAGGTCAAAGAACTTCCAAATGAAATTTAAAAATATTCTGAACTAAATAAAAATGAAAACACAACATAACATTTCTGGATAGAGATAAAACAATGCACAGAGCTTTAAACACCTATATCAGAAAGGAGGAATGGTTTCAAAGCTATAACTTGAGCTTCCAATTTAGGAAACTAGAAAAAGAGCACACTGAACACAAAGCAAGGAGAAGTAAGAAAATAATAAAGATTACAGAATCAGTGCAACAGAAAACAGGGGAAATATGGAGAAAAATCAATGAAATCAAAAGCTAGTTCTTTGAAAAGATTAACAAAATGGCAAATTCTTAGCTCGACAAACCAAGAAAATAAGAAGGAAGACAAAAATGACTAAAGTCAAGAATTAAAAGGGAGGGATCATTACCGATACTATACCAATAGAAACAATTAAAAGGGAAAATTATATATAACTTTAGGCCAACAAATGAGAAAGCTTAGATGAGTGGACAAATTCCTAGGAAGATATGAATTACCAAAGCAGTCTTAAGAAGAAAAAGAATAGCTGAAAAGCCTATAATAAGAGAGCTTGAAATAGTGGTCAACAAACTGCTCACAAAGAAAAGTCCAGATTCAGATGGTTTCACTGGTGAATTCTACCAAATATTTAAGAAATAATATCAATCCTGCACACTTTCAGAAAATAAAGGAGGAGGTAATATTTTCCAACTTATCTATTATGTCATTATTACACTGAAACCAAAGTTTAAAAAGATACCACAAGCAAAGAAAAATCACAGGCCAATATCTCTCATGAAAATAGACACAAAAATCCTCAACAAAATATTAGCAAATCTAATCCAGGAACATATAAAAATGATTATGATACACTTGTAAGTGGGTTTATCCCAGGGATGAAAGATTGTTTTAACATATAAGAGCAGTTAATACAATGTCATATTAACAGACTAAAACTTTAAACCACATATTCACTACAGTAGGTGCAGAAAAAGCAGTAAACGGAATCTAACACCCATTCATGATTTTCAAAAAACTCTCAAATAACTAGGAATAGAAGGGAACCTCTTCAATCTGCATGGGGTAGGCACCAAAGATGTCTGCATCCTGCACCCTGGGATCTTTGAAAATGTCGCATGGTAAAAGGGACTCTGCAGATGTGATTGTCACTGATTATGGAGGTGGGCCCAATGTAATTATAAGGGTCCTTACAAGAAGGAGGAAGAAGGGTCAGAAACAGTGGGAGATGTAGGATGGAAGTAGAGGTAAGAGTAATGTGAGGAAGGGGCCGTGAACCAAGAAATGCAGGCGGATTCCAGAAGCTGAAAAAGGCTCCCCTAGAGAATCCCAGAAGGAATACAGCCCTGTGAACATCTTGATTTTAGGACTTTTGACCTCTAGAACTATAAGAGAAAAATTCTGTGTTGCTTTAAGCTGTTGAATTTATGGTAACTAATTACAGCATCCATAAGAAAGTAATATATTTCTAAAGGCATGCACAAAAAATCTAGAGGTAAGATCATAGTTAATGGTTAAAAACTGAATGTTTTCCCCCTAAGACTGGGAACAAGGCAAGGATGTCTCCTTTCACTATCGGTGAAATAAATTACAGAAAATCAAAATAAAGGAAGATACCTTCCATATTCATGGATTAGAATATTCAATATTATTAAAATGGAAATTTCCCCAAAATTGAATTACAGATTCAGTACAGTCCTTATAAAAATTCCAGCAGGCCTTTTTTTTTTTTTTTAGAAAAACTGACAAGCTGCTTCTAAATTTACATGGAAATATAAAGGACCTAGAATAACCAAAGCAATTTTGAGAAAGAGAAACAAAATCGGAGGAATTATACTACCTGATTTTGAAACTTACTATAAAGGTAAGGAGGTTCAGAGTGTAAGGATAGGCATATACATTGGCATACAGATCAAGGGAACCAAACTGAGTGTCCAGAAATAAACACTTATATTTATGATCAACTGATTTTTCTACAAAAAATCTTCCCTGGTGGCTCAGTCAGTAAAGAATCTGCTTGCATTGCAGGAGACCCAGGTTCAATCCCTGGGTCAGGAAGATACCCTGGAGAAGGAAAGAGCAACCCACTCCAGTATTCTTGTCTGGGAAATCCCATGAACAGAGGAGCCTGGTGGCTATATTCCACGGGGTTGCAAGAGTTGGACATGACTTAGTGATTAAACCACTATCACCATTTTTCTGCAAAAATGCAAGGACAATTCAATGGGGAAATAATAATCTTTACAATAAATAATGCTGGGACAACTGGATATTCAAACACAAAATATGAACTTCAATCCTTTATCTTAACACAGAAAAATGAACTTAAAATAGATAATAAATGTAACTGTAAAGGCTAAAACTAAAATATTCTAGAAGAAAACATAGGAGGATCTCTTTCTGACCTTGAATTCAGCAAAGAATTCTTAGATACGATACCAAAAGCACAAGTCATAAAAGAACAAATTAATAAATTGAACTTCATTAAAATTTTAAAAATTTGTTCTTCAAAATACATTATTAAGAAAATAAAAAGAAATAGACTGGAAGAGAGTATTTGCAAAGCATGTATCTTGTAAAAGACTTGCATTCAGAATACACAAAGAACCTTCACCACTCAATACTAAGAAAGCAAACAACCCAATCAAAAACTGGGTAAAAGATTTACAGAAACTATAAAATTCTTAGAGGAAAACTTAGGCAGAAGACTCGATGACACAAATCAAAGCAAGATCCTCTATGACCCACCTCCTAGAATAATGGAAATAAAAACGAAAGCAAACAAGTGGGACCTGATTAAACTTAAAAGCTTTTGCATAGGAAAGGAAACTATAAGCAAGGTGAAAATACAACCCTCAGAATGGGAGAAAATAATAGCAAATGAAACAACTGACAAAGGATTCATTTCCAAAATATACAAGCAGCTCACACAATTCAATGTCAGAAAAACAAACAACCCACTCAAAAAGTAGGAAAAAGACCTAAACAGACATTTCTCCAAAGAAGACATACAGATGGCTAACACATGAAAAGATGCTCAACATTGCTCATTATTAGAGAAATGAAAATTGAAACTACAATGAGATATCACCTTACACCAGTCAGAACGGCCATCATCAAAAAGTCCACAAACAATAAATGCTGGGTAGGGTGCGGAGAAAAAAGGGAACCCTCTTGCACTGTTGGTGGGAATATAAATTGATACAGCCATTATGGAAGATGGTATGGAGATTCCTTAAGAAACTAGGAATAAAACAACCATATGGAGTAGCTTTCTGAGAGAGAGTGTGGAGCAGTGTGGTGCCTGTGAGTGTCCAGCATGGCGTACCGGAGCCAGGGCCAGAAGGTGCAGAAGGTGATGGTGCAGCCCATCAACCTCATCTTCAGATACTTGCAAAACAGATCATGGGTTCAGGTGTGGCTTTATGAGCAAGTGAATATGCGGATAGAGGGCTGTATCATTGGTTTTGATGAGTATATGAACCTCATATTAGATGATGCAGAAGAGATTCATTCTAAAACAACATCAAGAAAACAACTGGGTCGGATCATGCTAAAAGGAGATAACATTACTCTGCTCCAAAGTGTCTCCAACTAGAAGTGATAGATGAAGTGAGAAATTGTTGGGCAAAACCGTTGGGTTTTTTAGGTGTCTTTTGTTAGAGATGTAGTTCTAAAACTTGTATTCATATTATGTTCTGCTCACCCGTATGTTATTACCAGATGACAATAAATGCTGTGGGGCTGTTTTTATCAACAACAACAACAACAACCATATGACCTAGCAATCACACTCCTAGGCATATACCCTGAGGAAACCAAAACTGAAAAAGACACATGTATCCCATTGTTCACTGCAGCACTATTTACAATAGCTAGAACATTGGAAGCAACCTAGATGCCCATCAACAGATGAATGGATAAAGAAGCTGTGGTACATATACACGATGGAATATTACTCAGTCACAAAAAGGAACACATTTGAGTCAGTTCTAATGAGGTGGATGAACCTTCAGCCTATTATACAGAGTGAAGTAAGTCAGAAAGAGAAAGATAAATATCGTATTCTAACACCTATATATGGAATCTAGAAAAATGGTACAGAAGAATTTATTTACAGGGCAGCAATGGAGAAACAGACATAGAGAATAGACTTATGGACATGGGGAGGGGAGGAGAGGGTGAGATGTATGGAAAGAGTAACATGGAAACTTACATTACCATATGTAAAATAGATAGCCAACAGGAATTTGCTGTATGGCTCAGGAAACTCAAACAGGGGCTCTGTATCAGCCTAGAGGGGTGGGGTGGGGAGGGAGATTCAAAAGGGAGGGGATATATGTATACCTATGGCTGATTCATGTTGAAGTTTGACAGAAAACAACAAAATTCTATAAAGCAATTATCCTTCAATTAAAAAACAAATAAATTTATAATAAAAAAAGCAAAAAAAAAAAAAACCTGGGTAAAAGATTTGAATAGACATTTCATCAAAAAAGACATAAGAATGGCTCATAAACACATGAAATAGCATCAAGATTATTTATTACAGAAATTAAAACTAAAATTATATACCAGTATACACCCACAAGAATAGCTGAATAAAAAGTATGCAATAACAATTGTTGGCAAGGATGTAGAGACGTAAGAATGCTCATATATCACTGATGAGAAGGTAAAATGATACTTCTACACTGGAAAACTGTTTGGCAGTTCCTCAAACATTTTTACATAGAGTTTGACCCAGAAATTGTATTTCTGTATGACCCAGAAAATATTAACTCAAGAGAAATGAAAACATATCCACACAAAAACTTGCAAATGAATGTTTATAGCATTGTTCATAATAGCCCCAAAGTTGAAACAACTCAGTATCATGAAGTGGTGAAGGGATAAACAAAAAGTGGTATATCTATACAATAGAAAACTATTTAGCAATAAAAAGGAATGAATTACTGATACATGCTACAACATGAGCAAACTTCAAAAACATCATGCCACCTGAAAGAAGCAAAATTTCAAACATCAAATAAGATTCTATTTATATGAAATATTTAGAAATGACATATTCATAGAGACAAAAATGTAGGGTACACATGGGAATTTATTTACTACAAATCAGTTCAAGGGAATTTTGCAAAGTCAAGGAAAAGTCCTAAAACTGGATGTAGTAACGACCGTACAATTCAATAAACTTAATAGAAAGTACCTAATTGAACACAATAGGTGAATTTCATCATATGTAAATTGAATACACAGAAGAACTATATGAAAAATGTCTTAATGACCTGGATAACTACAATGGTGTGGTCACTCACCTAGAGCCAGACATCCTAGAGTGTGAAGTCAAGTGGGCCTTAGGAAGCATTACTACAAACAAAGCTAGTGGAGGTGATGGAATTCCAGCTGAGCTATTTCAAATCCTAAAAGATGATGCTGTTAAAGTGATGCACTCAATATGTCAGCAAATTTGGAAAATTCAGCAATGGCCACAGGACTGGAAAAGGTCAGTTTTCATTCCAATCCCACAGAAGGGCAGTGCCAAAGAATGCTCAAACTACCAAACAATTGTGCTCATTTTGCATGCTAGTAAGGTTATGCTCTAAATCCTTCAAGCTAGGCTTCAGTAGTACGTGAACTGAGAACTTCCAGATGCACAAGCTGGGTTTCAAAAAGGCAGAGGAACCAGAGATCAAACTGCCAACACTTGCTGGATCATAGAGAAAACAAGGAAATTCCAGAAGAACATCTACCTCTGTTTTGTTGCTAAAGCCTTTGACTGTGTGCATCATAACAAACTGGAAAACTCTTAAAGAGATGGGAATACCATACTACCTTACCTGCCTTATACCTCTTTATGGGGGGAGTAAGGGCCTCTTGAGGAGAAGGCAATGGCAACCCACTCCAGTACTCTTGCCTGGAAATTCCCATGGATGGAGGAGCCTGGTAGGCTGCAGTCCATGGGGTCGCTAGGAGTTGGACACCACTGAGCCACTTCACTTTCACTTTTCACTTTCATGCATTGGAGAAGGAAATGGCAACCCACTCCAGCGTTCTTGCCTGGAGAATCCCAGGGATGGTGGAGCCTGGTGGGCTGCTGTCTATGGGGTCGCACAGAGTCTGACATGATTGAAGCGACTTAGCAGCAGCAGCAGCAAGGGCCTCTTGATGAGAATGAAGGAGAAGAGTGAAAAAGTTGATTTAAAACTCAATATTCAAAAAACTAAGATCATGGCATCTGCTCTCATTACTTCATGGCAAATAGAAAGGGAAAAAGTGGAAACAGTGACAGATTTTATTTTCCTGGGTTCCAAAATCACTGAGGATGGTGACTGAAGTCATAAATTGAAAAAAGCTTCCTTGGAAGGAAAGTTATGACAAACCTAGACATCATATTAAAAAGCAGAGACATCACTTTGCTGACAAAGGTCTGTCTAGTCAAAGCTATGGTTTTTCCAGTAGTCATGTAGAAATGTGAGAGTTGGACCATAAAGAAGACTGAACACTGAAGAATTGATGCTTTCGAACTGTGGTGCTGGAGAAGACTCTTGAGGGTCCCTTGGACTGCAAAGAGGTCAAACCAGTCAATCCTAAAGGAAACCAACCCTGAATACTCATTGGAAGGACCGATGCTAAAACTGAACCTCTAATACTTTGGCCACCTGATAAACAGAGGAGACTCTTTGGAAAAGACTCTGATGCTGGGAAAGATTGAAGGCAAAAGAAGAGGGAGGCAGAGGATGAGATGATTGGATGACATCATAGAATCAATGGACATGAGTTTGAGCAAACTCCAGGAAATAGTGAAGGACAGGGAAGCCTGGCGTGCTGCAGCCCATGGGGTCCCAAAGAGTTAAGAACACAATTTAATGACTAAACAACAACAAAAGCTGCTTTAAAAAATTAAGAAAAAACGAATCAGTTTCATAAAATGTTACAAGAAACAGAATAAAGAAAATATGCTGAAAAATTAAAGAACAATTATATGAATGAAAATATATTTACATTCCAAGATTTGAAGATACATATTATCAATATGTCAATTGCCCTTAACTGATTTCTTTGATGGAAACTCAATCAAAATCATATCAGAGAGAGTATATGTTTGTGTGTGAATGTGTGCGTGTGTGCGTGCATGCGTGTGTGTGTGTGTGTAACTTGATGAGCTGATTCTAACATTTCCATGGAAAAGCAAAGTGCCAAAAGTAGATAAAACTCTTTTGAAGAAGAACAAGGTGGAAGAAATTGTCCTTCTGCTGTACAAGGTATCAAGACATAAAAAAGCTAAACTTATGATACTGATTCTGTAATAGTTAAAAAGATCAAAGGAACCCAGAAGAACACCCATGCATATATGAATACCTGATATATGACAGAGCTAGAAATACTATAACAGTGCAGGGACAATATTTTCAATATATGGTGTTGGGATAGAGGGTTATCTATATGAAAAAAAAAAGAAACTGGAATCCTTATTTCATATTATACATATAAATCAATCAATTTAATGACTTAAATGTGAAAGGAAAATATCATAAAGCTTTTAGAATAAAGGACAGTCTCTTCCTGAGTTTATGTAGGGAAGGATTTATTAATCAAAACACAAAAGCACTAAGGAGAAATGAAAAATTAATAAATTTTATTACATAAAAATGAAGAACTTTTGATTCATCAAAAGATACCATAAAGGCAGTGAAATGAAAAGCCAAAGAATGGGAATAGATAATTTCAACACATATAAGTTGACAAAGAGTAAGTATCCAAAATGATAAAGAACTTGTACAAATTTATAAGAAGTGCATATAAGATTAGAGATGAAATTTGGAGATGGACTATTCATGACATATAATCACAACACTTTTCTAGCATCCTCTTCTCTATAGCAGTACTGGAAGTAAGTAGTAATCACTGAGATCTGCTATATGTATCCTAGGGCTTTGGGGTTGAACTATTGTTGTGATACATGCTTAGTGACCTCTGAAACAAGACTGCATCTGAATATTTAGTGAGTTTGGGATCAACATGTACACATCACTTTACTTACTTATTTTTAAACTTTTTATTTTGTATTGGAGTATAGCCAATTAACTATGTTGTGAAAGTTACAGGTGGACAGCAAAGAGACTCAGTCATACCGCATGTACCATTCTCCCCTAAACTCCCTTCCTATCCAGTTGGCCATATAACATTGAGCAGAGTTCCCTGTGCTGCACAGTAGATCCTCACTAGTTATACACATAGCTATATTTAAAATGAATAACTAACAAGGTATAGCACAGGGAACTCTGCTCAATGTTATGTGGCAGTCCGGATGGGATGGGAATTTGGGGGAGAATGGATCCATGTATTTGTATGGCTGAGTCTCTTTGCTGTCCACCTGAAACTATCACAACATAGTTAATCAGCTATACTCCAAAATAAAATTTTAAAACGTTTTTAAAAAAGAAAAGAGACTGTATCTGGACACAGATACAAACAGATGGAAACATATTCATGCAGGAAAAAGACATTTCTACATTTCCTAAATGGGCAAAAGAACTAAAGAGCCATTTCACAAAGGAGGCCATCTGAATGGTCAATAAATGTCTGAGAAGGTTTCTGACCTCATTAGATATCAAGAAAATAAAATTAAAATCACATTGAAACAAACAACATAGACCTAGAGTCCTGAAAACCAGACACACAGACAGAAAGTCACTTGCACGCACATACACATACACACACAGTCAGGGAAACTGTCCTTAACCAAACTAAATGCAATATGTGATCCCTGATTGCATCCTGGATTTAAAATTGAGAAATCTAATTATAACCTTTTAGATAATATTATTTTAACAGTGTTAAATATCTTAAGAGTGACCATAATACTGTGATAGTACAGGAGGATGTGTTCTTAGGAGATACACAATGAAGTATTTAGGAGTAAAACTTAATGTCTCCTATTTTCAAACAGTTAAGCAATAAACAAACCACAGACATAAAGCAAATGTGGCAAAATGCCAACAGCTGTTAAATGTAGGTGAGGGGTATAGATGTACTATTCTTTCGATCTTTTTCCACATTTAAAATTTTAAAAATAGAAAGCATGGAAATAACACTTTATTAAAGATTAAGAAAATAAAAGGTAATATAAATGAATGCTAAGTGTTCAGAAAGGGGAAAAAGAATACAATAAAATACAAGCAAATACCTATTAGATTAGAGTCTGACAATACCTAGCATGGACAAAGATATGGAGTAACCTGAACCTTCACACATGATCGGTGGAATTTTAACTTGGGACAATTCCTTCATAAAAGAGTTAACATCTATTAAAGCTGAAGATGTGTAAACTCTTCATGCCTTAACTCCACTGTTAGACCCCCAGAAACTCCTGCACATGTGTCCCAGGATACATGTACAAGAATGATCACAGTAGCAGCACGGATACTTACACCACCACAAATGGAAACATCCACATGTCCAGAACCTCAGAATGTAATCTTATTTGGAAATAGGGTATTTGCATATATAATTAGGTAAGATGAGGTCATAGTGGATTAGAGTGGGCCCTAAATTCAATGACTTATGTCTTTTAAGAAGACCATGTGAAGACACAGACACACAAGGAGAATATCATATGATGATAGGAGCAGAGACTAGTGAAATATCTAGAAGCCAAGGATTGTCAGCAACCACTAGAAGCTAGGAGAGAAGTGTTGAGCAGATTCATTCTCACAGCCTCCAGAAGAAACCAACCTTGCCAACTTTGATTTGAACTAGCCTCCAGAACTGTGAAAGAATAAATTTCTGTTGTTTTAAGCCATCCAGTTTGTGGTATTTTGTTAAAGCAGTCCTGGGAAACTAACACCTAAAACTGTAGAAGTGATTTTGGAATTGGGTAATGGGTAGATGTTGGAAGAATTTTAAAGGTGCTTGATAGTAAAAGATCGGTTACCTTGAAGGGACCATTGGTAGAAATATGAATGCTAATAACAGTTCTGGTGAGTGCTCAGAAGGAAGTAAAGAGGACAGTAAAGAAAACTTCTATCAACTTCTATCATCTTAGAGAACACCTATATCATCATGAAAAAATTTTGGTAGAGATATGAACATTAAAAGTACTGCTGGTGAAGCCTTAGAAGGAAATGATGAGCATGCTATTGAACACTGAAAGAAAGGTGATCTTTGTTATCAAGTGGCAGAAACTGGGCTGAATTGAGTTCTCCTGCTGGGTAGAAAGATTAACATAAATGTGAAATTGCATGTTTCAGTTCAGTTCAGTTCAGTCGCTCAGTCGTGTCCGACTCTTTGCAACCCCATGAACTGCAGCACGCCAGGCCTCCCTGTCCATCACCAACTCCTGGAGTCCACCCAAACCCATGTCCATTGAGTCAGTGATGCCATCCAACCATCTCATCTTCTGTTGACCCCTCCTCCTCCTGCCCTCAATCTTTCCCAGCATCAGGGTCTTTTCACATGAGTCAGTTCTTCCCATCAGGTGGCCAAAGTGTTGGAGTTTCAGATTCAACATCAGTCCTTCCAATGAACACCCAGGACTGATCTCCTTTAGGATGGACTGGTTGGATCGCCTTGCAGTCCAAGGGACTCTCAAGAGTATTCTCCAACACCACAGTTCAAAAGCATCAATTCTTCGACGCTCAGCTTTCTTTATTGACCAACTCTCACATCCATTCATGACTACTGGAAAAAACCATAGCCTTGACTAGACGGACCTTTGTGGACAAAGAAATGTCTCTGCTTTTTAATATGCTGCCTAGGTTGGTCATAACTTTCCTTCCAAGGAGTAAGCGTCCTTTAATTTCATGGCTGCAATCACCATCTGCAGTGATTTTGGAGCCCCAAAAAATAAAGTCAGCCAGTGTTTCCCTATCTATTTGCCATGAAGCGATGGAACCAGATGCCATGATCTGTTTTCTGAATATTGAGCTTAAAGCCAACTTTTTCACTCTCCTCTTTCACTAAGAGGCTCTTTAGTTCTTCTCCACTTTCTTCCATAAGGGTGCTGTCATCTGCATATCTGAGGTTACTGATATTTCTCCCGGCAATCTTGATTCCACCTTGTGCTTCTTCCAGCACAGCATTTCTCATGATGTACTCTGCATATAAGTTAAATAAGCAGGGTTACAATATACAGCCTTGATGTACTCCTTCTCCTATTTGGAACCAGTCTGTTGTTCCATGTCCAGTTCTAACTGTTGCTTCCTGACCTGCATACAGGTTTCTCAAGAGGTAGGTCAGGTGGTCTGGTATTCCCATCTCTTTCAGAATTTTCCAGTTTATTGTGATCCACAGAGTCAAAGGTTTTGGCATAGTCAATAAAGCAGAAATAGATGTTTTTCTGGAACTCTCTTGCTTCTTCGATGATCCAGCAGATGTTGGCAATTTGATCTCTGCTTCCTCTGCCTTTTCTAAAACCAGCTTGAACATCTGGAAGTTCATGGTTTACATATTGCCTGGCTTGGAGAATTTTGAGCATTACATTAGTAGCATGTGTGATGAGTGCAACTGTGTGGTAGTTTGAGCATTCTTTGGCATTGCCTTTCTTTGGGATTGGAATGAAAACTGACCTTTTCCAGTCCTGTGGCCACTGCTGAGTTTCCCAAATTTGCTGGCATATTGCATGCAGCACGTTCACAGCATCATCTTTCAGGATTTGAAATAGCTCAATTGGAATTCCATCACCTCCACTAGTTTTGTTCGTAGTAATGCTTTCTAAGGCCCACTTGACTTCACATTCCAGGATGTCTGGCTCTAGGTGAGTGATCACACCATCGTGATTATGTGGATTGTGAAGATTTTTTTAGTATAGTTCTTCTGTGTATTCTTGCCACCTCTTCTTAATATATTCTGCTTCTGTTAGGTCCATAACATTTCTGTCCTTTATTGAGCCTATATTTGCACGAAATGTTCCCTTGGTATCTTTTATTTTCTTGAAGAGATCTCTAGTCTTTCCCATTCTATTGTTTTCCTCTATTTCCTTGCATTGATCACTGAGGAAGGCTTTCTTATCTCTCCTTGTTATTCTTTGGAACACTGCATTCAAATGGGTATATCTTTCCTTTTCCCCTTGGCTTTTTGCTTCTCTTCTTTTCACAGCTATTTGTAAGGACTCCTCAGACAGGCATTTTGCTTTTCTGCATTCCTTTTTCTTGGGGATGGTCTTGATTCCTGTCTCCTGTACAATGTCATGAACCTCCGTCCATAGTCCATCAGGCACTCTGTCTATCAGATCTAGTCCCAAATCTATTTCTCACTTCCACTGTATAGTCATAAGGGATTTGATTTAGGTCATACCTGAATGGTCTAGTGGTTTTCCCCACTTTCTTCAGTTTAAGTCTGAATTTGGCAATAAGGAGTTCATGATCTGAGCCACAGTCAGCTCCTGGTCTTGTTTTTGCTGACTATATAGAGCTTCTCCATCTTTGGCTGCAAAGAATATAATCAATCTGATTTCGGTATTGACCATCTGGTGATGTCCATGTGTAGAGTCTTCTCTTGTGTTGTTGGAAGAGGGTGTTTGCTATGACCAGTGCATTCTCTTGGCAAAACTCTATTAACCTTTGCCCTGCTTCATTCTGTACTCCAAGGCCAAATTTGCCTGTTACTCCAGGTGTTTCTTGACTTCCTACTTTTGCATTCCAGTCCCCTATAATGAAAAAGACATCTTTTTTGGGTGTTAGTTCTAGAAGGTCTTGTAAGTCTTCATAGAACCATTCAACTTCAGCTTCTTCAGCATTGCTGGTCGGGGCACAGACTTGGATTACATGATATTGAATGGTTTGCCTTGGAAATGAACAGAGATCATTCTGTAGTTTTTGAGACTGCATCCAAGTACTGCACTTCCGACTCTTTTGTTGACTATGATGGCCACTCCATTTCTTCTAAGGGATTCCTGCCCACAGTAGTAGATATAATGGTCATCTGAGTTAAATTCACCCATTTCAGGCCATCTTAGTTTGCTCATTCCTAGAATGTCGACGTTCACTCTTGCCATCTCCTTTTGACCACTTCCAATTTGCCTTGATTCATGGACCTAACATTCCAGGTTCCTATGCAATATTGCTCTTGACAGCATCAAACCTTGCTTCTATCACCAGTCCCATCCACAACTGGGTGTTGTTTTGCTTTGGATCCATCCCTTCATTCTTTCTGGAGTTATTTCTCCACTGATCTCCAGTAGCACATTGGGCACCTACCAACCTGGGGAGTTCCTCTTTCAGTGTCCTATTTTTCTGCCTTCTCATACTGTTCATGGGGTTCTCAAGGCAAGAATACTGAAGTGGTTTGCCATTCCCTTCTCCAGTGGACCACATTCTGTCAGACCTCCCCACCATGCCCCCTCTGTCTTGGGTGGCCCCACTCGACATGGCTTAGTTTCATTGAGTTAGACAAGGCTGTGGTCCATGTGATCAGATTGGCTAGTTGTCTGTGATCGTGGTTTCAGTCTGTCTGCCCTCTGATGCCCTCTCTCAAAGCCTACCGTCTTACTTGGGTTTCTCTCACCTTGGACGTGGGGTATCTCTTCTATATTTAGCTGAAGAGATTTCCAAGCAAAGTGCGAAAGATGTAGCCTGGTTTCTCACTGATACTTATAAAATGAGAGAGGAGTGAGTTAAATTGAGTAAGTATCTGTTTAAAAAGAAATTCAGAACTTGATGTGGAGAATTCTGAGCCAATCTAGATAGCCCTAGAAAAAGGGACAATGGTATGTGGCTAGACAAACTTTAGACAAAGTTTCACTGAAGAGATTATGTATGTGACTCATGGATCTAGTCAACCTTATCATCAGAAGCCAGGAACAGACAAGGGATTATCCAGAAAGGATCTGTCAAGAATCCTCATATCTAATGGTGTGGCTCTCTTGACATACATAAGAAACCAAGAAGGTTTATAAGGATTTTATACCAGCAGAAACAGTGCCAGCCTGATGTAAAAGTGACAGAGACAAGCTAAAATGAAGGGAGGTAAAATGAAGCCACAAAACCCAGAGAGGGTGGGGCTGCAGCTGCCCTGGTAGGCTAAGATGATGGAGCTGTCCCAGAGTACCCAGAGAGCAAGGCTACCCCTGGTGACCACAGGACAGAGCACTGAACCCAAAACACTACTCTTAGGCCTTGAAATCTAATGGAATTTGCCCTGCTGGGCTGCTAACTTGCTTTAGAACAGTAACCCCTTCATTCTTTCCTTTCTGCCCTTTCAGAATGGGAATGCTTATCCTATGCTTGTCTCACCATTGCCTAGTTTCATAGGTCTCTGGACAGAAGGGAACTTTGCCATGGAACATACTCAGAGTCCACCATCACCTGATTTAGATGAATTAGATAACGCGATTTCTGACTTTTTGAGTTAATATTTAGGACTTAGATTTGATGCTGAAATGGGTTAAGACTTTAGGGGATGTTGTTATGAGGTGAATGTATTTGCATGTAAGACAAATATGAATTCATGGAGGAGGCCAGAGGGCTGATTATACTGGATTGAATAGTGAACCCTCAAAATTCATGTCCATTCAGCTCCTCAATATGTGACTTTATTCAGAAATAGGGGGTTGATGGATGTATTTAGTTAACATAAGGTCATACTGGATTAGGATGGAACCTAAATCCAAAGACAAGTGTCCTTAATAAGAATGCTGTGTGAAGACATGGCTTCCCAGGTGGTTCACAGAGGTAAAGAATTCATCTGCCAAGCAGGAGACTCGGGTTTGATCCCTGGGTTGGGAAGATCCCCTGGAGGAGTAAATTGCAACCCACTCCAGTATTCTTTGCTTGGGAAATGCCATGGACAGAGGAGTCTGACAGGCTACAGTCCATGGAGTCACAAAGAGTCAGATGTGACTGAGCACTAAGCATGTGCAGACACAGAAACACAGACACACAAGGAGACTGTCACATTATAACAGAGGCAGAGACTACAATGATGCTTTTGCAACACCAAGGAATGCTGGCAATCACCAGAAGCTAGAAGAGATGAAGGATCCTCTTCTAGAACCTTAGGAAAGAGCCTAGCCTTGTCAACACCTTGATTTCAGACTTCTAGCCACCATGAGAGGATAAATCTCTGTTGTTCTAAGCCACTATATTTGTTACGGCAGCATTAGAAAAGTAACAGTGATTTTAGAAAACTCTTCCAAGAAATTTTGTTTTATAGTGAGAAGGCAAAATTATTGATACACACAGTATCAATGAATCTCAAAAACATTATACATTATAACATTGTGTTAAGTTAAAAGAATCTTACACAAAGAATATAAGTGTATGGTTACAGTTATCTGAAGTTCTGTAAGAGGCAAAACTAACCTATAATGGAAAAAAATCAAAATGCCTCTGGGAGAGTGGGGTAAGAGTTACTGAGAAGAAGTATGATGAAACTTTCTGGGAGTGATGGTAATCTTTTTTTTTTTTGGATTTGCAAATATTTTAATTCACAGAAACTCAAGGAGGGGGGTGGGGGTGGGGGCTGGGGCGGCGCACTGGCTGTCCATCAGTCTCTATCCAGGCCTTCTCCAGCCCCCCGCGAGGGGCGACAGCATTCTAAGACATGCAGTGGTGTGCTAGTACCATACAAACGACATGAACTGGACACGCTGGCAGCGGCGGCGGGGCCGCCGGCTCCTTCCCGTCCGGGCCCCGGCGGGGCGGGGCGGGGCCCACAGGGTCCGCACTGCCACGGGGTAGAGGAGGGACAGGTGCTCTGCGCCTTTGATGGGCAGCTTCCTGGTGGTGTAGTAGTGGATGACCTCTGGGACACTGTCGAACGGGGGGCTGTTCTGACCCAGGACGTATTTCTCTTTGGTTTTGGCCAGTTTCATGTGCATGAAGCCCTGGTTGCTCTTCAGGGAGAGGGAGTAGTCGTGTCTGCTGGCCTGGCTGTTCCGGACAAGGTAGCTGCACTCCTTACAGAGGCGCAGCAGGTTCTCAGCGTCGCCCTGCTGATGGCTCCGTGATACCGTATTTGCTTCTCCAGTGGCACAGCAGGATCCACTCTCTCTCCCAGGATCCCACAGAACTCAGGGCCCCCATGTTTGATGGGCTTGAAGCCACCTCTGGGAGCTCGAAGCTGGTGCTGCCAGTCCCGGGAAGGCGAGGGGGATGACTGCCGCCTCTCACTGCCATTAAACTGGGCTGCCAGAGCTGGGATAGTGACCCGGTTCCACTCCCATGGCTGATCGTACTCGTCGGCGGGCCTGTCGTCATCCTGGGGCAGCTTGCTCTCCCGGAGCTGGGGGCTGACCGTGCTCTCTGGGTCCGAGTCCACGCTTTGGCCCTTGGGTTCATAAGGGGTGTCGTACAACTGGATGCCTTTGTGCTTCGACCGGACGCTTTCCTGCTTCTGGAACTCAGTCAGGATCCTCTGGGCCTCATAGGGCTCCATGTAGCCTGCGCTCTCTCCCTTTCCTGCTTTGCTTTTGAGATCATTCTTGGCATCAAAGGGATCCGAGTAGTCATCAGCGATGGTCACCTTGTCCTTCTTGCCGGCACCGCTCTCCTCCGTGGCCGAGGCGCCACACTTGTTGAGTAGTTTCTTGCCGCCGCAGGCCATCGGGCTCCAGGTACGGCCGCCGGAGCAGGTGGCCCCTGGGGGGTCCCCGGCACAGCCTGCGGCACTCTCCACCTTAATGAGGCGATGCTTCGGGGAGATGTAGCGCACTTCGGCCGGGGTGGCAGGCCGCCGCTCGCTGCTGCTGCTGCGGTAGAGATGCGGGGAGCCAGAGGACGAGGACGAGGACGCGGCGGTGCCCTCGCCGGAGGAGGCACAGCAGCAGCCCGCGGCGCCCGACACGGATAAGGCGGAAAAGGCGCGCTGGCTCCCACCCGGCTCCCCGCCGCCGCAGTAGTCCAGGCAGCACATGGCCCGCAATTTGCGCAGCGACGAGCTGGGCCCGTTGTAGGGGTCCTCAAAGTCGCGCTCCTTCTGTGCGTGGTAGGCGCGGATGAGGTCGCTCGTGCTGCCGCTGTCGTTGGGCAGCGATCCCGACGAGGCCGAGAAGCAGGAGGCGGCGGCTGTACCGAAGGACGCGGAGGCAGCCGCGGGGGCCTGCGGCATGGCCTGGGGGGGGCTGCGAGGGCCGCTCGCCTTGGCGCCGCTGCTCGTGGTAGTCGGGCCGCGGTGGTTGCGGGGGACTCTTGGTCTTGCTGTTGCCCAAGCTGAAGTACTTGTTCAGCCACTTGGCCATGGCAAGAGGCCGCCTAGGGCCGCAGCGTGGGAGCCGGGTCCGCCGCCGCGGCCATTTGGGGGGCAGTGATGCCGCCCAGGTCCCTCGGCACCCAGGCCCCGGCCCCGGCGAGGGGTGTTCCGATGGTAACCTTTTATGTGTTAGGTCACACAGATGGAGGTATGTTGAACACGGTCGGTCCAATAATTGTGTGATAACACATCGGTACCTTGAAACTGGCCATTGTAGGAATATGTATATCATGAACTGGCAAATGATACAGATAAGAATCTTTTTTTCTGGAGAGCTGGCTGCTAAATATTTGCCAACACATCACTACAAAGATGTATATACAAGTCAAAAGTCAGCAAATGAATACTTAAGTTTTGTGCATTTCATTGCATGGAAATTTTACATCAAAAGAAAATATATTTTTAGCTAACAATATATATATTGACATATTTAGGGGTACATGTGTTTACACTGGTGATCCATTTAAATAAATCAATAAAGTAAGATGGTTTAAAAAAAAAAGATGGTTTAATAGATGGATAGAGGGATAGACATGTGATAAATCAGTAAAATATTAATGATATAATCTAGCCAGCCATCACTGGGTGTTTGTGATAAAATTCTTTCAACCTTTCTGTGGGTTTAAAATTTTTCATTAAATACTGAAAAAATATTTTCCCATTTGGATATTAAAAATATTAACATATGTACTTTAACCCTATCTTTTTTGGGCTTCAATTTTTATATTTCATTGATTAAACCAATTGCTACTTGTTATGGTATACAGTGAAGGGAGGGAATCTAAACATATTATTTGCTCAAGTAGCAAAACAACTGAAGGGCATTTTTTTTATCACTTTTTAAAAGATAGTTCACAGTAGGAGTATGTACACCATGGACACTGGCAAATGGTACAAATCATGTGAAATTCTTGAAAGGAAAGAAGTAATATTGTGAATAGCTGACTGAGGTCCCTGGGGAGATAAGAGGGAGAGGATCTAGCACAAAGGAATAAATATTAACCTTTGGCAGGAAGGATGTCCCCAGCACTGATTTGAAATGGAAGAAAATGATGGCTAGGATACAGAAATTAGCAGAGTCAGGCAGAAAGTAGATGAAGGTTCTTACTGATGGTATTGTTTCCTTTGAAATAGGAAAGAAGACTACCTGCTAAAAATAATGAAATAGCAGTAGGATAGGAAATAGTAATGAAGATCTAAAATAGCATTTTTAAGGAATGAAACAGAGAGCTGACCAGAGACTAGGAGACATTTCCAAACAAGAAAGAAGGCTCTAGATGATACCAGAGATGACGAATTTGTAGAGGCACTAATCAACACAGTTATACTATTTTTCTTTAGTAGTGCTCAAAATCCATCATGCAGCAATAAAGAAAGTAATCAGTTGGATTGATTCAGGGTTGAGGATTTGCTGGGTGGGTATGATGCACAAAAAAAAAAGAAGCAAGGAAAATGACTCAGTGGCAATAACTTGGGTAAATAATGGATGATGGAGTCTAAGCGAGATGTGGAAGGAAGAGGCAACAGGAAGGGGATGACAGATTGGGAGAAGAAAAAAAGATTAAGGAGCTGGAGATTTTAACTGGGTTGAAAGAATGGTAAAATGATTGTTAAGAGAGTTGTGAGAGCCAGAAGGATAAGAGAAAGGTTATGGAGCAGTATGGAGTTTAAGATTTCAGAAGAAGTATATTTCTAGGGAGACTATATGTTGTTTTCCCACTGATTTAAGGTTAGAAAATGGGATATGTATTACTTAAACATAAATACACACAGTGTTATCTCAAGATACAGTAAAATCACACTTAAAAAAAAAAACAAAAAATCTTTTAAAATCATGTATACAAATGCCATGATCAAGAGCACAGACTTTCATATTAAAAACAGACCTAGATTTAAGTTCTAGCCTGGTTATTTAATAACTGACCTTGAGAAATTCATTCTTTCAGAAGTTCTATTTCATTATCTGTAATATAGATACTATCTTATAGGGCTACTGTAAGGTTTAAATGAGTTAATGTGCAAAATGCTAAGCATAAGGACTAGCACAAATAAGCCCTCAAAATTATTAGCCATTAGGAATTCTCTCTCCAGGTAAGATTAAGTAAGCGTACTTCACCTTGCCTCTCCCACTGAATATAGCTACAAAACTAGAGAGACTACATAGAGTACATGACAACAGTGAAAACTACAAAGCAAAATTTGGAATAGGTAAGAAATTTAGAATTTGAAATAACAAAGAACTCATGCCCAGACACAGCACAATCATAATCAAACTGCTGAAAAGTAAACAGGGTAAAGAAAGTAGAGGAATAAGGACAAAAAGTTTAAAAACCCATAAATTTATGGTTAATTGATTTTCTTTAAAAAGTACCAAGACAGTTTAATTTGGAAAGGATTATCTTTTCAATGAAAAGTGGCAGGACTATTGGACATACATATGCAAAGAGATTAATGTAACCCTAACCTTACACCAGGCTTCCCAGGTGACTCAGTGGTAAAGAATCTGCCTGCAATGCAGGAGACGTGGGTTCGGTCCCTGGGTTGGGAAGATCCCCTGGAGAAAGAAACGGCAACCCACTCTAGTATTCTTGTCTGAGAAATCCCATGCACAGAGGAGCCTGGCGGGCTACAGTCCATGGGGTCGCAAAGAGTAGGACACAACTGAGCATGTACACACACACACACACACACAAACACACAACCTTACACCCTATGTGTAATTCAGAAATTAATTAAAAATGGCTCACAGACCTAAATGTATGAGCTAAAACTATATATCTTCTAGAAGAACACATATGAAGAAAATCTTTATGACCCTGGGTTAGAAAGAAATCTTAGTTACAAGATCAAAAGCAGAAGTCATTAAAAAAAATTAGATTTCATCAAAATCACAAACGCTTAAGCTTCAGAAAATGCTGTTAAAAAAGGTGGTGTCAGTGAAAATGGCAGAGTTAAGAATCTCTTAAAAGAGAACACTGACAGAAACTGTCAAAATCAACTTGTTTTCAGAACTCTGAAAATTAATCAAAGGCTTGTAGTAATCTGGGAAACATCTATTGAAGAAAAATAGCTGAATATCAGTAAGAATGATAAGTTTTATGGCATTTTAACTTGCCTTTTCCTCATCCTTTTTCCCCAGGTCTGTCAGTCAGTCAGTGAGTTCAGTCGCTCAGTCGTGTCCGACTCTTTGCGACCCCATGAATTGCAGCACGCCAGGCCTCCCTGTCCATCACCAACTCCTGGAGTTTACTCAAACTCATGCCCATCAAGTCGGTGATGCCATCCAGCCATCTCATCCTCTGTTGTCCCCTTCTCCTCCTGCCCCCAATCCCTCCCAGCATCACGGTCTTTTCCAATGAGTCAACTCTTTGCATGAGGCGGCCAAAGTATTGGAGTTTCAGCTTCAGCAACAGTCCATCCAATGAACACCCAGGACTAATCTCTAGGATGGACTGGTTGGATCTCTTTGCAATCCAAGGGACTCTCAAGAGTCTTCTCCAACACCATAGTTCAAAAGCATCAATTTTTCGGCACTCAGCTTTCTCCACAGTCCAACTCTCACATCCATACATGACCACTGGAAAAACCATAGCCTTGACCAGATGGACCTCTGTTCACAAAGTAATGTCTCTGCTTTTTAATATGCTATCTAGGTTGGTCATAATTTTCCTTCCAAGCAGTAAGCGTCTTTTAATTTCATGGCTTCAGTCACCATCTGCAGTGATTTTGGAGCCCAAAAAAATAAAGTCAGCCACTGTTTCCACTGTCTCCCCATCTATTTCCCATGAGGTGATGGGACCAGATGCCATGATCTTAGTTTTCTGAATGTTAAGCTTTAAGCCAGCTTTTTTACTCTCCTCTTTCACTTTCATCAAGAGGCTTTTCAGTTCCCCTTCACTCTCTGCCATAAGGGTGGTGTTATCTGCATATCTGAGGTTATTGATATTTCTCCCAGCAATCTTGATTCCAGCTTGTGCTTCTTCCAGCCCA
>NC_057419.1:138907758-138983072 GCF_019320065.1 Cervus canadensis | reverse complement strand
CTTTTTCGATGATCCAGCGGATATTGGCAATTTGATCTCTGCTTCCTCTGCCTTTTCTAAAACCAGCTTCAACATCTGGAAGTTCACGGTTCATGTATTGCTGAAGCCTGGCTTGGAGAATTTTGAGCATTACTTTACTAGCGTGTGAGATGAGTGGAATTGTGCAGTAGTTTGAGCATTCTTTGGCATTGCCTTTCTTAGGGATTGGAATGAAAACTGACCTTTTCCAGTCCTGTGGCCACTGCTGAGTTTTCCAAATTTGCTGGCATATTGAGTGCAGCACTTTCACAGCATCACCTTTCAGGATTTGAAACAGCTCAACTGGAATTCCATCACATCCACTAGCTTTGTTCGTAGTGATGCTTTCTAAGGCCCACTTGACTTCACATTCTAGGATGTCTGGCTCTAGGTGAGTGATCACACCATTGTGATTATCTGCATTGTGAAGATCTTTTTTGTACAGTTCTTCTGTGTATTCTTGCCACCTCTTCTTAATATCTTCTGCTTTTGTTAGGTCCATACAATTTCTGTCCTTTATCGGACCCATCTTTGCCTGAAATGTTCCCAGGTCTGTAGTAACCTTGAAAACCAACAACCCCATGTTACAGAGAAAACCACTAAAGAGGGAAAACAGAGTTGGAGTTCCTTCAAAGCCCCATTCCCAGAGAACTGTCATTACTTGATCTATCTAGTAAATCTCACAAGCAATGTTCTCTTTATCTGACCTGGTTCAAAGTTCATTCAGTGCTAACAGCCTGAGAACTCCTGTCAAAAACAATCGGAGGCACTTGTTGAATTTTGTGGCTATCTGAGGTGGTGGAGTTGAGACAAACAATAGGTTACCAACATGCTTAGAAGGCAATCCCAGGGAATAAAATGTCATTAGGGGCCCTGACACATTTTGAAGAATCTAAAAGGCCATGCACATGCACAGAGCTGTCCACGTGGCCAGAGCTTTGTGTGTGCTCAGGAAAGACCTGAAAAATCCCTGAGCTCTCACCACTGACAACATTAGTCTAATACTGAGTTTCTGCACAGGCAGGGAGTGAAGGCTACAATGGAGTTAACTGCCTGGTTGACTGTTGATGATGTCCTTGGCTTGTACACAAAGTCCTTCAGAACTGGGAAATCCCTCAGTACTGGGAAAAATACTAGTTCTAGAAATAATTAAAACACTGTGTTAAGTTAAAGAAGGTCATATAGTATATGATATGATTATATTATGTGATTCCATTTATAGGAAATGTCTGGAATAGGCAAATCCATATGGATAGGCAGTAGATTAGTGGCTCCCTGGGCTGGGAGTTAAAACAGTAACTGAGAACAATCTCTGGGGTGATGAAAATGTTCTAAAATTCACTTGTAGTGACGGTTGAACAATTCTGTAAATTTACTATGAACCACTCAATTGTACATTTAAAATGAGTTTTATGGTATGTAAAAGACAACTCAATAAGGAAGTGAAAAAAAAGGATCCAATTACCTTCTATAAGAAACTTGCTTTTTTTCAAAATATGAAACTCACTTTCAAATATAATATAAATAGGATAAAAGTAAAATGGAAAGTAATTCTGGAATGTTGGAGTAAAGACCTCTGAAAATCTGCTGCTCCATAAAAGCAAAAAGAACACCGGGAAAAGTTGTCAAAATAAAACTTTTGGTAAGTCTGGAAATTAAGTAAAGGCTTATAACAATATGAGGAACAGTATTCAAGAAAAACAGCTGAGTTGCAATAAGCATAGTAATATTTGTTGCATTTTAACTTTCCATAATCCCATTTCCCTCTCTCCAGTTTTTCAGCAGCTCCTATGATAGTTGTGAAAAGCATCAGCCTAACTTAAATTGAAGAAAGCACAGCAGTTCCAGAGCTTCCATCCTCAGAGAAACGTCACTATTTGACTTTCTTCTATTTCTGCTTTATTGACTACATCAAGGCCTTTGACTGTGTGGATCACAACAAACTGTGGAAAATTCTTAAAGAGAGGAATACCAGACCACCTTACCTGCCTCCTGAGAAATCTGTATGCAGGTCAAGAAGCAACAGTTAGAACTGGACATGGAACAATGGACTGGTTCCAAATTGGCAAAGGAGTACATCAAGGATATATATTATCACCCTGCTTATTTAACTTCTTATGCAGAGTACATCATGAGAAATGCCAGGCTAGATGAATCACAAGCTGGAATCAGAATTGCCAGGAGAAATATCAATAACCTCAGATACGCAGATGATACCACCCTTAAGGCAGAAAGTGAAGAGGAACTGAGGAGCCTCTTGATGAAAGTGAAAGAGGAGAGTGAAAAAGCTGGTTTGAAACTCAACATTCAAAAAACTAAGATCATGGCACCTGGTTCCATCACTTCATGGCAAATAGATGGGGAAACCATGGAAACAGTGAGATACTTTACTTTTTTGGGCTCCAAAATCACTGCAGATGGTGACTGCAGCCATGAAATTAAGATGCTTACTCCTTGGAAGAAAAACCATGACAAACCTAGACAGCATATTGAAAAGTAGAGACATTACTTTGCCAACAAAGGTTCATCTAGTCAAAGCTATGGTTTTTCCAGTAGTCATGTATGGATGTGAGTTAGACTATAAAGAAAGCTGAGCACCAAAGAACTGATGCCTTTGAACTGTGGTGTTAGAGAAGACTCTCGAGAGTCCCTTGGATTGCAAGGAGATCAAACCAGTCAATCTAAAGGAAATCAGTCCTTCAGTCCTTCAGCCCTTCATTGGAAGGACTGGTGCTCAAGCTGAAGCTCCAGTACTTTGACCACCTGATGTGAAGAACTGACTCACTGGAAAAGACCCTGATGCTGGGAGAGTTTGAAGGCAGGTGGAGAAGGGGACGACAGAGAATGAGATGGTTGGATAGCATCACCAACTCAATGGACATGAATTTGAGCAAGCTCTGGGAGTTGGTGATGGACAGGGAAGCCTGGCGTGCTGCAGTCCATGGGGTCGTAAAGAGTTGAACATGACTGAGTGACTGAATTAAACTGAAAAGCTACATTCTGAGGGTTTGTCTTTGACTTGGTTCATACATAGATCATGTCAAGAGCAATCAATGGAGCTTATTTAACCCTGCAGCTACTTGAGTGGCATTACCAGCTAGAGCTAAGAGGAGGCTGACAAACAAACAAACAAAACTTAAAATGAAACACAGGGAATAAGGATCACACCTACTGGTTACACAATGGATTACAAAGCTACAGCAACTGAAACAATAAGGTAGTGGCTTAAAGACAGATATGTGAACCAGTGGAAAAGAATAGAGAGCCCAGAAATAAACTACACATGTATAGTCAACTGATCTTTGACAAGGGTGCCAGGAATACATAATCAGGAAAGGATAGTCTCTTCAACAAATGGTGCTGGGAAAAGTGTATATCCACATGCAAAAAAGTGAAACTGTACCCTTATCTTATGCCTTTCACAAAGCTCAATTCAAAACAGATTAAAGACTTAAACATAAGATCTAAATTCTAAAACTCTTATTGAAAACACAGGGAGAAAGCCTCTTGACATTAGTGTTGGCAATATTATTGGCTATAACCTCCAAAACACAGGTAATGAAAGCAAAAATAGAGAAGTGGGACTACATCAAACTAAAAAGCTTTATCATAGCAAAAGAAAGAATAGAGTAAAAAGGAAACTTATAGAATGGGAGAATATACAGTAGACTCTTGAACAACACCAGTTTGAACTGTACAGGTCTACTTAATGCAGTTTTTTTTTTTTTTTGCAGTAAATATATACACTATAGTACTACAAGATCTGTGGTTGATTTAATCTATAGATGTGAAACCATGGATATAGAATGCTGATTATAAAGTTATTCATGGATTTTTGACTGCTTGGAGCATCAGCATCCCCAACCCCTATGTTGTTCAAGAGTCATCTGTATTTGCAAAGTACATATCTGTTAAGGGGTTAATATCCAAAACATATAGGAAATACCTACAACTCAATGGCATAAAAATAAAACCTGATTTAAAAATGGACCAAATATTTGAATAGACATTTCTCCACAGCAGATATACAAATGGTCAACATTTGTATAGGTATATGAAAAGGTGCTCACCATCACTAATCATCAGGGAAATGCAAATCAAAGTCACAATGAGATACATGTGCATGTGTAAGTGTATGCCAAGGAAAGTGAGGGCCTCAGAAGTCACTAATCTCTCACTTCTAACTGATCTCGAGGCTTAGCATAAGCAGGAAGTGAAGTCTAAGACAGAGTTGCAAACTGCTTCCTTGAGCACTGAAAGAGTGCACACACACACACACATACAGCCCCTTGATAAAGGCTTATATACTTTTTGATTCAAGACATTTAAGAAAAACTCTCTCCAATCATTAGTGGCTCACTATGCTAACTGGACAGAGACTTCAGTGACTTTAAATGACAAAGAATTAAAAATTGACAGAATTGGTCCAGGAACATCACTAAATAAACAAACAGCAACCAACAAACCCTGGGTGGGGAGGGGTTGATTGACTTTTCAGAGTTGTCACATAATATTATTTTAAATGTCTAATTTTCAACAATAAAATTATAAGACTGTAAGGGACTGAATATTTGTGCCCCCCATGAATTCATATGTTGAATCCCCACCCTTCAATATGATAGTAATAGGAAGTGGGGATGCTTGAGTACTAATTAGGATTAGATAAGGTCCTAAGAGTGGAGCCCTCATGTATGTGATTAATGCCCTTATAAGAGTCATCAGAAAAAAAAAGAGTCATCAGAGAGCTTGCTTCCTCTATCTGCTCTCTACCAGGTGAGGATCCAGTAAGAATTCAGCAGTCTGAAACCCATAAGAGGGTTCTTATTGGAACTAGACCATGCTGGAACCCTGATCCTAGATTTCCAGCCTCTAGAACTGTGAGAAATACATCTCTGTTGTTTACAAGTCACCCAGTTTGGTACTTTGTTACAGCAGCCTGAGATGACAAAGGCATTGAAAAAAAGCAAAACAAAACACTCCCCACCTTAAAACCAAGAAAGTATGATCCATACACAGGAAAAAAGAAACAGTTGATAGAAACTCTCCTGAGGAAGCACATTGGGCTTCTCAGAAAAAAACTTTAAATCGTTATCATACGTTATTCAAACAAAGGAAACCATGCATAAAAGAACTAAAGAATGTTTCAGAATATCTTACCAAATAGAGAATAAAAATAAAGGTAGAAATTATCATAAAGAATCAAATAGAAATTTTCAAGCAGTATAATAACTGAGATGAAAAATATACTAGAGGGGCTCAACAGGAGATGTAAATTGACAGAAGAATCAGCAAACCTGAGGATATGTCAACTACATCATCTGAGGAAGCTTACTAAATTTGACGAGCAGAAAGAAAAAAGAATGACGAAAAAGACAACAGAGCCTTGGGAACCTATGGG
Organism: Cervus canadensis; assembly: GCF_019320065.1. NCBI lineage: Eukaryota > Metazoa > Chordata > Mammalia > Artiodactyla > Cervidae > Cervus > Cervus canadensis. The sequence goes on along the minus strand of NC_057419.1, from coordinate 138,977,656 downwards.
AGACAAGCAAGCCTACCAACACATGCATAATGGACTCTCAGAAGAAGAAGAAACAAAAAGAATATTTGAAGAGTTAATGGTCGAAAGCTTCCCCAAATTGATGAAAAACACTAATCCATACATCAAGGAACTTCAACGGACTCCAAGTAGGATGAATTCGAAAGATACCTATGTGGAGTCGGTCCAAAAAGACACTTAGATAAGTAGTCAAACTGTCAAATGTAGAAGATGAAGAACAGATCTTGAAAGCAGTAAGAAGAGGCTCATGATGGACAAGGGGTTCTGAGATTAATAGTTGACTTCTCAATAGAAATTACAAGGGGCCAAAAGGCAGTTGAGATGATACATTTGATCTGCTAAAAGAAGAAGATTGCCAACCAAAAATTCAACGTCCAGCAAAAAACTATAACGTAAAACTAAAGGAGAAATTAAAACATCCCAAGATAAACAGAGTTCACTACAAGATGATCTGCCCTATAAGAAAAACTATAGGGAGTCTTTTAGACTGAAATAAATGGACACTAAATAGTAACTCAAATTTACCCAAAGAAAGGACACTAGTAAAGTTGACTACATAGGTAAACATTAAAAACAGCATAAACGCTTTTATCCCTGTGCTTTTTTGTTGTTGTTGTTCCATTTGACTTAAAAGATAAAAGATAACCACATAGAGCAATAATTATAAAACTCTGTTGATAGGCTTAAAATCTAGAAATATGTCATTTGTATGACAATAATAGTACAAAGGAGCAAGGACAGAATATAGGCAAATAAGAATGAAGTTTTTGAACATTATTAAAATTAAGTTGGCACTAATACAAACAAAATTGTTCAAGCTAAGGAGTTAATTATAATCCCCAGGGCAAATTACTAAAAGAGTAACGAAAATAGTAAAAGAAGCAACAAGTTAATTAAGATGACACACTGTAAAAGCTTATTTAACATGAAGGAATAAATGGAGTAATAGAGGAACAAAAAGATACCAGACATCAAAAATGAATAGCAAAATGGCAGATGTAGAACCTACCTTATCAACAGACTCCACTTAAATGCATTAAATATAAATTAACACTCTACATAATTGGAAGAAGGGATTTAAAAAAAAAAACATGATCTAAATAACTATTTGCTGTCTATAAGAGACACTTTGGTTTTTTAAAAAGTTGAAAGTAAAAGGATAGAAAAAGATGCTTGATGCAAAAAAGAAAGTAAAGCAGAGTACAAGAAATTTGAGTCTCCCTTTTTTCCTTGGTAAGTCTAGCTAAAGGACTGTGAATTCTATTGCTCTTTCCATTGAGCCAACTTTTGGTTTTCTTGATTTTCTCTATTTTTTTTTTTTTTTACTAATTTTTCATTTATTTTTGCTAATCTTTATTTCTTTCCTTAAGCTAGATTTGGGTTTATCTGCCTTCTTTTTGTAGCTTTTTTCATTAAACTTCAATTTTTTTAGAGTAGCTGTAGCTTCACAGCAAAATTGAGGGGAAGTTGCAGAGATTTCCCACCTATTCCCCTGACCCCACACATGTTCAGTCTCCCTCATTACCTCCCACCAGAGTGGGACATTTGTTACGAATGATGAGCCTACACTGACATATCATAATTACTCCAAGTCTATAGTTTACCATCTACTCTTGGTATCATATATCCAATGGGGTTGGACAAATTTTTGTAGTTTCTTGAGATGGAAGTTTTGGTTATAAATTTGAGGTTTTTCCTATTTATTAATACGGGCATTTACAGCTTTAAATAGCCCCTTGAGTACCTCTTCTACTGCATTCCTGAAGTTTTGGTATATTTTGTTTTCATTCATCTCAAAGTATTTTCTAATGTCCCTTGCAACTTCTTTTTGATCCTTGGTTATTTGGTAGAGTGTTAAATAATTTCCACATATTTGTAAATTTCCTAAATGTCCATCTATTATTGATTTCTAATTTCATTTCACTGTAAACAGAAGTGGCAAGAGTGGACATCCTTGTCTTATTCTTGGTATTGGAAGAATGATTCCAATCTTTCACCATTAACTATGATGTTAATTATTAAGACAAATATATACCCAATAGATTTCTGACAAAAATGCAAAGGCAAGTAAATGGAGAAAGAATACTCTTTTCAACAATTAGTACTGGATAATTGGATATTCATAAGCAAAAAAGTGTACCTTAACATAAAGCTCACACCTTATATAAACATTAAGTCAAAGTGGATCATAGACTTAAATGTAAGATATACAATTATAAAACTGCTAGAAGAAAATAAAGGAATAAATCCTTTTTCATAAAATCTAGTGTTAGTTTTTAGACATAAAAAAGCACAATCCATAAAAGAAAAAAATGGATAAACTGGATTGTATCAAAATTTAAAATATTTGCTCTGAAGCAAAAAATTTGCACACTGAAAACTACAAAATTTTGCTGAAAGACATGAATAAATACAAAGACATTCTGTGTTCATGGATTGAAGATTTAGAATTGTTGTCAGTACCACCCAAAGTGATATACAAATTCAAAGCAATACTATCAAAATCTCAATGATGTTTTTTGCAGAAATAGAAAAACCTGGGAATTCCCTGGCAGTCCAGTGGTTAAAGACTCGGTGCTTTCACTGCTGTGGGCCTGGATTCGATCCTGGTAAGGGAACTAAGATCCCACAAACCATGTGGCAAGGCCAGAAAAAAAGGAAATCGAAAAATCTATCCTAAAATTCATATGGAATCTCAAGGGACTCAAACAATGAAAACAATTTTGAAAAAGAAGAGCAAAGTTGGAGGTCTCATATTTCCTGATTTCAAAGTTTACTACAAATCTACAGTAGTTTAAAAAGTGTGGTACTAACATAAAGACAGACATATATACCAATGGAATAGAATGGAGAGTCTGGAAATATACTCTTTCATTTACACTCAAATGATTTTCAGAGAGTGTGCCAAGATCATTCAATGAGGAAAGGTAGTCATTTCAACAAGTAGTACCGGAAAAGCTGGATATCAAACATGCAAAAAATGAAGTTGGACCCCTTATATATGAAGTTAACTCAAAATGGATCAAAGACCTAAACATAAGAGCCAAATCTATAAAACTTTTTGAAGATAACATAGGAAAAGTGGTTTATGACATTAGACTTGGCGAGATTTACTGGATATAACAACAAAAGCACAGGGAACAAAAAATAGACAAACTTGACTTTATCAAAAATAAAAACTTTTGTGCATCAAAGGATACTATTGACAGAATAAGAAGGCAACCCATAGAATAGGAGAAAATATTTGCAAATCATATATCTGAACAGGGAGTAATATCCAGAATAGATAAAGAACTCTTGCAACTTAACAACAAACAACCCATTTAAAAACGGACAAAAGACATCCTTGTACATTGCTGGCATGAATTTAAAACAGTATAGTCTCTATGGCAAACAGTATGGTGGTTCCTCAAAAGATTAAACATAGAATTACCATATAATCCAGCAATCCCACTTAACAAATTCAAAAGAATGAAAGCAGGGACTGGAACAGACTGTTGTACATCCATGTTCATAGCAGCATTATTCACAATAGCCAAAAGACAGAAACTACATAAGTGTCTATTGACAGATGAATAGATTAACAAAATGTAGTAGATACATACAATAAAATATTATTTAGCCTTAAAAAGGGAGGAAATCCTGATACATGCTACAATATGGATGCTAAGTGAAATAAGCCAGACACAAAAAGACAAAAACTGTATGATTCTGTTTACATGAGGTGCCTAGAATATTCAAATTCATAGAGAGAGAGCAGAATGGTGGTTGGTAGAAGATAAGGCAAGGGGAGAATGGGGAGTTAGTGTTTAATGGGTACAGAGTTTCAGTTTGGGAAGATGAACAAGTTCTGGAGATGGATGGCGATGATGGCTGAACAATGTGAATATACTTAATGCCACAGAACTGTACACTTAAAAAATAGTTAGAATGGTCAATTTTATGTTAGGTATATTTTACCACAATAAAAGAGAGCTTGCTCTGCAGAAGACACTGTTAAGAGAATGAAAAGACAAGCTGCACACTGGGATAAAATATTTGTAAATCATATATCCAACAGAGAATTGTGTTTTGACTATATAAAGAACTCTCAAAAGTCAACAGGAAAAAATAAACAACTCAATGAAAAACAGCAAAAGATTTGAACAGACACTTCAGCAAATAGGATATAAGGATGGCACATAAGCATATGGAAAGATGTTTAATATCATTAGCCATTAAGGAAATGCAAATTAAAACTACAATGAGATACCACTTCACAGCTATTAGAATAACTAAAATAAATACCAACAATACCAAATGCTGACAAAGATGTAGAGCAATTGGAACTGTCATACATTGCTGGTGAAAATGCAACATGGTTCAGCCACTCTTGAAAATGGTTTGGCAGTTTCTTATAAAGTTAAACAAACACTTACCATATGACCCAGTAATCCCACTCCTAGATATTTACCTTAGAGAAATAAAAATTTTATGTTCACACAAAAGCCTGTACAAGAATATTCATATCAGTATTATTCATAATCACCATAACCTGGAAACAGCCCAAATGCACTTGAATGGGTGAGTGGATAGACAAACTTTGAAACATTCATACAATAGAATGCTACTCAGCAAAAATGAACTATTGATACATACAACTTGGATGAATCTCAAAGGCACTACACTGCATGAAAGAAGTCACTCTCAAAAGATTACATTTCGAATGATTCTATTTGTATGACATTCTCTAAAAGACAAAATCACAGTGATGGAGAATAGATCAGTGACTGATTGCCAGAGATTACGGGTGGAATTGGGAGTGACTTCAATGGATAGTATGAAGGAGTTTGAGGGTGATGGAGCTGTTCTTTATCCTGATTGTGGTGGTGGTTACATGAATCTATGTGATTAACATGATTTACAATTCACAGAATTGTACACACACCTCCCCCCAAATAAACAGGCAATTTTATTGTAAGTTCATTTCAAAAATAAAGTAAAATATTAGCTACTATATCATCATCATCAATAGTTATACTTTACTGATTAAAAATATTCAGGATTATGAAATAGGATCAAAAAGACATTAAGGTCATTTTATGTCTGGTACAATAACTTAAAAGGTATAGAGAAAAAAATCAACAACACTAAATGTTAAAGCTTTAAACTTCTAACCCCTCTCTTTAATATTCTGTATCAGGATAATATGTTCCCTGTGGATCATGTCCTATAAACATTGTCATATACTGAATATGAAATTAAATAAGAACTCAACTTAGAAGTCTGGGACCCTAGGTTACATTCCTAAATCTAACACTGTAAGAAAACTCTCGACTTGCCTTTTGTGCCTAATTTTATCTTCCTCTTCATTGAGGTCATGTACTTGTCTGCACTTGTCTTTTTGTGGTATGCTGTGAAGGTGTAAAGCAAGGAGTTTCAAAGATAGGAAACAGAACAGATTCATACACTACCCACCCACCCCAAATACCAGGTACTGCTTTAAGTGATTTACATGTATTACCTCTCTTAATCCTAACAACCCTACAATATAGCTACTATTAATATTCTCTTGAAGGAAATCAAGCACAGTATTGTAACTTGCCCCACATCTTTAGATAGTAAGTGGGGGAGCCAGGATGTTCCCAGCAATCTGTCTCCACAGCCCATGTTTTTGATCAGCAAGCTATAATGTCTCTCCACAAAAGCTGTTTCTTCATTCCTTCCTTCACCACTGCTCTTGCATGTCTATGGTCTCTCTGTCTCTAACAAACCATTCACTCATTCTATTGACTTTATTGTCTAAGCATAGAGGAGTCCTGATTCTATGAATCTAGTTCTGCCCTCTCCCTGGAGCTCCACTGCTACATTTCCAACAGCCTCCTCAGTATCTGCACTGGATGATCCTGCAGTCTCATAAATTTAACCTGTTTAAAATCAAACTCATCATCTTTCCTCAAAATTTCCCCATAAGGGTTTTCTTAATGTTGCCAACTGTTAAGTCACACAACCTTGAAACACCTGGGTTATCTTTGACACAGGCCTCTCTACTGACCTTCATTCTCAGTCAACAAGTTTTACCAATTGTTCTTTTGTAATGTCTCTCATAACCATACCTACTTCTCTTTCCAGTTTCTTTGCCATCATCCTAGTGCAGCTCTTCCTGAAGAAATGACTGTGATTACTCCTCAACTGTTTTCTCTGCTTCCAGTTCTCCTGCTCATGTATTTGATTTACTGGCCGCCAGATTCATCAAGTTCAGATACTGCTTTTATCATGTTACTCCTGGTTCAAAGACCTTAACTATACCCAAAATGACTAACTGAATAACTAACTCCATGTAGGTCTATACTACTTGCCAAATAAAGTTCAAAAATTTTAGCTATCTTTTTAACTTTGTCTCTCACAATATCTCCAAACATGACTTAATTCATGACATCTGCTACAAGTGAAATGACCCTCCCTTCTCCTTTCTGAAGACTTGGTAGTGTTAAAAGAATATTTAAATCTTATCTCCTCTGAGAGGCCATCTTTAGTCACATCAATGCACAGTGACCTTTCCCTTCTCTGAACTCCTACAGCACTTAACAACTGTATCTAGCCTTGTTACTAAATGCTGTGCACTTCTCTCTCCAACTAGATTCCAACTGGCACAAAGTCAAGAAGTCATTTCTTAAACTTCTGCATACCTTCCACAGTGCCTAGCAAAACTTCTCTGTTAAATCCACTCTTTCTGGCTAAGACACACATTTATCTGTACATTTTGTGCTAATTTATAGTTCCACCTCAGGACCCTTCACAATCTAGCCTCACCTACCTTTTCCAGTGTCATCTTCTGCCAGTCCTCACCATGTTCTACACATCCTGCCACAATGAACTTTTCACTGTTCCCTAGACACATCAGGTTCTTTCACAATCTTGTTCCTACTCACCTACTATCTATAATGCCCTCTTCCCACTATTTACTGACAAATGCCTGTTGATCCATCAAGACTTGGTACAAGTACAAATATAAACTCCCTGACTCCCCCAACTAGACTTAGATGCTCTATGTCTTAGGTCCCCTCAGCATTTTATTCACACCTCTACAATAGCAATTTCCAGGGTGTACTGCAACTAACTAGGTACATATTTGTCTTTCTCATGGGACTATATATACATTCCTCAAGAGTAGTGATAGTTCATCTTTCCCCCACTCCCTCCACTAACTCTTCATAGTTAAGGTCCTGATGTTAAATCTTTCTGCCAGTGAAAGAGTGTATCAAGTCAGCGGTGATCACATACCTTGGTAATAAAGAGCCTTGAGGAAAGAGTGACGATCAGCTCCCTGAAATAAAGAATTTTCTATTTCCATTTCTCGCCGGGTCAGCTGTTTGCTCTTTGCAAATCTCTGTGGCAGGCAAAGGATGCGCTGACGCTCTGAGATTCTTTCCTCAATATCTTGAAGACGGTTCTGTATTGCTTCAGGGGTTGCCCTAAGTCTCGTCCTCTGAAATTGGAGAAATGAGACGGCATATATCACAGAGGACCCACCCTGAAAGTGACAATCTGATGCCTTAAACAAGAAAGAAAATGATCAGGGCCCCAAAATGGTCATTTATATATACGTCAGCTAGGAAGTCAAGGAGCAGGGATTCCCTGGTGGTCCAGTGGTTAGGACTCTGTGCTTTTACTACTGAGGGTACAGGTTCAATCCCTGGTTGGGGAACTAAGATCCCATAAGCCACATGGTACAGCCAAAAATAAATAAAATTAAAAAAATAAAATCCCATTTGTTAAAAAAAAAAAAACAAAAACCAAGTCAAGGAGCAGCTTCTCTTTTACCAACGTCCTTACCTTAAAAACCAAAGATTTAGACACAAAGCTCAGTGTTGTGAGAACTCAAAATGAAAAGGTTCTCAGTATCAAATGAAGAAATTGTCCATTTTATTCTCCAAAAAAAATTGCCCCACTCACCTTTTCACCTGAAACATGGCTCTTCCAAATCAAGATTTCTGTTTCATTAAGCCCCAGTTCCCTGAGAGAAGCAGTCTCCTGGTCCTTCTCATGCAGTGTCTGGAACTGGGACAAAGTCATAGTCCCAGCTGCTTCCTTCCCAAAGGGCTTATACATAGTACCAGGAGCAAAGCTCTCTTTCTTAGATACACATCTGCAAAACAAGCAGGAAGAGAGTAAGAACATCTTCATGTTACCACAATGCACAGAAATGGGGCTTGCCATTAGAAGGCACAATGAAACTCAGGGGCAATTTCTCTCTTACATCCTATTTCTAGGTTAAAGAACTACTACAATGATATGGAATTCCACCAGTAGTCCAGGACTAACAAATGACTGAATCAAATATTTATTTACTGAGCACTTACTATGCATCAGACACTGTGCCAGGTAATGAGGACTTAACAGTAAAAAAGACAACAGTTTCTGCTTTGCGCAAGGAGCTGTAGAAGAGAGGCAAGTAAGCAGGCAATAACACTACTGGATTATAAGTACTATGAATGTTAAAGGAAGACACAGGAATGGTACTCAGCCCAGACAGAGTGGGATATGGAAGGCTTCCTAGAAGAGACACAGTAGTAAAACCCTGACTAATCAGTAGAAATCTGCCAAGGAAAGGGGGGTGAGAGAGGAATCTTCCACCCAGACTTGAAGAGGCATCTGTCACCTGGAGCTGAGGGTCTATGATACTCTTTTTGCAAAATCAATACCTACTCCTCAATGGAGACAGAGGTATCAAGTTGATGCTGAAGGAGGCTTTTCAGCTGCCTCTCCCCTTCTGTTTCCAGCTCCTCCAGGACATGCTCATCACTCTTGACACAGCTATTTACCCTGGAATAGATACAAGGATATATATGGAAAGTAGAAGAGACACTGAATCTCAAAATATATTCTTTAGCTATATCATCTACCATTAGGGATCCCATTTGTTCAAAGATACTTCTCTATTTGTTGCCGTTTATCACTCATTCCACAAACATTAACTAAGTACTTGTTTATACACAATGAATGCACTCTGCTGGGTACTGATGGAGTCAAAGATATGCAAGACACAGTCCCTCTCATTAAGAAGCTTGCAATTTATTTAGGGAAAAGTAATAGATATGGATGTGTTGTATGCAGATGCCTGGGGGTGAGGGCAGAGCAGGAGAGAGGGAGGGAGGGAGAATGAAAAGCACAGGGACAGAGTGACAGAGAGGAGAGAGAAAGAAAGAAGAGAAGAAAGATATAAAGAAGCATATACCAAATCAGTAGGAGTTCACAGAAGAAATAACTGGGAGGCAAGGTAGTAAATGAAGACTTTGGAAAGGTAATTCTTACACTGGCATTTGAAGGACTCTGTGTGATGAAGGAAAGAATAGGGAGAGAGAGCATGAAGGGACAGAAGTATGTTCTGGGGGATAATAAGAAATTTATCTGGCATACATGTATGGCAACCTTGGGAGATCCTGTTGGAGGGATAGTTAGACTGTGAACGGCCTTAAATACACCAACTAAATGGTCTCAACCTTAATGTACAGGTATTAGAAGGCAATTTATTAGGCAGTTAAGTGACATGGTATAAGCGATGGTTTAGGAAAATGAATGGGTTATAATAAGCTTTATGGATTAGTAAGAACAAAACCAGAAGAACTAGTTAGGAAACTATATAATTTATCAAACGTGAGGTGAAGAAAGTTCAAGGTGGAGTGCTAATAGTGACAATGGAAAGGAAGGCTTAAATGAGAAATGCCTTTTGAACATAGGGGTAAGAAGAAGTGAAAAATAACCCCAAATTTCAAGCTGTGTAACTGAGCGATGGGACCAATGAACTAAAGAGGAAGTTCCAGATGGAGTAAATGGTTTGGGAAAGGGAAGTCATTCTCATTTTAGCCATGTTGAGTCAACTAACTATTACAATTGAAATACCAGCATGAAGTATCAGGAATGCTTCAAAGACATACTGAGCCTGAGGTGACAGAAGGTGATATTGGCTAGAAGGAAAGTGAGAGAGAGAAGTGTTGTATAGATGAGAGTCTGAGGCTGTGCATGGAAATCTTGAGTCATCTGTATTGTCAGGATCTGGAGTTGTGAGAGAGGAGATCACCAAAGGAGAGAGTATAGAAGCAAAGGTGAAGGGGATCATAACATTTTATAGCTTAAGCACTACTGTGTGGATATCTAGGTAATGCTAAATAATGAAAAACTCTGAGCATAAAAAAAATAGCAGGACCATTTAAGTGTGCAAGAACAGATTTTAAAAGAAAAAAGCAAAGTGAGTTAACTCGATGAGGAAAATAAATACTAAATACCTTTCTTAGCCCTTTACTATTGGGGTTATGATGAGACCTAGATGTATCTCTCATAATTATAAGGAAAATTCCCACACTCTAGAAAGACTTATAACAACTTTGGGAAATTTTAAAAGATACATAGGCCTAGGGTTTTAAAAAAATTCCTTTCAAGTATCTTAATATTTCCTCATTATTTAGAATTCTGAAAGTTCTTGCTAAATTTGAAGTGGCTTTGAAATGAATAAATCATAGCTAAATACATCAGTACACATAAATTTCAAAAAGAAATGTAGAGTGAAAATAGTGCCAGAAAAATTCATACAATATGTGTCTATATAGAGTTGAAAATGGAATAACACTAGCGACATTTTGTTTAGATATAAATTCATATGTGGCAAAACTATTTAAAAAGAAAAAAGCAAAGAAATGATTAAGACAAAATACTGGATAGTGATCCTCTTGGGGAGGGAAGAGAAACAGGAGCACACAAGCAGACTTCTGATACTGGTAATGTTCTATTGCAGTGAGGACGACTCTATTATATTCATAATTTTGCATGTATGAGAGATATTATAAACAATTTTTAAAAGGCATTTTGAAGCAGGGAAAATCAGAAACTACATTTTTTAAAAAGATGCAGAAACTAACGGTGCAGGAGAGCATCATACCTGTAAGAATTTAAATGCACCGCCCTATTCCAGTGATTATTCTACTTGCAAAATGAATACAAAACTAATTTGATAAGGAGCCTTAAAAAAGGTTTCATGTACCGTCAGTAATCGATTGCAAGCGCAGGCTTTCAACAAAGATCAGCCACGTTAAAGCTGCCATTTCCTGCAGAACCGGTAGGGGGAACTGCTCGCAGTCGATGCCTTTCTTTTCTTACAATAGATGGATACGGGTTTGGTACTTTGCTTCCAAATTTGTAGAAACAAAGTATCACTTGCTTACTTTCAGGTCTGAAAGTACTACACGGTCTCTCAGCCCGAAAAAGTTCGCTATAAACACAAACACTGCACATAAACGCGCCTACCCTGAGCCCATTTCTGAGCATGGAGAGGAAGTCCGGCGGGACAGGAAGGATCTGGCCCGGGTTTCTACGGCCCAGACTGGTTTCATCAATCGGTCAAGACCCTTTTACCTGAGTGGGTCGGTCTGAAACAGGAAGGAGCCACAGCATCTGTCCCGGGGCCAGCGCCGTTGCCTAGGTGCCCGTGCCAGGAGGGCATCCCTACGGGGACCGGCAGCGGCGGCGGCCCTTCCTGAACTTCGCCCTACAGGCCTGTCTAGCCCGTCTCCCCTTTTCCCTCCTCCTCTGTCGTCCCGCTCACACGAAACCCTCTCCCCAGAACGTGACATACCCCAAAGCCAAAGTAACAAAAGCCATTTGAAAAGTCAAAAGGTAGAACAGAGCGCCCTTCGCCGTCTGTTCTCAGACAATCCCTTACCTCTTCATGTTTCCACAGGCCCCTAGATCTAACTTGGGTAAAACAGGCCGCGGACTTCAAGTCCCAGAACTCTACGCGGCCGACTCGAAGGGGATTGTGGTGGAGCGCGGTGCTCTGGGAATTGTAGTCTTGCGGAGCTACAAATCGAAAGCCCGTACTGAGCAAACGGTATATTGTAAATTGCCCGAATAGTTCTATTGGATTTCTCGTATAGGTTAAATATAACACCCAAAATATCCAGCTCATAAACCTAGGAGTCGCCTTTGACTTCTTAACTCTCTCATCCAGTATCACCAGATCCTGGCCCTTCTAATTTTCCTTGATTGTGTCCCTATCAACCCTGCTTCTGCTTTCAAGGACTTCTTATCCCACATCCTGCCTACTTGCTATTTCCAGTCGAATCTCTGGTCCACCCTCTGCAGTGTAGCCAGAGTGATCAGAGAGTGACCACATCAGTAGCACCAATGGTTCTCCTCTATCTCTAACAGAGGCTTACAAGACATTGTACTTCCTGACAATCAGACAACCACATATATTCAAGCCCATGAATGTTTTTATTGATAATTAAGATGACTCAAGAGACTGATAGAGCATACTAGTTAAGATAATGGGCTCCTAGTTTCTAGAAATGGAAATACATATATCCTTAGTGGTGGTGGTTTAGCTGCTGAGTCGTGTCAAATTCTTGCACTATGGACTGTACCCTGCCAGGCTCCTCTCCGTGGGATTTTCCAGGCAAGAATACTGGAGTGGGTTGCCATTTCCTTCTCCACTATGTCTTTAAGTATATGAAAAGAAAAGCGTTTAATCTCACTCATAAGTGACTTGTAAATTTCAAAGTACATGGACTATAAAATATCTGACCTCTATACCTCCAAATTGTCGAGGTCACCAAACCATTAAAAGTCCTTGTCACACTTATAATCCTGTTGTGTTTTAAAACCCTTTTGATGTTGTTTTGACAAAACTTCCCAAATCAAATTATAATAAAGTTTCTTTGACCTCTAGCTAAACTTTGGGATGCTTCAAAGGGCCTTTGAAACATCCCAAGGAAACATTAAATGCATTAGGTTCACTTGGTATGTTAAATTACAATGGGAAGTGTTATCAAATGAGTAATAAATCTTCTTAGGTTATATTTTATGGTAAATGATATTCTAGATATTATATGAAATTTTGATGTGTCCTGGTATAAAGTATTATGGTCATAATTCTAGTTATTATCTGAAAGTGTGGCATGTCACAGCAGTAACCTAGGTGCCTTAAATGTGGCTTCTTAAGTCTTTTTGTTATTATAGATAGTTATGATTTCACTTTGATGCCATTGCAAAAACGCCTCCCCTTCAAGAAGATTTATAAAAAGGACTTTTGGATAAATGCAAGTAATTCTAATGGCTTCACAAAGCTGTTAACAAAAAGGATTAGTTACAGGGGAACTGAGTGAACTGGTAGATATGGTTAGGGTTTTTGTGGTTTCTATATAAAGAAAATTACTGGTTTAAATCTGTTTCCCAGGGGTAAGGAAAATCTGCCCCTTAAACTAATTAATCATTGTTCTAATTTGGTCTTTGTTTCCCAATTGTTTGTGCCCTGTGCCTCCTTGATGCACTGTCATTGTCACTGTCACTAACTGCATTACTTATATCCTGTCTAATTTATAAGATTGTTGTCTCTTACAATACCCAGGGTGTAACCAGGCCTTGAACAAAACTTACATGGCTAAAAACATAACATAAAAATCATTATAATAGTGTAATTCTAAATATGGGAAGAAGCAATGGGAGGGAAAATGTCTCCTGGATCATAATCAGGCACACGATCCAGAGAATCTTTCCTTATTGATGGGGGTCAATCCAAAATTTAGCAACTAGAGTGGCATATCAATTTTTTTCCTGATCTGGGATGAGCCTTCCAGTGCCGTGGGACCAGATTTGATCATGAACTGTCTCCCCAATACTGGTCAAATTCCTGACCAAGAGGGGAGGGGCTGAGAAATGGAGTATTTCCTGCCATATCAGTCATCTGCAATTGGAATCTTCCAACATGAGCCAGTGAGCCCTGAGGAAACTCAGGAAGGAGATACCTGCCATCTAGCAGTCATCAGCCTTGCAGCCATCCTTATGGTGAGCCTTGAGGAAACTCAGCCTGTGAGAACACAGGATTAACTGCCCCAGATACCTGAGGGTACATATCAAGGAAATAATTTTAAAGAGCCCTGACTCTTGCATCTTCCCATACATAGAAAATCCCTAAATTCCTAAACTTAAGATGCTGCCTCTGGGTTTGAAGTTCAGTATTCTACAGATATAAAGTGGACATTTTCCAAAGAGGAACGAAGAAAGACAAATCTCAACATCTGGGACACTGGCAACTGGCACAGATGGCCACAAACACTTCTCAAAAGACCCATCTGATGAAGCAGTTAGAAAGTCGTCACCCTCTTTTTTTCCAAGATTGTTGAAGGGACATCAATAGTGGGAAATATTGCAGGGAAGAGCCAATTCTGACTCCATGATGGATCTGTTTCTTTGACTTTAACCTTTGTTTTACAATGCTTTAGTTATTATAATCCTACATAATGACCTGCCTCAGGGAATCCTGCCCCTCTGCCAGAAGAGATGGGAACACATCTCTTCCCTGAGGTTGGCCATTCCAGGAGATACTTACAAGATAATGGTCACTACTTCCTCAACTCCAACCCCTCTCTATCCTGTACAAGAACCTCACCCAGATGTGCAGCAAGGTGGTTATTTTGAGATTTGAGTCTGCCATCTTCTAGATCTGTTGACTTTCACAATAAAAGTCATATTCCTTGCCTCAAAAAAAAAAAGTCCTTGTCACAGCTAAAGGAATCAAAGGGACATGATAATTAAATGTAATGTGGTATCCTGGATGGGATTCTGGAACAGAAAAAGGGCCCTAAAGAAAAAATAAGGAAATATGCACAAACTATGCACTTTAGTTAATAGTAAGTTTCATTAGCTGTGACAAATATACCAGTTATATATGATGTAAACACTAAAACTAAGTGGAGGAATACAGAATTCTGTACTAGGCAACCTATCTTGTGTGTGTTTGCTTATATATGCAGTAGAATACCTTGTGGAAAAGGAAGACATACTTCCTATCCTGAGAATTTCTAAAAGATGAGACTGCCATGGCAAGCACTAGAGTTATCCAAAACTTGGCCTTGTGTATTAGTTACTCAGTCATGTCCAACTCTTTGTGACCCCATGGACTGTAGCCTGCCAGGCTCCTATATCCATGGGATTCTTCAACTAAGAATACTGGAGTGGGTAGCCATTCCCTTCTCCAGGGGATATTCTTGTCCCAGGGATCAAATCCAGGGCTCCTGCATTACAGGCAGATTCTTTACTGCTGTCTGATCCACCAAGCAAAACATGGCATATGCAAACAACTGTGCTTCTGAAGCACACAGGTGAATGGATACAGCTCTAACACGCCCTTTTGTGGCTTTGGCACAGAACAGAGTCAGAATCTAAGCAAAAACAGTGTGGGTTATATCATAGTCCACACCAGGTAAATTCTATTTGGTGGTCGGGCTGAATTCTGCTGCTCAACCAAACTGTCCAGTTGACACAGTGATGAACGATGAAATGGAAAAATACACCAAGGTTGCTAGTGTGTTTGTCCCCTGGGAAGGTGGCAAAGGGTGGAACAAATACTACACTGACCACCACACCAGACTTGTACGCAACTTCTAATAAAACATATATCCTATTGGTACTGAAGTGATACACACTACATTACAAATCCACTAGGTGGGATGAGTGGAGAATGAATGGCTAAAAAGACATATATGGGGTGGAATTACTAGAA
Organism: Cervus canadensis; assembly: GCF_019320065.1. NCBI lineage: Eukaryota > Metazoa > Chordata > Mammalia > Artiodactyla > Cervidae > Cervus > Cervus canadensis. Next base: position 138,962,103 of record NC_057419.1, on the reverse strand, counting down.
AGCAAGGTCATAAGGAAGTGCTCTATGTATTTGTGTATAATTGCAGCCAGTTTAGTGGTAGGTACCGAGGGACAAACATTTAGAAAATTGCACTAGAAGGAAAACTGGGCTATTTTTCTAGCTCTGCCAAATTTATTAACTGTGGAATAATAGCTATTCCATTTCCCACAGCATCTTCGCCCCAATTCATAAGGCTATCAGACAGTACATAAAAAGCTTTGAGATTTCTAGATGTTATTCATGGGCACAGAGATCTTATCATGAGGTAATTTCACAAATTCACCCCAGAAGAATTTATGACAAGCTGAAAAATATGCCTCATTTGTCTTTCTGACAATTTAACAAGGTTAGTTTAATTAAGCTAGAAGTTCCTCCTTAACATAGACATATTTTCAGGCTTTGTCCTTTTTAGGTGCTTTGTTCACAACACACTTTTGATGAATATATTATGAAGCAATTATAATTTCCAGATATAAAAGAGGATGCTAAAACCAAAAACCTTCTCTTGAAGAGGGAGAACATCACTCATCTAATATTAAGAGTAAACAATTGTGCATGTCTTTCAAATTCTCCAAATTAGATAGCATAAATGCTATTATAGAGAGAACAAATATAGCATCTTTTTCAAAGGACAAAAAAAAGTAGATAAGCACTGGGAAAGTGTCAGCATGACAAATTTAAGAATTCTCCTTCAGCTAATACAGCTGGTCTTTAACAATGAGGGGGTTGGGGGGTGAAGGGGTCTCAAGAATCCAGTACCTAACAAAAATGTAGACTTAAAATTACTGGCATGAATAGGTTATTTCTGATCTTGTAATTCATGTCTGCTCAACAATGTCACATCTTTTAGACACATTAGAACCACAGTCAGTGAAAAAGTGAAAGTATAAGTCACTCAGTCACGTCCGACTCTTTGCAACCCCATGGACTATACAGTCCATGGAATTCTCTAAGCCAGAATACTGGAGTGGGTAGGGTAGCCTTTCCCTTCTCCAAGGGATCTTTCCAACCCAAGGATCGAATCCAGGTCTCCCGCATTGCAGGCAGATTCTTTACCAGCTGAGCCACAGGGAAGCCCAAGAATACTGGAGTGGGTAGCCTATCCCTTCTCCAGCGGATCTTCCCAACCAAGGAATCGAACTGGGGTCTCCTGCACTGCAGGCAGATTCTTTACCAATGGAGCTATCAGGGAAGCCACGTCTTTTAGATACATGTTAGAACCACAGTCAGAAGAAACCTTAAAGACAATTTAGTCTGAGGTGCCAAACAGTACAGAGATCCACCAGTAAACTTACAGTGTAACTGCACTGATCTAGAAGTCACTTGCCATTCACTTGCCTCTTTTATGTCCTGGAAAAAAAAAAATATTAGACCTCTCAACGCAAGGTCAACAGGAAAACTATAGCCCCCTCTTTATTTTACTGAGGAAGTTTTATAGTAAGCATGTATTGGTAGTGAAAAGATATAAAGGAACCACAAAACTTGAGAGAAGTGGAAACTAGTTTATTCCAGTTGGGAAAACTTTCATATGGTCCAACTCTATTATGTTGCAGACAAAAGATAATTCTCCAGATGAAACTATCTGTCCAGTTAATTAAGCAGGGACAAGAATAAACCCAGTGTTTTCTTCTATATATTGTGTTCTCTTTACTGAATGTGAAACAACGTGTTCACAGACCACAAGAGTTGAATTGCAAAAAAAAAAAAAAAATACAGAATATGTCTTTATCTAGGGTACAGTAGTGATAATATTGTACTCAAACATTAAAGATTACTCAAGATTATACTCAAAAGCTGTTTACCTACAGAAATCATCCATAAAATTAAATGGCCTCTGAATTTTTTTCATATTCTATAATTTTGAGAGGTAATAAAAATTTATCTGATTAGAAGCTGCTACTTTGAGAAGTGTGGGTAGGAAAAAAAAAGAGGCCATGTGAGTATTGATATTTGGCTTACTCATAAGGTGATGTAAATCGCTAATACTCATTTCAAAAATATTTTCTTTCCATAATATGTCTCCCTCAGGATGGTCATGTTCAGTTAGTACAACAGAAGTTCAGCGCAGTAATGACAAGCAACTAGCACTAGTCACTCAAAAACTTTTTAAGTAGTTTATTTTATTTTTCAGAGCATTGCCTTTATTTATGACTTAGGTAAAACACGAAACACAAGAAATCAGAGGCTGAGAACAAGGCTTTTTCTTGAAAAACAAATAAGTACACAAACCCCACAAGTATTAATCACATGCTAAAATCAAGTAAAATTCCAGATTATTTGCACATTAAAAATAAACTGCCTGAACAATACCCTTTAAAAATAGCCTAATTCAAGCCCTAAATCCACTCTAACTTTTCCTCCCTTCTCTGAAATTCTTTTAATATTTTTATTTATTTATTTATTTGGCTGAGCTGGGTCTTAGTTAAAGCAGGCAGGATCTTTAGTTGTGGCATGCAAGGACTTTCAATTGTGGCATGTGAACTCTTTAGTTGTGGCATGTGAACTTAGCTGTAGCATGTGGGATCTAGTTCCCTGACCAGGGATCAAACCTGGGCCCCTTGCACTGGGAGGACAGAGACTGAGCTACTGGATCACTAGGGAAGTTCCACTTCTCTGAATTTCTATAGCATACTTTCTGTAATTCATAACACACTTTCTTGTATTGTCTATACTATTTTCATATAGAAGGCATTAATTGTATCTCAAAGGAGACAGTAAGTGCCTTTGAGGAGAGAGACTTCACAGTAGCTAACACTATATGCTGAATGTTAACAAGCACCCAGTAAAGACTGGCTGGCATCTATTTTTTGGCAAACATTTCTCTATGATCTGGCTAGAGTGAAAAGGACAATGCATACTGGCAGTAAGATATGGAATCTGGGAGAGTAAGCCATGAATTATACACACAACGTCAACATCAAAGAGGTTGCTGCCTAGACAGAAGAGCTGATAAAGTTCTGATTTGCTAATACTAAAAGCCAAGCTACAGAATCATTTTCAAACAGCACAATATTTAAGTGGAAAAAAAATACATGCATACTTTATTGTCACCAAAGAGGGAATAGTAGCTGTAAATACTATTCTAATGAACACCTTCAAAATTTGAAGGTAGTGTATAATCCAAAAACAACATGCTCAAAATAGGGTCATTTAATCAAAAGCCATCTTGACGTTGCAGTCTTCCTCCTTGCAATGACGATCGTCTAGAATTTGTGTTACCTCTTCTACCTTCCTCTGCAGTATGTCTATAAGGGGAAAAGCACACAGCATTACTCAGAGGTAGAAATATCCCAGGAACATAATAACTTAATTCTCCCTTCAACATATGATTGATAAAACTTTACATGTCCATTTTAATAGTGTTAAGTATTAAAAGAAGAGAAAAACATGTGTCTATCTGGTAGGAAACTACTGGATAAAAGTGTTCTTGATTTTCTCTCCTTAGCTTTCATGGAAATTATGGTCTATCCTGATATTTATGTTTTGCTGAAGAGAAGTGTTAACTGCTTTCTACTCATTACAGCCTAAAAGTGCCATGAAATAGAATGTGTAGATCTTTGCTGCCTATAAGCAAATTAGTACACTGAGTAGCTTCATATTTCTATTTCATTCTAATGATTAATTTAACTTGGTGGTCCTTAAATTTGCTCAGAGCACAGCAACACAAAATATCACTAGCTTTACAATATAAAACAGTAACTTTCTGTAATAAAAATAAGCTGTTGAAGTAAGTGTGATAATCTGAGTTTTTCTATTAATGTGTATAAATAAATGTGGTCATTTGTTTTAGTGTTCATTAATGCTCACTGGTTGATAAGCAATAACTGGGCCCAAAAATTTAAGAAAAATTTTACAAGAGAAAAACTAAAAAATGTAGAGCACTATACTTTAATTTTCTTCAGCCAACTGGAAAAGAACAGATGGTATAGAGTTTCTGAAGTATAATACCTCATTTTATCCTATGACATACAGGTACTATAAGATCACATCTTTTAAGAACAAGTGATTTAAATGATGGTTGTCTACTGAAAGGCTAGGAAAATAATCTGGAAAAAACATCTCCTTTCTGTTGAAATAACAAACTGCAGGGTGCATTTTTTCCCCCTAAATAACATTTTTCAATGTGATAAAAGCACAAATGGGCACTACAACAAATCATTAACTTGAGGCCAGAAGTGTCAACATAAGCACAATCTACTTAATTTGCTGATTGATATATATTAAATGCAAAGGAGTAAATTTATAAACATTTTTAAAAATCAATGAAATGTTGAGAAACACAAGTCAGCATTATTAAGAGAGCCTTACCATAAATATTTTGTCATGTTTTCAAATTGAATTCTCGACTATTTCTGTATTAACGTACTTCATATTTTTCAGAAGTGTCATTCTTTAAGGGCAAAAACTGCACCTAGGCACTTAACTGTGCAGAGTAATGGTCCCATGATATGCATCAGTGATTAGTCCCTGCATGTGTACATGCTAAGCCACTACAGTGGTGTCCAACTCTTTGCGATCCTATAGACTGTAGCCCACCAGGCTCTTCTGTCCATGGGGTTTCCCAGGCAAGAACAATGGAGTGGGTAGCTGCTTCCTCCTCCAGGGGATCTTTTCAACCTGGGGATCGAACCTGAGTCTCCTGTGCCTCCTGCATTGCAGGCAGATTCTTTTACTGCTGAAGGCCTATTAAATTATATGCCATACTAGAAGTAAAATGCTAGTAATAGTTGAAACTTGATGGGAAATAAGCCATACACATTTGCTATTATTTACAAAGGAACTGTACTGAACAATATGAAATTGAAATTAATAAAACAACTCCATTCACAAGAGCATAAAAAAGAATTAAAACATCCAGGAATAAATAAAGATAAATTTAGGAATAAACAGCAAATGAACTATAAGACTTGTACACTAAAAACTATAAATCACTGCTAAGAGAAACTCAGAAGATCTAAAAAAAATGAAAAGATATTCCATGTTCATGGACTGAAAGACTCAATAGTTTTAAGATGTCAATTCTCCACAAATTGATCTACAAATTCAATGCAATGCCTATGAAAATTAAAGTGGGCTATTTTTTGTAGAAATAAACAAGCTTTAAAATTTACATGAAAAGACAAAGGACCCAAAACAGCTAAAATAATCTGAAATAGAATAATAAATTGCAGGAATTATATCACCCAGTTTTAAAACTTATTACAAAGCTACAGTAATCAAGACAGTATGGTATTATCATAGGATAGCCACAGAGATCAAGAGAACAGAAAAAAATGCCCAGAAAAATCTTATATTTATGGTCAATTCATTTTTAACAAAGGTGCCAAGATAATTCAATGGGGGAAGCATACTCTTCAACAGATAATACAAGGACAACTGCATGTCTACATGGAAATGAAGTTGAACTCCTACCTGTAACTATGAACAAGGTAGACTACTGGTTAAATCTAAGAGCTAAAATTATATTTGGAAGACAAAACACAAATGTCAAACAACTGATGAATGGGTAAACAAGATATGATATGTACATACACTGGAATACTACACAGCAATGGAGAGCAATACAATACAGATATATGTTACAACACAGATGAACCTGGAAAACATTAGGTCAGACAGAAAAGGCCACATATAATATGATTCCATTTAATTAAACTCTCCAGAAAAGGCAAATCAATAAAGACAGAAAGTAAATAAGTAGCTGCTTAGGGTTCAGAGTAGGAATGGGGATTAACCACAAACAAGCTAGAGAGAACTTTTAGAGGTAATGGAAATGTTCTAAAAGTGGATGGTGTGATGTTTGCACAGGCCTATATCTTTAAACAGCTATTGTTTAAGACAGCATATTTGTGTGTTTAAAATATTTCTTAAAAATGACTTCCCCCAAAAAGGTTCTGGTAAAACTGCTTCCAGCTAGTTCCATTCTGTTTAGGGACAGACGTTTTCTTTACCTTACTTGAAGTGAAGTGAAGTGAAGTCGCTCAGTTGTGTCCGACTCTTTGAGACCCCATGGACTGTAGCCTACCAGGATCCTCAGTCCATGGGATTTTCCAGGCAAGAATACTGGAGTGGGTTGCCATTTCCTTCTCCAGGGGATCTTCCCAACCCAGGGATCAAACCTGGGTCTCCTGCATTGTAGGCAGACGCTTTACCATCTGAGCTACCAGGGAAGCCCTTACTTAGTCTACTTGCAAATATTTCACATAAAGATTGCAAGATTTTCATAGAAATTTATGAAAATTAGCAATTTGGTCATTAAACACAAGCACAGCCTTCTACTATAATTACTTTTAAGTTATACATATAAATATTATTTGATGCTATTAAATTCACTATCAGCAGAAGCAAAGTATTCTCATAAACACTACTATAGTATACCTCTTATTCTCCTTTTAGAAAAACAATTGGGGTATTAAAGGAAAAAATAATCTGACAAAAAATGATCAAAAGACACAAATAGGCAACTTTAAGAAATGAAGTACAAATTGTTTATAAACATTTTTTTAAAAACTCAACCTCATTAATAATGACAGGAATGTAAATTAAACAAGGGAAATATTATTTTCATCTATAACTTAGAGCAAGGAATGATAACAGTGATAATGGTGGTAGTGATGATGATTTCAGGTGCCGAAAAATGAGTACCTAATGAACTGTATGGATGTGAGAGTTGGACCACAAAGAAGGCTGAGCACCAAAGAATTGATGCTTTTGAATTGTGATGCTGGAGAAGACTTTTGAGAGAGTCCTTTGGATGGCAAGGAGATAAAACCAGTCAATCCTAAAGGAAATCAACCCTAAATATTTATTGGAAGAACTAATGCTGAAGCTGAAGCTCCAATACTTTGGCCACCTAATGTGAAAAACTGACTCACTGGAAAAGACCCTGATGCTGGGAGAGTTTGAAGGCAGGAGGAGAAGAGGATGACAGAGGATGAGATGGTTGAATGGTACCATTGATTCAATGGATAGGAGTTTGAGCAAACTCCGGGAGATAGTGAAGGACAGGGAAGCCTGGCATGCTGCAGTTCATGGGGTCGCAAAGAGTAGGATACAGCTTAGTGACTGAACAACAACAATGAATTGGTGGTGAAAATATAATTAGGGAAGCTTACTTGGAAAGAACCATAAGTCAAAAGCCTTTAAAACAAATATTACTCCTAATTCAGCAGTTTAACTTCTAAGAATTTTATCTATGTCCAATAACCATGCATATATCCTAAAATTTACCTACATTGGGGCTCACTGAAGCACAATTGAAAAAAGCAAAAAGCTAGAAACATTAACTAATATGTAACAACAGGTACTAGTTAAATAATAGTGTATCCTTATAATGTAAAATTTAACAACCATTAAAATGTAGACTATTTAATAATATGGAACAATATTCATGTACACATGTCTGTTACATCTGTATCTCTTTTTCCATCAAAGATTGAGTACAGTGTGCTGTGTAAATATCAGGGGACAAATAAATTTAAAACATATATACTGGCCCCCAAGTTCATCTCCAGTGAACCAGTGAAGTTGCTCAGTCATGTCCATCTCTTTGTGATCCCATGGACTGTAGCCTGCCAGGCTCTTCCATCCATGGTATTTTCCAGGCAAGAGTACTGGAATGGATTGCCATTTCCTTCTCCAGGGGATCTTCCCGACCCAGGGATCGACCCAGGTCTCCTGCACTGCAGGCAGACGCTTTACTGTCTGAGCTACCAGGGAAGCTCAAATTCATCTCAGACAATGCTAAGTTCTGAAGAAATAACTAAGATATAACCTCTATCATCAAGAAGCTCAAATTCCAGTAATGAAGGTAAATATGTGAATAAATAACTACAACAGTGTATAATAAATGCTGACAATATTGTATATAGAACAAGTTATTAAAAACAGGAGTCAAGGAAGGCTTCATAGAAGAGATGGTCTGAGCAATTACCAGGGAGCAATTACCATGGGAGACCATGGGAGCAATTACCAGACAGACAATGATGGGGTGGGGTATGCCAGGAGAATCATCTGAATATCCAAAAATATGGATAAACGAATACTAAGTGTTTGCAAAACCATAAATATTACTCACACACATAGAAAACAAACTTATGGTTACCAAAGTGGAAAAGAAAGGAGGGACAAATTATGGGTATGAGATTAACAGATACAATCCACTATACATAAAACAGTTAAGCAGCGAGGATTTACTGTATAGCACAGGAAACCATACTCATTATTTTGTAATAACCTATAATGGAATATAACCTGCAAGATACTTGAATCATTATGCTGTATTCCTGAAACTAACACAATATTGTAAATAAACTATACTTCAATTTTAAAAAGTAATGCTGCAAACAAAAGATGAGGCTGAAAAATAAGTAGGGGCTAGATTATACATGGTACTCTGTATATTATGCAAATAAAAAATATAGAGCAATGGTAAGTACTGAAGACATGATTAGCAGAGAGTATCGTTATATCAAAATCAATCCGGCAGTTGTGTAAAAGTGAATTGGATTCGGGTAACACTGGGAAAATGAGACCAATAAAAGACTAATTAAAGATTTAAACATATGTATTTATTGCTGCCACATTCCAAAACACTTGTGAAATGGCAGTAAGGAGATTAAAAAAAAAGAAGAAAAACATAAAAGCACAAAACCACAAGGACAAAGATGTAAGAAAGGAGACAAGAACAAAATTTTGAAAACTGTAACATCTGAACCCTAGAAAGGATTTGGAATTAGCAGGAAAAGGTAATTCAAAGTGGTGCTGCACTATTTACAACAGCTAGGACATGGAAACAACCCAGATGTTCATTGACAGATGAATGGATAAAGAAGATGTGGTACATATACACAATGGAATATTACTCAGTCATAAAAAGGAATGAATGTGAGTCAGTTGTAGTGAGGTGGATGAACTTAGAGCCTATTATACAGAGCAAAGTAAGTTAGAAAAACAAATATCATTTATTAATGCATATATATGGAATCTAGAAAAATACTACTGATGAACCTACTTGCAGGGCAGGAATAGATGGAGACACAGAGAATAGACATGTGGACACAGTGGGGGAATGAGGAGAGGGTAAGATCAATTGAGAAATTAGCATTTACATGTATACACTATCATGTGTAAAACAGGTAACTGGCGGGAAGCTGTTGTATAACACAGGGAGCCCAGCCTGGTACCAGAAAGGTGGGATGGGAGAGGGGGTGGGATGGGACACACACACACATATACACACACACATATATAAACACCATATACCCATGGTGGTATATATATTATGAAAGGTGGTGTTAGTCGCTCAGTCATGTCTGAGTCTTTGTGACCACATGGATTGCAGCCCACCAGGATCCTCTGTCCATGGAATTCTCCAGGAAAGAATACTGTAGTGGGTTGCCATTCCCTTCTCCAGGAGATTTTCCCACCTCAGGAATCGAACTGGGGTCTCCTGCATTGCAGGCAGATTCTTTACCATTAGAGCCCCCAGGGAAGCCCCACATATATTATATGTATTGCACAATTATATATCTAATTGTGTACTGCATGCATATTTTATTAATAATATATTACACATGGATAGAGAGAAAGAAATGGTGTGGTAAAGAGAGTTAAATCCTCACCTCTCACTTTGGGAAGTTAGTACAGAAGGCCTAAAATGGAAAGGCTACAAAGTAATAGTATATATGTTTTTTAGAGATATAGACATGCTTTTTTAAAAAAGAGCTAAAACAAAGAACATGTTTCTGGGGAATGGGAAATGTGCTGTGGACTAGGAGCTGATATTTTTCATAAACCTAATAAAACTGCTCTACTTTTAAGGTAGGAGATGAAGACCCTAAATAAGGCAGTAAAAGAAATCTGCTTAAAAGAAAAGATTCAAGAGCTATTTAAAAAGTATAATCATCATTGGGTGGCTGAGCAGTAAAGAATCCACCTGCCAATGCAGGAGACACAAGAAACATAGGTTCGCTCATTATTGAATATCAATACTCACTCCAAGTCTATGCCCTAACCATTAATGTTGAAGAAACTGAAGTTGAATGGTTCTATGAAGACCTACAAGACCTTCTAGAACTAACACCCAAAAAAGATGTCCCTTTCATTATAGGGGACTGGAATGCAAAAGTAGAAAGTCAAGAGATACCTGGAGTAACAAGAAAATTTGGCCTTGAGTACAAAATGAAACAGGGCAAAGGCAAACACAGTTTTGCCAAGAGAATGCACTGGTCATAAAAAACACTGTCTTCCAGCAACACAAGAGACGACTCCACACATGGACATCACCAGATGGTCAATATGGAAATCAGATTAATTATATTCTCTGCAACCAAACATGGAGAAGCTCTATACAGTCAGCAAAAACAAGACTGGGAGCTGAGTGTAGCTCAGATCATGAACTTCTTATTGCCAAACTCAGACTTAAATTGAAGAAAGTAGGGAAGACCACTAGACCATCCAGGTATAACCTAAATCATATCCCTTATGATTATACATTGGAAGTGATAGATAGATTCAAGGGATTAGATCTGATAGACGGAGTACCTGAAGAACTATGGACAGACGTTCATGACATTATACAGGAGGCAGTGATCAAGACCATCCCCCAGAAAAGAAATGTGAAAAGGCAAAATGGTTGTCTGAGAAGGCCTTACAAATAGCTGAGAAAAGAGACACTAAAGGCAAAGGAGAAAAGGAAAAGATATACTCATTTGAATGCAGAGTTCCAAAGAAAAGCAAGGCGAGATAAGAAAGCCTTCCTCATTGATACAATGCAAAGAAATAGAGGAAAACAATAGAATGGGAAAGACTAGAGATGTCTTCAAGAAAATGAAGAGATACCAAGGGAACATTTCATGCAAAGATGGGCACAACAAAAGACAGAAATGGTATGGACCTAACAGAAACAGAAGATATTAAGAAGAGGTGGCAAGAATACACAGAAAAACTGTACAAAATAGATCTTCATGACCCAGATAACCATGATGGTGTGATCACTCACCTACAGTCAGACATCCTAGAGCGTGAAGTCAAGTGAGTCTTAGGAAGCATCACTACGAACAAAGCTAGTGGAGGTGATGGAATTCCAGTTGAGCTATTTCAAATTCTAAAAGATGATGCTGTGAAAGTGCTGCACTCAATACGCCAGCAAACTTGGAAAACTCAGCAGTGGCCACAGGACTGGAAAAGGTCAGTTTTCATTCCAATCCCAAAGAAAGGCAATGCCAAAGAGTGTTCAAACTACTGCACAATTGCACTCATCTCACACACTAGCAAAGTAATACTCAAAATTCTCCAAGCCAGGCTTCAACAGTATGTGAACCATGAACTTCCAGATGTTTAAGGTGGATTTGGAAAAGGCAGAGCAGTCAGAGATCAAATTGCCAACATCTGTTGGATCATCAAAAAAGCAAGAGAGTTACAGAAAAACATCTACTTCTGCTTTATTGATTATGCCAATGCCTTTGACTTTGTGGATCACAACAAACTGTGGAAAATTCTTAAAGACATGGGAATACTAGACCACCTGACCTGCCTCCTGAGAAATCTGTATGCAGGTCAGGAAGCAACAGTTAGAACTGGACATGGAACAATAGACTGTTTCCAAATTGGGAAAGGAGTACGTCAAGGCTGTATACTGTCACCCTGCTTATTTAACTTATATGCAGAGTATACATCATGAGAAATGTTGGGCTGGATGAAGCACAAGCTGGAATCCAGTTTGCCGGGAGAAATATCCATAACCTCAGATATGCAGATGACACCACCATTATGGCAGAAAGTGAAGAACTAAAGAGCCTCTTGATGAAAGTGAAAGAGGAGAGTGAAAAAGTTGGCTTAAAACTCAACATTCAGAAAACTAAGATCATGGCATCCAGTCCCATCACTTCATGGTAAATAGATGGGGAAACAATGGAAACAGTCAAGAGACTTTATTTTGGGGGGGGCTCCAAAATCACTGCTGATGGTGACTGCAGCCGTGAAATTAAAAGACGCTTGCTCCTTGGAAGAAAAGCTATGACCAACCTAGACAGCATATTAAAAAGCAGAGACATGTGCTCGCTTTGGCAGCACATATACTAAAATTGGAACGGTACAGAGAAGATTAGCATGTCCCCTGCGCAAGGATGACACGCAAATTCGTGAAGCATTCCATATTTTTGTCAATGTATGACAAAAACGACTACAATATTGTAAAGTAATTAGCCTCTAACTAATAAAAATAAATGGAAAAAAAAATAAAAAGCAGAGACATGACTTTGCCAACAAAGGTCCATTTAATCAAAGCTATGATCTTTTCAGTACACGGATGGATGTGAGAGTTGGACTATAAAGAAAGCTGAGGGCCAAAGAATTGATGCTTTTAACTGTGTTGTTGGAGAAGACTCTTGAGAGTCCCTTGTACTGCAAGGAGATCCACCCAGTCCATCCTAAAGGAGATCAGTCCTGAATGTTCATTGGAAGGACTGATGCTGAAGCTCAAACTTCAATACTTTGGCCACATGATGCGAAGAACTGATTCACTGGAAAAGACCCTGATGCTGGGAAAGATTGAAGGTGGGAGGAGAAGGGGATGACAGAGGATAAGATGGTTGGATGGCATCATTGACTCAATGGACATGAGTTTGAGCAAGCTCAGAGAGTTGGCGATGGACAGGGAAGTGTGGCACACTGCAGTCCATGGGTCGTAAAGAGTAGGACATGACTGAGCAAATGAACTGATTCAACTGAATGAAATGTAAACAGCCTACCTTAAGTCCTGAATAAATAGCAGCAATCAACTGAAAAAAAGAGAACTAAAAGGAGTTACAGACCTGGGAGGCCCAGGAGAGAGTGAAGATAATGAGTTTAGTTTTATACAAGTTTAATTTGAGGTGCCATGGGATACCTTAAGTGCAGATGTTTGTTACCATGAAGCTTTAGAACAGATAGTCAGAGAAACATTAGTGAAACTGATGGTTAGAGATGACAACTGAGGTTTCAAAAATGCTGATTATCAGGAAAGCCTTAGAAGAGAATACGTTTAGAAACAAGGAAAGGTTGCAAATAAAAACCTTACTTCCTAATTCCAGAAAACTGAAAAAGAGCAAAGCAAGCAAAAGGAAGGAAATAATGAAGATAAGACCGGTTATCAATGAAATTGAAACCAGGAACACTACTGAGTAAAAGCAAAGAAACAAGCAGCTTAATTGTTCAGAAAAAAAATCAGTAAAATTGATAAACCTCTACCAAGATAGAAAAAAATAAGAGAACACAAATCACCAACATAGAAATAAAACAGGGTATATCACTACAGACCCTGCAGCCAATAAAAGGATAAAAATCCTATAAACAAGTTTATGTTTATAAATTAAATGACCTAGTAGAAGTGCACCACAAATTATAATAACCACAAATTATGAAAATTCAACCAAGCTAATCTGAATAGACCTAGAAGCATTAAAGAAATTGACTTTGTATGTAAAAAGCTTTCCCAAAAGAAATAACCAGGCCCAGGTGGTTTCACTGGAGAATTCTACTAAATACCTAAAGAAGAATCAAGAACAGTTCACAAATGCTTCTAAAAGTAGAAGCCAGTATTACCCTAATAACAAAACTAAAAATGACAGTATAAAAAAGGAGAAAACTACAGATCAACATCTCTCATGAACATTTAAAAATCTCTCACCAGAGAGATAGAGGGTGATAAATTAAGAGGTTGGGTTTAAGATATACACACTACTATATAAAAGACAGATAATCAACAAAGACCTATGTATAACACAGGGAACTCTACTCAATACTCTGTAATAACCTATATGGGAAAATAATCTGAAGAAGAATGGATATATGGGTATGTATAACTGAATCACTTTGCTGTACACCCAAACCTACAACATTGTAAATCAATTATATTCCAATGCAAAATAAAAAAAATTAAAAATCTCTCAAACACTTAAAGATCCTCAAGAAAATTCTAGCAAACCAAATTCAATAATATATAAAAGGTACTAAAAACTAGGACCAAGTAGAATTTATTACATAAATGTAAGGCTGATTCATTTGATGTTTAAAACTGTGTCAATGAAGGGACTTCCCCAGTCGTTCAGTGGTTATGAATCCGCCTTGCAATCTAAGGATGCAAGTTTGATCTCTGGTCAGGGAACTAAGACCCTACATGTTGCAGAGGCAGCTAAGCCCATACACGGCAACTACTGAACCTGCACGTTCTGGAGCCCAACAGAGATCTCGTGTACTGCAACTAAGATCTGATACAGCCAAATAAATATATAAATATTTTTTAAGAATGTGTCAATGTAATCCACCATATCAACAAGTTAAAGAAGAAAAATCATATGATTATATCAATTGATGTTGAAAAAGCAATTGACAAAATCCAATATTCATGAATGATAAAAATTAGTGATTAAAAAGAAGTCAGGAAAAGAGTGGAATTAACTCAATTTGATTAAAAAAAGCATCTATTAAAAAACCTATAGCTAAAATCATATACTGCTAGTGAAAGACTAAACTCAGAGGCAAGGCAAAGATGTTTGCTCTCATCACTCTTATTCAACATGGTACTGAAGCTCTAGACAGTGCAATGTAAGAAAAAGAAAGAAATAGCATACTGATTGGAAAGAAATAAAACTGTCCCTTTTTGCAGATGACGTAACTACCTCTGTAGAAAATCCCAAGGAATCAGAAACAAAAAACAAAACTCCCCAAATCAAACTCTTAGATCTAAGAAGTGAATTCAGCAAGCATACAAGATCAACATTAAAAAATGTGATTTTTATGTATTAAAAATGAACATGTGGAAACCAGAATTTAAAACACAATACCATTTATAATCACTACAAATAAAATGAAACACTTAAGTATAAGTCTAACAAAACCAAAACATATAGATGATGTGAGTGCTGAAAATTACAAAATGCTGATAAAGGCAGGCTCTTTACCATCTGAGCCACCTGGAAAGTCCTAAAAGAAATCACAGAAGACCTAAATAAATATTTAGACATACTATGTTCATGCACGAGAAGATTCTACATGGGAAAGATGTCCATTTCCCCTCAAACTGATCTATAAATTTAATGTGTGTGTGTTTAGTCGCTCAGTTGTGTCCGACTCTTTGTAACCCCATGGAATGTAGCCCACCAGGCTCCTCTGTCCATGGAGATTCTCCAGGCAAGAATATTGGAATGAGTTGTCATACCCTCCTCCAGGGAATCTTCCCAACCCAGGGAAAGAACTCAGGTCTCCTGCATTGCTGGCGGATTCTTTACCATCTGAGCCACCAAGGAAGCCCTTGGTAGCTCATAATGATATAAATTTAATGTAATCCCTATCAAATCACAGCCCAGCAAACTTTTATGGAAATGCAAACTAATTAAAATAGCTAAAACAACCTTGATGGAGAAAAATAAAGTGGGAGAAATCAGTCTCCAAGATATTAAGGCTTATATGGGAAAGGCTTACATTAATGAAGAGAGTGTGGCATTGGTGGAGGGAAAGACATAGATCTATGGAACAGTGATTCCAGAAAACAATTTGATAAGGGAAAAACTTCCATAAAAGGAAAAAAAGTTGATCTAAACTTCTCACCTTATACAAAAATTAACTCAAAAAGCCTTAAATGTAAAATATAAAACAATAAAACTTGTAGGAAAAAAACAGTAGAAAATGGGGGGATATAGGACTACACAAAAAGCTCTTAGACTTGACACCAAAAACATGATTCATAAAAGGTAAAACTGATAAACTGGACTTAATTGTAAAACTTTTGTCCTATGAACAACTCTGTTGAGAATAGACAAGCTGCAAAGTTGGAGAAAATATCTACAAACCACATAGCTACCAAAGGACTAGTAGTAGCTGGAATACACAATAACCTCTCAAAACAACAGGTGAAAAATCCAGTTCGGGATAACCAACAAGGACCTACTGTATAGCACATGGAACTCTGCTCAATGTTATGTGGCAGCCTGGATGGGAAGGGGGTTTGAGGGAGAATGGATACATGTATTTGTATGGCTGAGTCCCTTTGCTGTTTACCTGAAACTATCACAACATTGTTAATCAGCTATACCCCAATACAAGATAAAAAGTTAAAAAAAAATAGTAACCAACAATATATAATTCTCAGTAACCAAATGAATCATCTAGTCAAGCTTCATAATGTTCTAAATAAATAAACAAATATAAAGTTGAAATATATTGTTACATATTGGCATTAATTTATTATTTTTAAAAAGTGCTTTCTTATTTTAAAATATTTTAATGACACATAGTAAAAAACTAATGATATAATAAATATGGATATGTCCCACATGAAGGTTTATTTTATCTTACCCTGATAACTTTATTTCTTTTCCTGTTTTTAATAAAATGAGATTCCAGCTAGAGTTGATGCCCTTTGTGTAACTCCCCACAATCATACCATATACCTCTTACCTCTCCTGCCATAAACACAGACTTGAATTTGTGGTTAAATAGTGCCATCAATGATACTATATTTTGCTGAATATGTCTATTTTCATAAAAATTACACAATGTGATTCAGAAGACTTTTATATTCGATACAATAGATATTATATTCTACACATAATTCTTCAACTTGCACATTGCACACATTATGTTTTTAAAATTAACCTACGTTGATGTAAGTCAAGTTTGTTCATGTGAATTTTTAAATACTTGTACAATATCCCACTGAACAAATATAACATCAACTTATTTATGCATGCTCCTCTTGATGGATATTTGGGTTGCTATATGTTCTATGTCATTACAAATAACAATTGCAATAAATTTTTAAAAATCCAATTAGAAAATGGACAAAAGATGAAAACTGACATTTCATCAAAAAGGATATGCTCATGACAAATAAGCACATGAAAAAGATGTTCAACATCACTAGTCATTAGGAAAATGCAAATTAAAATTTCAAT
Source organism: Cervus canadensis (assembly GCF_019320065.1). Lineage (NCBI taxonomy): Eukaryota > Metazoa > Chordata > Mammalia > Artiodactyla > Cervidae > Cervus > Cervus canadensis. Next base: position 138,945,169 of record NC_057419.1, on the reverse strand, counting down.
GATATCACTACACATCTATCGGAATGGCTAAAAGGAAAAAAAAAATAGTGAAAATACCAAATGTTTAGGACACAGACAAATTAGATCACTCATACATCACTGGTGGGCATGTAAAAAAGGTACAGTCTCTCTGGAAAACAGTGTATCAGTTTCTTATAAAATTAAACACTCAACTACCACATGACCTAGCAACTGCACTCTTGGGCATCTATCCCAGAGAAATGAAAACTTACGTTCACATAAGACTCTGTACATAAACATTCACAGAAGCTTTACTCATAAGTAGCCCCAAACTGAGAACATCTAAGATGTACTATAACAGGTAAATGTGTAAACAAATTGTAGTACATCCAAACCATGGAAAATTACTGAGCAACTAAAAGGATCAAATCATTGATATTAATATACATAGCAAGTTAGATGAATCTCTGGGGAACTAAGCTGAATGATAAAAAGTCAGCCCCTAAATTTTACATGCTATATGATTTCATTTTATATAGTATTATAAAATGGCAAAATTTTAGAAATGGAGACTAGATTAGCGGTTGCCAAGAACTGGGGAGCAGCGATTAGGGGGATTAGAAGTGGGTGTGGCAATAAAAGAGGAATATGAGGAATTCTTGTGGTGATAGAATTATTCTGCATTTTGACTATGGTTGTGGATATAAAGTTGTTTATGACTAAACACACACATGCACAAGTAAAACTGTGGAAATCTGAACAAGACAGATTTTATTGATATTAATATCCCAGTTGTGATATAGTACTAGCGATTTGTAAGATGTTATCACTAGGGAAAACTAGGTAACAAGAAATAGGAACTCTACATTATTTCTTCATTACCTATATTATTTCTTATGTTATATGTGAATCCACAATTACCTCAGTAAAAATTTCATTGGTGTAAAAGACTAACCCACACAAATAAGATTTTGAGTCCCAACTTCTTCTAGAAGTGCCTGCTGATTAGGCACATAATATGACCCCAAATTTTTGTGAGGCAACAAACAGCTTTAACAAATTTATTCTCACTGCTTAGTATGCTTGGCCATCTTTTCAGCTTCCAATATGGGTTTCTTTACTTCTGTACGATTGCTAAGCCAAAGGCACATTTAAAGGTTTTTAGTTACTGTAGTATAATACTAGGTTAGGCTGCTGTTTAAAAGCAACCTTGAAATCTCAGGAGCTTAACCTAATTAAGGTTTATTTCTCATTCAAAAAGGAGAAGAAGGAGGTAGAAGAGGAAGAGAGGTGGAGGGAGAGAGGAAGAAAAGAGAGAGTGGGAAGGAGGGAGAAAGAGAGAGAGAACACTATCCTCCTACTTGTCATTGGTACTTTTAAGAAGAGTCCCAGGTTACTGAAACTAAAGTAACACTCAGAATAAATATACTTGAATACTTAATGCTAACTATGGCCTGATAGAAAGGAGTTTCTAGCTCAACTCTGCCATGAGAATTCTAATCCTGATCTTATCATTGATACATTAAGGTGATGTTGATAACACAGTCTGCTTGTATAAAGCATTACTGCTTACTCAAAATTAATAAAAAATATGTTTCAAGGAAAGGAATAAAAATAAAAGGTGGTAAAGGTATTGTGAATTCTTGGAGGCTAGGGTGGGAGAAAGATAGTAGAATTATTGCATTTGAAGTGGTCCTCAGACAGTCATCATGTTGAAATGTTACTTACTCTTCAAGTCTCACTTCAAATTCTAGCTCTTCTAGGAAACCAACAGAAGATAGGTTTCTCTTTCTTTACTGACTCCACGCTTTGAAACTTTTCAAGGCAGAGATGCATGCCATTGATGTTTATATCTCCTACACCGATTTAAGAGAACACCTTGACACATAGTAGGTGCTTTGTATTGAGAATCACTACTCTGTGGTTTTGACTTGCATCCAAAAGAACACTTTCCATGATACAGCACTTGAGCAAAATACCTATGCATATTACCTTATTCAATTCCCACAATAGCTTAGAATAACTAAAAACTCCAGAATGTTCAGTGGCTTCCCAAAAGCCAAAAGTAATGAAAATTGATAACAGGACTCATATCTTCAGACTCCCATCTAAGAATGCTTTTCCTATTACAATGCATCTGTATGTCAAAGGCTATGAAAATTTTAAATAAAATGTACTAACTGGCACCACAACATAACATTATTTGTTATTCCTTCACATACTGAAGTGCTCAAAATAGGGCAGTCCTATCTAAACTCCAACTGGGGAGATTTCATTGGTGAAATACTATCAGGCCACTTTATAGATAAAGTACTATATAGATAAAGTACCTCATAGATGAGGTAGCCATAGAGTGTGGGCCCCTAAACTGCATTATAGCAAGGCTCTGGTATATTTATAGTTTTTAGTCACTAACAGGAAGAAAATTGCTTTGGAGAAAAATCTGTATATCTCACAAACAATATAAATTCTGCTATTTGGGAGTGATTTAAATGATGTTACATATAATTCATCTGGGGAAATGCTCCAGCTTGAGGAAATTCACTTGGGCACAAAATGTACATAAGGAGGATTAGTGGAAATCTAATTTTGCAGATGTATTGAGTGTATTTCAAATCTGGATTTACATATAGAAAAGAAGTTTGGGAAGAGAAGCTCTGAGAATGTTAACCATCATGCATTCTTTGCTAACAGGAGCTGAAGACTTGATCATTTTTAATCTTAGTACTCTAATCTAACCTACAAGAAATTCTTCAGAATCAAGGAGAAATTGTGTGACAATAAATCTGTTTTTGTCTGTAATGGGGAACAGAGATGAGCAGGTAGCTCATTAAACAATGGAAAGATATAAAATACCTTTCAATTAACAGGCAATGGGTAGAAGCAAGTAAAGTAGCTGTCTCTGTTGAGCTTAAAGAGACCTTTAAAGTGAGTCTGTGTGTTGTTGCCACATCTCTGACAGATCAAGAGCTTTCACTTCTGAAGTATCTGAAGTGGAACATTATACTCCAGAACACAAGAGATGATCTCATCGATCAACCAATGTGTCAGCAAGATTTCCCATGAAATTTCAGAAAAAGAGGTAAAAGAAACCAGCTCAATCTGTAAATCAGATTCTGCTCTAGAAGATGGAATAGGAAAAAGACACTTTGATTGGAATTCAAAGGTGTCTTTTGGTATCTCAGCATTAGATACGCTTCAGATATGAGAGGGCTAAAAGTAATTAATAAAAATTTTTTAACCATTTCTTATCTGTGCCAAAGCTTCTTAAAAAATACAGCACAGTAACTATAGTTAATGTGTGTATGCATGAGTGCTCAGTCATATCCAACTCTTTGCGAGCCCATGGACTGTAGCCCACTAGGCTTCTCTGTCCATGGGATTTTCCAGGCAATACTGGAATGGGTTGCCATTTCCTTCTCCAGGATAGTTATTAATACTGTATTGCATATTTGAAAGTTGCTAAGAGAGTAGATCTTAAAAGTTCTCATCTCAAGAAAAAAAAAAAGTTTTGGTGACTATGTAAGGAGACGGATGTTAACTAGACATCGTGGTGATCATTTGGTAATGTGTACAAATATTGAATCATGTGGTACATCTGAAACTAATATAATGCTCTATGTCAAATATACCTCAATTTTTTAAAAAAGATAAAAACATGCCCAGACCTGAAAAATCCAATTTAAAATAATCTCTCAAACAATAATCACTAACATTGGGTAAAAGTGAAGTATGATTATGACATATCACAAAAAGCTGCTTCTCTAAAATGATCCTGAGAGTGTATTTTATGCAAGTTAGTAGAATCATGCTAGATAACCAAATATTTTTTACGTCAAAAATAAATAATTAAGGTGTTCACAGACCAGTGCTAATAGAACTATACTGGAGAAATATCACAAAACTCCTTATGGCATTTTAGTTACTCTAAAGATTCTTCTCTTTCTGTCATAAATAACAGTCTAAATGTTGTGAGCAACTATTAAATAATTATGGGGTAATCCATGAGAGACTACAGTGATTATGGGTGAAATACGTTTTAGTCACTTCTTATCATCATGAAGCTCTGGGACACTTCATGAAAGAAGCAAATGCCATCAAAATACTCAAGGAACTTTGAAATAATGACAAGCCTAAGATTTTCCGCTGCCTGTCTCTTTATTACAGTGTTTGACAAATATTAACAGACAAGACAAGGTTGGTTATATGAAGAAATACAAAACACCTAACCTTCAGCCCTACCTCCCTGCTCTAAAAGAGTAGCTTCATATATTTATTTATTTATTTACTTAGCTTCATATATTTAAAATGAATAACAAGTTGGCTCAGATTGATTGCCAACCCTGTCATAAGTGGTCCCAGTAGAGCTGAAGCTGCTGCAGTTTCAGTGACTGCCAGTTGAGAAGACAGATGTGTGACTGCAGCACTGCCATCAAGCCAATCTTGAAATAATGACATAAGTTTGCACAAAGAGAAAGACAAGAGAGGGAACCAGTATCTGACTATAGTTACTATTAATTTTCAGTTAGCTATATTAATCATGAGGAAAAGAGGCATATAAAATGTTTCTAAAATAGATAAATATCTATTTGAAAAAATTGGAAGAAAAGTTATGGCAAAACCAGACAATGTATTAAAACGCAGAGACATCCCTTTGCTGACAAAGGTCCGTCTAGTCAAATCTATGGTTTTTCCAGTAGTCCTGTACGATGTGAGAGTTGAACCATAAAGAAGGCTGAGTGCTGAAGAATTGAAGCTTTCAAACTGTGGTGCTGGAGAAGACTCTTCAGAGTCTCCTGACGGCAAGGAAATCAAACCAGTCAATCCTAAAGGAAATCAACCCTGAATATTCACTGGAAGGACTGATGCTAAAGCTGAACCGCCAATACTCTGGCCACCTGATGAGAAGAGCCAACTCACTGGAAAAGACCCTGATGCTGGGAAAGATTGAGGGCAAGAGGAGAAGGGGACGACAGAGGACAAAATGGTTGGATGGCATCACCTACTCAATGGACACGAGTTACAGCAGATTCCAGGAGATGGTGAAGGACAGGGAAGCCTGGCATGCTGCAGTCCATGTGGTTGCAAAGAGTCAGACACTACTTTGCAATTGAACAACAATAGCAGCATATATGTTCAGTGTGCTCAGTCACTCAGTTGTGTCCGACTATTTGCATCTCATGGACTGTAGCCTGCCAGGCTCCTCTGTCCATGGGACTTTTCAGGCAAGAATACTGGAATGGGTGCCATTTCCTCATCCAAAGGATCTTCCTGACCCAGGGATCGAACTTGCGTCACCTGTGTCTTCTGCACTGAGCAGGTGGGTTCTTTACCACTGAGCCACCTGGGAAGCCACTCTCTTACTCAAAACTCTTATACTTACCTCTTCCTGATTTGGTTCCATCAGTGAAGTTCTATGTAATTTAGAGGAAGAAAGGGGCCTGGTTCTCTACTTACTCATGGATATTGAAAAGTTGACTGGACAGTATAATATTTTAACATATATAAAGGGTAATGTGTGATTTTCAAATCACTTTTAAAGACAAGCTGATTTTTAAGTTAAATATATAGCACAATATTTATGGTCCATAGCAGAAAAAAATTCTGTACTGTCATTAAAGATACCAAATCATAAAAATATTTCCTAGAAATGTTTCAGAATACAGATTTAAGCTTTAAAATAATATTTTAGAAAAACCTACCAGTTAGAGATTTCTCTTTACAATTTTTCTTATTTCTATTATTAAAATAACATGTTTTGGCTTTTTAAAAAACTATTATTTGGATGTGAATAAAGAGATTCATTGAAAAGTTTAACTTTAAAATTTCTCAGTCCACAGACCATTTCAGCAGACATGATGCCATTAATTATTAAGTAAAATAAACCACCACCACCACCAGCAAAAAAAAAACCCTCTTAGCATAATTAAATCCTGCCACTCTCCATTCCCTGATCATGTCTTTTCCTGATATGAAAAAGAAAGGTTTCTTGTGGGAACAGAAAAAAGGAGCCCACAGTATCAAGAATCCCTAGGCTTTTTTCCATTATCATGGCCTCTCCACCTCATTTGAGAACCTGTATGAGCTCTCATTGCCTCTTCAGCTCAACTCAATTTTTAGCAGAAAAGTAACTCCAAGTAATCGTTACTTTCTATTGTCTTATCTTTTTCACTGTGTTGACTGAAGCTTTACCCAGACCACTAGAGTTTACATCCTACCCAAGTACTACCATTATCATATTTTGAAAACCCATGTCCTCTACTGTTAGGTAAATGATTGGGATTTGTTTTTATATCTGGTGATGCCCACGTTAGAATTGTTTTAAGAGCATACCAGTAGAAAGAATACTATTCTGATGATTATTCTGGTCTGAGCTCTGCCACTAATTAACTGTGTGTTCTTAGGGAAGTTGTTTAACCTCTCTGAACCACAATTCCTTCATCTACATAATATAGTAAGTTCTTGGTAGCACTAACAACCTTAATTTTACTAGTAGGAAAACAGTGGCTGAGAGCCTTGAGATTTCATTTATGACAAAGAGGATCCCAGCCAAGAGAAAAAAAAATCATTATAATCTTTCTTTACCTAATTACATTTTGACATCCCCCCAACTCCACCCAAAAGCACTGCTCACTGTAGGAAAATATGCAACAGAGAGGAATACAGCTGAGTCAAACTTTCTATGATCTCATTCCTCAGTGTTCTCTAGCCACCGATATGCTTCCACATCACAGCTGTTCTTAACCACTTCTCTAGGTAAGTGGTTTTCAATGATAATGTGTGGAACTGCCTTCTCTAGACTCAATTTAACAGCTCCCTTTTGAACCATATGACCCTTTTTTGTCTTCCTCCCTCAGCCCATCCCCATCCACAGCAAACTCTGACAACCAGTTCTGCCGCTATCATTTACAGACTACCAATCATGGAACAGGCACTGCTTAAGGAAACTTCAATGTTGCTTCTTTTAATTCTTACAAAAGCCCTAAAAGGTAAATATTACTCATTTTTAAAATGAGGAAACAGACTCAGAGAAACTGAGTTACAATTAAGGTCACACAACTATTAAGTGGTAATACCTTGACTTGAGGGCTTCCAGGTGGCATAGTGGTAAAGAATCTGCCTAACAATGCAGGAGATGCAAGAGATGGGGGTTCGATCCCTGGGTTGGGAAGAGCCCCTGGAGTAGGAAATAGCAACACACTCCAGTATTCTTTCCTGGAAAATCTCATGGATAGAGGAGCCCAGCAGGTTACAGTCCATGGGGTCACAAAGAGCTGGACACCTACTGAGCATGCACACACACACACCCCTTGACTTGAATCCATATCTATCTGATTCAGAAACCTCTCCCCATCAGGTAATTAATACTAAAGTGAAAATCGCTCAGTCGTATCCGACTCTTTGCGACCCCATGGACTGTACATTCCATGGAATTCTCCAGGTCAGAATACTGGAGTGGGTAGCCTTTCCCTTCTCTGGTGGATCTTCCCAACCCAGGGATTGAACCCAGGTCTCCCGCATTGCAGGTGGATTTTTTACCAGCTGAACCACAAACTAAAGCAATATGGAATTTAACCTCCCTCTGATGATTCAAAATACAGTTTAGAATAGAATAGGATATTTTTTTCTTTTAACACAGGAAAGAAGGAAGTAAACATGGATGATGATGATATAGGTATATTTGGAAGGGAAAGAAGCAGAAGTTCATGGTTGATGACCTCTATTAATGCAGAGAATGAGGAATCTATAAAGCCAAATAAGATTTGTATTATTTTCATACCACATCTTTAAAAATAGTAACTCTGATTGGTTAACTAGCTCCCATTTGTCTCAATTACTGACGTCTCAATATATTCCATATTTAGGCAAAGGTCTATGACAATCATTTCCCACCAGTTTTTGTTTTAAATCTATTGAAAAGCTGAGAGAATAGTAAAAGTCACAAATTTAAATACCTTTTTCCTAGGTTAACCCACTGTTCCCATTTTGCCACAAATTTCTCCATCTTTTTCGCCTCACAAATGATTTTGGTTGAACCACTTGAAATAAAACTAGCATGCAGCTAATTTTATTCTCTAAATGTAGCATGCAGCTTCTAAGAGTAAAAATATTTTCTTGCATAACCATAATAACATACATAGGAAAATAAAAAAATCCCTTAATATTTAATGTGCAGTTCATACTCAGTTTCCCTAAATGTTCTAAATAATGTCTTCTGGGCTTTGATCCAGTATCTAATCAAAGTTAACATGATAGACTTGATTGTTATATCTCTTTTAATCTATAACAATCTCCTTAATTTTTTTGTTTTGAACTTTCTAGTTACCCATGACTGATTTTTCAAGAGTCGAATCCATTATCTTTCAGAATATATTGCCCATAGAATGTCTGATTATTTTCTTATCATTAGATTCAGGTTAAACATTTTTAATAAGAATACTACATATTATGCACTTCTCATGTCAGATCAAGAAGCACACAATGTCGACTTATTGCAATACTAGTGATATTAAATTTGATCACTTGATTAAAGTGGTACTTGTCAGATAGCACTGTTGCAAAGGTACATTTTCTCCTTTGTAATTTTTAAATAATGGGTAGAGTTTTAGCATTCTTAAGTGGTTTTAGCATTCCTTGATGACCCTTGCCAGAATCAATCAATAAGCCAGGGCTACAAAATGGTAACTTTCTCATTAAATTGTACAATTAAAATGACTGCATGTAAATTGAGTATATAAATTATATCTAAATAAACTTAAAAATCACTTAGTAACTTGTAGTCTATATTTGATCCGTTTCCTGTCTGTGTGTGTGTATATATATATATATATATATATATTTTTTTTTTTTTTTCCAAGAAATGACTGACAGTTTAAATATAAATGAGGTAGAGGATTCAACATCATGGAAACCTTAATGAAAGTATTCTTTTGAAAATGTTTTAAATAGTGGTTCTCTATTTCTTCTACAATTATTAGCTGTACAATCATTCCTTCTACAATTATTAGCTGCCATGCTTCTATAAAGACTCTTCACTGCATCTCCCATTTCTCTCTGTCTCTGTCTTTTTTGGGAATATCACTGTGGTCTCATGAGGTTTTTCTCCCTCAGTGTATTATAATCCATCACTGTCATTATTCTTTTTGACGTTGAAACCTGATTTGGCCAGTAGAAGCCCATTAAAGCACCATCTCGTGTCCTGAATATCTCATTAGTTTTTGAATAATCTTTGTTTTCTGGCATAAAAAGTGCCAAACTCACCCTGTACTTCCCCTGTGTAAGACCTGAGATCAGATATTTCTCTAAGAAGCCTTGGTTCATTTTAATGGTAATGGTATCTAGAAACCAAGATCTAAGTGCTAGATGTGCTCACTGCTATCAGGGTGTATCATTGCTTCTTGGCCCTTTCCGTGTATAGAAAAAGGGAACAGTAATTCATACTGATGTTTGCAATTCAAGTTTATAACAAAATATGAAAGAAAGAAAAATATCTTATTTCTGCTTTATCTTTTAATGAAAATCTTGGTTTCTATTGTTAATAAATCTGTGCATTTTCTTTCTACTATATTTATAATGATGGGCTTCCCAGGAGGCACTACCAGCCTGCCAATGCTAGAGATGTAAGAGATGTGGGTTCGATCCCTGGTTCAGGAAGATCCCCTGGAGGAGGGCATGGCAATCCACTGCAGTATTCTTGCCTGGAGAATCCCATGTATAAAGGAGCCAGGTGGGCTACAGTCCATAGGGTTGCAAAGAGTCAGACATGATTGAAGTGACTTAGCAAGCACACACATATTTATAATGGTAGAAATATAATTATACCACATGCATATGTAATATATAGTATCATCCTGAAACTAATGATAAACTTATTAAGAAAGCTTAAGATTTCTTTGTGGTTCTTTTTTTTTTTTTTTTTTTTGTGGTTCTTTTTATCATTAAGATTACATCCTAGCAAGGATGCACCATCAAAAACACAATGTACAAAAGTTATCCGAACTGCATATTTATGTTATAAATTAGTTACACAGGTTTGTTTGGTTTCATTTTGTATTCAGTTTTAGCATTTGTCTTTCTTCCCACTATTTTTGGCTTAATTTAAATTTTTGAATATTTAAATTTTTGCATGGTCCAGAAGTCAAAACTGTATAAAAAAAAAGGCATATCCAGAAAAGTCCTGTTTCCATTCCTACCTCCTCCACCCCATTCCTAAACACCCCCTATTTTCATCAGTTTCTAGTTTATCCTTCCTATGTTTCATTTTATAAAAATAAGCAATTACAGTTCTTCAGAATTAATACAGACATAACATGTGTTAAATAGTACTCCTACAATTGAGTTCTTATTTGAGTGTGGTCATGGTGCACAAAACCTGACTTGTATCACATTTTCTACTTACAGATAACTTGGGGTACAAATAAACTCCCACCTGAAGTATGATTAATCCACTGTAGACAGTCCAAATGAACATTTAGAATTCTGCAGATCTGCTGGAGCTAAAAACACACAGGAATGCATTTGAATAAGTTCTAATGAGGTGGATGAAACTGGAGCCTATTATACAGAGTGAAGTAAGTCAGAAAGAAAAACACCAATACAGTATCCTAACGCATATATATGGAATTTAGAAAGATGGTAACAGTGACCCTATATATGAGACAGCAAAAGAGACACAGATGTAAAGAACAGTCTTTTGGACTCTATGGGAAAAGGCGAGGGTGGGATGATTTGAGAAGGTAGCGTTGAAACATGTACATTATATGTGAAGCGGATCGCCAGTCAAGGTTCAATGCATGAGACAGGGTGCTCAGGGCTGGTGCACTGGGATGACCCTGGGGGGTGGATGGGATAGGGAGGGAGGTGGGAGGGGGGTTCTGGATGGGGAACACATGTGCACCCGAGGCTGATTCATGTCAATGTATGGCAAAAACCACTACAAAATTGTAAACTAATTAGCTTCCAATTAAAATAAATAAATTAATTTAAAGAATATTAGCTGTAAAAAATTAAAATAAAAAAACTGTTCTGTAAAGCAATTATCCTTCAACTAAAAAATTAAATTTAAAAAACTGGAAAAACAAACAAAAAACCACACAGGATTCTTAGATTATGATTATTCTGATATGGTAAACAAAAAATAAACATAAAAAATGAAATTAGGAAGTTATTTACATTTCTTCTGATAAGAAATTTACTGAGAATATGCTAAGTATTAATTGCATGGGTTTTTTGCTATTTTATGTTTGTAATGTTCATATATTAGTTTAATCTATTTCAACTGTCAAGAATTCAATTCCTACAATTCAGTAAAAAAAAAAAACACCTAACTTCTATAGTACAAAAATAAGGAAAGAAAATTAAGAGACATTTGACAGAACAAGAAATTCATATAAAACCTTTAAAATATGACCTTTTATCAACGAAACTAACTTTTTAAATTGAGGTATAATTGATACATATAACATTATATTAGCTTCAGGTATATACAATAATGATTTGATATTCATATATATTATGGAATGACTACCACATTAAGTCAGTTAATATTCACCATACAGTTACAAAAATTTTTTTCCTTATAAGGACTTTCCCAATCTATTCTTTTAGCAATTTTCAAATATGTAATACAGTATTATTAACTGTAGCTACCATGGTTTTTTCATTTTGTAACTAGAAGTTTGTACCTTTTGACTCCCTTCAGCCATTTTGCCCACCACTCACCTCCATCCTATGGCAATCACCAATCTGTTCTGGGTATTTATGAGCTTGATTTAGTTTTAGTTTTTTGTTTTCAAATTCCATATATAAGTGAGATCGTATGGTATTTGTCTTTCTCTGACTTATTTTACTTTGCATAATGCTCTCAAGGTCCATCCATGTTATTGCAAACAGCAAAATTTCCAAATCATCCATTTTTAATAAATGGTAATATTCAGTTGTCAAATTCATACATACACAGCCTATGATAATATAAATTGACCCAGCCCTCCAAAATGTAAATTTTTGCAATATATACCAAAGTCTTATATATATATATCAAACTATGATATATATATATCAGAAGTCTGATATATATATATATATATCTTATGTATGTATATCAAATATTTCAAACCCTAAGCTATCAGGGTTTCCCTGGTAGCTCAGCTGGTAAAGAATCTGCCTGCAATGAAGGAGACCCCAGTTCGATTCCTGGGTCGGGAAGATCCTCTGGAGAAGGGATAGGCTACCCACTCCAGTATTCTTGTGCTTCCCTTGTGGCTCAGCTGGTAAAGAATCCATCTGCAACGCGGGAGACCTGGGTTCAATTCCTGGATTGGGAAGATCCCGTGGAGAAGGGTATGGCTATCCACTCCAGTGTTCTGGCCTAGAGAATTCAGTCCATAGGGTTGCAAAGAGTTGGACACAATTGAGTGACTTTCACATCAAAGTCTTACCTTTTAACTCAGTATACTCTACTTCTAGAAATCTATCCAGAAGAAATAATGAAATCTAAACATACACCAGGTCATTACAGGTTAATTTCATAATGGTAAAATTTTGCAACAATATCTCCATCAATAAAAATGATTAAATACATTATGGTAAAGTCATCTCTAATGAAATATTATAGAGTTATTATAACCATATTTTCAAAGAATGGTTAAAATTTGGGGAAAATACCATGAAAGAATATTAAATGAAGACAGAATCCAAAACTTTATATAGATGTGTTTCTAATAATATTTAAAAGAAAATAAGTATATACCTGTATTTTAACTGTATAGCAAAAATACTTGAAAGAAATATACTAATATATTGGCAGAATACTGGTAACACAGGGGATTTAATTTTCTTTACAGATTCTCATATTTTCTAAGCTTAACACATTGAATAAGCATATATATTTATTTTGTAACAAAAATACTAATCCTTTTAAAAATGTTAGAATACTTTTGACAAATAGACAAATATTCTGGCAAAGTCCAGGATAATATTGAAAAACAAGGAGAACCGAAAATGTTACCACACTTAAGTGGTATGTAATAAAAATAACAGATTTAGTGTATATTAATATAATAAACAGAAATAAAATTTGTAGTAGGAACAATGAATTTTTATAAAAATCTGTGGCTGAGTATCATATACCATAATATAAACTTGCTTAATAAAAATTTCAGAAAGTAAGTGGTCTTTCCTATGTCCCCCTGAAAATGGTAAAAATAAACAAGTAAATCCCATTACGGTGAATATTGCTGAACATACTTGCTATTTTTCTACCCTAGTGTATTGGCCTACAGTAATAAGGCTTTGTTGATCTGGTTACAATTAATTATCTACAAGAATATTAGTGTTCAGCAAATGTTTTCTCTGCTTCCTGTCCAACGATTTATGCTATCTGAGAAAAGAGATGAATTGTTGCTGATTTCTTGCTTCTTTTGTCCTGCTATCAAGAAGCAATTATCCTTGCATTCACTCATCTTAAACATCTCAATCACTCTTGCCAGGAAAAACAGAAACAAAAGACTCAAATCCTTTACTCCCTACTACTAAGACAAAATAAAACAATCCAAGGCTTAGTAGAGATAAAGGATAAGGATAGAATTACAGTTTCCTTTCACTTACTCTGTTAGAACACTTATCTTACATTAATTCAACATAGAGACTAGACATCAGCTCTGCCTTATGTCTAAATCGACATGTATTTATTTATGCATCAAAGTTCTATGATAAAACAATCTTGAATTTTGAAATCACAATTGTGATCTGATCTTTCACTAAAAGGAAAGTCTATAATGTTAACTCTTGCAGGAAGATGGTAGCATGTGTAAACTCAAGACTAATTTATATTTGTTTTTGTTCAATTTTAGATTCACTTGAAGTAGAGAATAGCAAATTTTTATAGTTGGAGGAAAATTCAAGATCATTTAGTCCACCCCTGACATTCTACAAAAGGGGCCAAGACTTAGATTAAGTGACTTGAATAAAATTCTAGTGCTTTCTCAACTATACCATGCTGTCTCTTTCTAATTAAAAAAGCTAGTAAAATGTTATATAAAGAACTGTCTGTATATAATTGGACAAACAGCTTAATCACTACTTATAGATATGTCATTCATCCTCACCTCTCCAGCTCCAGGCTCCACTCCTAATTATAATCAACTGGTAGAAAGTACAACCTGAGCTCCCACAACAGGAGACTTCTCTTACCATTACTGTCATGGGGTGGGAGTGGGGAAAAGGGCTCCATTTAGCTACTAAGACGATAGGGAAAGGCAGAGGAAATAACTTCTTTAATTAGAGTATAGATAAAGGAAAATAAATCAATCTTTTCTTACCACCAAATTAATTTAAAACATCTCAACTCTATAACTGGAGCCTTGGCTGTATTTTCTCATGTTATAATAAATTTACATTATGAGTTAACTAGGATTCCACAAGGCAGGTGGAAACCTAGTAACTATACTTAAAATTTCTATGGAAAAATATACTGTAAGTCTTGAGTAGTTGACTTTTTGAACTTTTGAAATATAACCTAATTATAAATTAAGGATTGCCTGGATATACCTACAAGACTCAAAATGTGTATGTATATATATACACATACACTCACAATTATATGAACATGTAGATGAATATGTGAAAGGACAAATAAACTAGCTAATGAGTAAGTGAATAGAAAAATTAGAATAGAGACATACTTATGGGAATAACAGAGAGAAAACCCTGAAAATTTTGGGAGACCAGTAATTTTTTTACCCTCCTGGAAATAATCTCAAAAAACTCACAACCTTTTTCTGCTCCTGAATATTTCCTGCTCCACTAACTACACCCAAAACTTCGTACCTCTGGAGGCAGATAAGGAACACTATAGAGGACAGGAGAAGGTGACTAGGTAAAGGAACAACAGAATGCTAATTTCATACTAAATTTTGGTTGTCTAAATAGATAAAGCAGTTAACATACCGGGTCAGTAGAGTCAGCAGGACTTTCAAATATATTCAGGTACTCAATGATGTCCTTGAGATCTTGGGTCATTTGTTTCAGCTGAGCATCTACATTTTCTGCTAACTTGTAACTGAAAAGGCAGGTAAAATAAAGGGATTAACAAAAAATGTTTTCTCCACTATGCACTGTTACTGACATACAAAGAATGATACTGCCAATTGAATTTGCCCTCATTCCCCTACCTTCTCACTGTGTCTCAGTCATGACAAACAGCACATTTTTATGGATGTAGCATTCATGACCGTATTCTAAAAAGATTCCATAGGTGAAGGCTTTTATGCACTTTGCCATTTTTACAGTAACCCATTACCTCACCTATTAGATATCAGAACAAATCCATAGGTTACTTAGTTATATGAGAAGTTATTTTGGGGTTTAGTGATTTTAAGAAATGTTGAGATGTCTGCAACAATTTTGAATACACAAATCTTCAAAGTAAAATCTCATACAAATATACTCCATCATCCAAGAAAAGATATTTTAAAAAATGAGATTCATAACAATCAAAGTCAGAAAAATCTGCTGAGTTCACAACAAATCGATTAGTTGGCTAAATTCTCAAGATTTCCACCCCAAGTATTTGTGTGTGCATACACACACAGTTAACCTGTCAATGAATGTGTTTATGAGAATTAAAGTAAGCAGAGGATTTTTCAATGTCTATCAGTTCAGTTGCTCAGTAGTGTCCGACTCTGCAACCCCATGGACTGCGGCACACCAGACCTCCCTGTCCATCACCAACTCCTGGAGTTTACCCAAACTCATGTCCATCGAGTTGGTGATGCCATTCAACCATCTCATCCTCTGTCGTCCCCTTCTCCTCCTGCCCTCAATCTTTCCCAGCATCAGGGTCTTCTCCAATGAGTCAGCTCTTCGCATCAGGTGGCCAAAGTATTGGAGTTTCAGCTTCAGCATCAGTTCTTCCAATGAATATTCAGGACTGATTTCCTTTAGGATGGACTGGTTGGATCTCCTTGTAGTCCAAGGGACTCTCAAGAGTCTTCTCCAACACCACGGTTCAGAAGCATCAATTCTTCAGCACTCAGCTTTCCTTATAGTCTAACTCCATCCATACATGACTACTGGAAAAACCATAGTCTTGACTAGATGGACCTTTGTCTATAAAGACTAAATAATTCAATTAAATTTATTTGTAACTACTACCTTTCTGTCCCAAAGTACTTATAGATAATTGGCTGCCTAGATTGTTGAAGATTCTAGTAAAGATTCCAAAAGCAGACTAAATAATTCAATTAAATTTATTTGTAACTGCTACCTTTCTGTCCCAAAGTACTTATAGATAATTGGCTGCCTAGATTGTTGAAGATTCTAGTAAAGATTCCAAAAGCAATATAAATCTGACTACCTAAAAGCAATTAGAAAGAAAGTAATATTTCTTTAACCTACAGGTAGGATCACATGGCTGAAAATGTAACTCTATATTTCCAAGAAAATGGAGAAAATGCATAGGATAATCAGTGCAATGAAAAGAAAGATTCACAAAGGCTGAAATACAAAAGAAGAAACAGAGAGCTAGGGTTCATACAGATTAGCTGTACTTAACCACATTTAATACATCTACAAAAAGTTAACTTGCAAAGTTTTAAAAAATAAGCTCAGTCTTAACTCACTAATAAGCCATTGATAAAATCAATCAGATTTAGTTTATGTAGTACATTCATACAAGTTCTTCTAATAACATTTTATAATTTGGCCTGATTACCAAATCTCAGTTCTAAAGAAATAAAGTTACTGTGGGAATATTGGCAATATATTGACCAAAGATAAAAACCAAATCACACACAAATAAAATATATTCAATCTAAGACATCGACAAAATCATTCAATGTTTAAAAGCCACACAGTCTGCCCCTATATTAACAAACTTCCTTTAAAATAAGAAACGGATTTATCACTGAAGCAACTGCATGAATATTAGGTTTAAAAGAGTCAGTACAAATAGGAGGTCATAAATATTCCATAATATAATGATATTACACCCATAAAATTTGTATTTCTAATTTAAGAACAAACTTGACAAATATAAAAAACTTTACAGTGGTCATGTCTAACCCTGAGATTAATAACAGTGTACAAAATGCTATAAAACAAAACTGCCAGAATGACTACTTCATTTACAAGCATCCTGAAAACATTAACAGCAGTCAAATAAGTTGATAAATGGCAACTGCCAGAACTTGCACTTTTCTCCTGATTTTTATTCCCTGCCTTCAAAATCATTTTTACCTTTGTTCAGTAGCTAAGACCTGCCCTATTCCTCAATCTTTATTTAGCTACTTACGTCTTCTCATGCTCATCTATATAGTGTGGATAAACAGACCCACTATGGTCCTTTAGAGACTCCTCCAAAGGGATCAAGAGATGTTCCAGTTCCTTTTGCTGTGACAGGATAAAATCCAATTCTTGTTCCAGCCTGAAAAAAAAAGTCAATAGAAGGGCTGATGAAAGGAATTTGGAGTGGCAAAATAAATGTCAATAAACTATAACAAGGAAAAACAACTAGACAAAGAAATGGATCTTTAATCTTCCAACCTAGGGAAGCTAAGGTTCTACCTTTTCTGATCCAGTTTCACTTTTTCTACTTCTCCATGTAAAGCAGTTATCTATAAAGGAAAATAAGAATATAACAGTATAAATATTTGAATTTATATTGTAACTGTAAGGCAATATTTATTTTGTAATATACACTTCAAGTATGAAAGAGTTCCTAATTCAGGGCACTTATTACCTAAGGAAAATATTTTTAAGTTTATCACTAATATTGGAAGGAAAAATTAACCATGAAACATGGGTCTATTTTCCTGTGTTCATCAGAAAATACTTGTACAATGCAGGTAAATTAATCAGAACATCTTCTTACTTTCTCACCATTCTTCATCAATGTATAGTCCCAAGCATTGACCAGGGTGGCCTGATGAAGAAAGTGTTTCTCTTGATCCTCTAACTCAAGGCTCCATTTGTTTACCAGACCATCCAGCTGACCATATGTCATCACAGGAGTTATGATTGCACTAAAAAGAAGGATACAGTATGATTGGATGATCATACTTTCCAGAGTATGATCAGATTTTTAAAAGTATAACATAGAAGAACTTAAGAGAAAAAAATACCACATTTTACAGGCATTTCTCCGACCTGCTCCCCAATAAAACCACCAAACTGGTAAAGATTATTTTAAAAACAACCACTCAAAGTCTCTGGAAGTTATCCTAAGGAAATACAGCAAATGTAAAACTATAAATCTTTCAGAAAAAAATTAGGAGAAAATCTTTGGAACCTAGGCAAAGAGTTCTTAAACTTGGCACTAAAAGCACAACTCATTAAAGGAAAAATTGATAAATCAGACCTTGTCAATTAAGTTTTGTTTGGTGAAACACTCTTTAAAAGATGAAAAGATAAATTACAGAGTTAGAAAAAACTGTTCATAAACCACATATCTGACAAAGGGCAGGTATCTAGAATACATAAAACTCTCAAAATTCAATAAAAAAAATTCAAGTAGAAATGGACAAAAGATATAAACAGACACTTCATCAAAGAGAATATGCAGATGGGAAATAAACATATGAAAAGATGTCCAACATCATTAGTCATCAGAGGAATACATATTAGAACTACTATGAGCTGGAGAAGACTCTTGAGAGTCCCTTGGACTGCAGAGATCAAACAAGTCCATCCTAAAGGAAATCAACCTTGAATATTCATTGGAAGGACTGATACTGGAAGCTGAAGCTCCAATGCTTTGGCCATCTGATGCAAAGAGTTGACTGCTAGAAAAGACCCTGATGCTGGTAAAGATTGAGGGTAGGAGAAGAAGGGGGCAACAGAGGATAAGATGGCTGGATGACATCACCGACTCAATGAACATGAGTTTGAGCAAACTCTGGGAGAGAGTGAAGGACAGGGAAACCTGGCATGCTGCAGTCCGTGGGGTGGCAAAGAGTTTGACATGACTGAGCGACTGAACAACAAAAATAAAAAAATAGTGACAACACCAAATCCTGGCGAGAATATGGACAAGCTGGATCTCTCAACATTGTTGTTGGAGAGGTAAAATGGCACAGCCACTCTGGAAAAGATTTATAGCAATTTCCTTAAAACCTAAACTTGCAACTGCCATACCACCCAACAACTGTACAGCTGGACTGTACAGAGAAATAAGACTTAGGTTCACCAAAAGTGTTGGTTGTTCAGTCGTGTCCGACTCTTGGACCCCATGGACCATAGCCCAAAAGGATCCTCTGTCCATGGAATTCTCCAGGCAAGAATACTGGAATGGGTAGTCGTTCCTTTCTTCAGGTGATCTTCCCGACCCAGGGATTGAACCTGGGTCTCCTGCATTGCAGGAAGATTCTTTACCATCTGAGCTACCACGGAAGCCCAGGTTCACCAAAATCCTGTACACAAATGTTCATAGCAGCTTTGTTCATAGTAGCCCCAAACTGGAAATAAATTATTTCCAAACTGGCATAAATTATAAGAATTCAGGCTCTAGAGCTCGACTGCCTGAATTTTAATCCTGGCTCAACCATTACCAAGTATATGACCAAAGGCAGATTATAAAATCTTAATGTGCTCTAGTTTCCTCATCTATAAAGTGAGAACAAAATAGTACCTAACTCATAAGGTTATTGTGAGGATTAAATGATATGATGTGTGTGTAAAGCACTGTCATATTGCTCAACATACAGTAATCACATAATAAATATTATCTGTTATTTGCAATAGTAATAATTGTATTATAATGATATTCAGAAGACAAAAGTATCCACCCATGGCGGATTCAAGTCAATGTATGGCAAACCAATACCATATTGTAAAGTAAAATAAATAAATAAATTAAATTTTTAAAAAGTATCCTTTTAGTTGTTCAACTTCTAAGAAACAGAAAGCCTTTCTCTAACTGCTCCTTGACTCTGAGTCATTTACCTAACTTTCAAACACTATTCTAAAGATATACAAGCAAACTATGTCCTGTGTATGACAAATAAAATGAAACTAATACAAATTTTCAAATGAATACTTACTTAACAGTCGGAGTAAAAGGTATAGATGTAATGCTGACTGGAACAGTGTTATTAATCCCAATTGATGTCAGTGGTTTTAGGTTCAAGGTAAAGCTACTAGTGGTGGTAGTAGTGGTGGTGGTGGTAACAGTGGTGGTAGTGGTGGTTGATGCTGTAGCTGGAAAATAAAGTGCCTAATGTTAATAATAAGTAAGAAGTTTTAAAACTCAGCACTTGATCATTCAGGATAAAACACCACAGAAGTACTTTTTAATGTGAATTTGAATTCAAAGTTGTAATGGGTTTTAACTCAACATTGCTATAATATATAGCAGGCCAGTTATCTGGATTAAGCTTCCTGCTAAAACTGAAAATCTTGGATAAGTGTGTAGAAAAATAAAATTTATAACCTAACCAGACCTATAACCATTAAAGAAACTGAATCAATCCTCTAAACTCTTCCCATAGAGAAAACTCCAGACCCAGATAACCTCACTGGTAAGTTCTGCTAAACTTTGAAGAAAAGAATAATTGCAATCTTACACAAAATCTCTGTACATCTCTAACCTTGCATACTTACTTGAATATATCTGTGTAATTAATCCTAGAAATGAAATTGCTAGACCAAAGGGTCAGCATGCTCTAAATTGTAATTATTTCTTTCCAAATTCCCCTGTCAAAAGATTTTGCCAATTTGCATTCCTATCAGTAGGGGAGACTGCTGCTTCTCTAATACCATAGCTCATAGTTGGCATACATCTTAGTTGGTATTATAGTTAAAAGCCACAATTTTTTGTGCATTGTTTGTTAAGTGCTCATTGTGTAAGAAAGAATCAAAATTGCCATACAAGTTCAGAAAACCAAGAGAGAACTACGGGTAGAAGATAAGTGGGCAATAAACATGCAGAAGGATAGAGTTACTAAAACTCTATCCTTTGATCCTAGTTCACAAGGGTGGGCATCTATGTTACTGGCAGCCTATGAGAGGGTCTGGCACAAAAAGCTCTAGCCAAACAGGGATAAGATAGGTCAGAATCTCATTTTCAAAAATTTAGAAGTCTGGAAAGAATCAGATGGCAGGTAAAAATATGGAAGTATTTCCAGAAATATGGAAAGCATCAGACTCTAAGCAGAAATTTGGAAATATTTCCAAACATGTAGAAAGAATCAGACAATAGACAAAGGGGAGCTTAAAGGACTGACAGAGGTAAAACATGAAGTAGAATTAAAGAGTCATGAACAAGTCAAAATTAAAAATAAGCTAAAATAGTAAGGCAGAAAAAGGGATAAAGAAACCAAAAAGAAGTTAAAAAAAGACAAAAGGAGAATGGCTGAATTATGTTTATGCAACATTAAATTCAGGAGGTCCCTAAAGCTGACTTTAAAACAACTTCTAAATTCCAATTTCCTTTAAGTTCTTTGCTATGATAATACCTGTATTAGCTTTCCACAAGATTTCATTTCCCTTTTGGCCACAAGGATCCTTACAATAATTCCCCCATTCTTTGTGTCAGAAAGTGGAATGGGCAAGAGAAGATCATGCCCAAATACCAAAGATCTCTGGGGTCACCATCACTGGAGAGATTACAGACTAGATCCCACGTGGCATTCTTCACTGACACATGTCATCACATTCTTCATCTAAGAATACAAAATCTGACCTGGAAAGAATTCCTTCCTCAGAAATGCTGAAAATTAATGACATTATCAAGCCCCCCCTTTACTGATTAATCATTCTAACATTGTGTAATTACTACATTCAAGACAGAAAAACAGATAAACCATTAAGAAAAACACAAGTCTTTCTTGTAAAGGAGCTTATCTTCACCCAAAGAAGTTTGTTTTTTTTTTAAAGTCAACATTTCCTGACATGGACAGATGTCCAAAGATAATATATACTTAAGAAAATGGCAAATTCTAAGATTAAGTGTGTGTATCCCATTTTTTGGGGAAAAAACAAACACATTTAATGTATGTTTGTATGTGTTGGGAAAAAAAGCTGCTAAGGAAAGAACCATACTGTTCCCTCTAGAGGGTGTGATATATGTATGTATGCATGTGTGTATGCTTTCTGTAATATTTAGAAAAGCAACTACCATCACTACCACTAAACAAAGAAATTAACACAAATCAATGCCTCTCCAAAGATGCTGTGTGATACATTCAGGAAATTGATACCTGTCAGTCTAAACACAAAGGAATCAAGTCATAAAAAACAGTATGATTATTTTAAACTTTTTTATAGAGTCATAAAAAATGGCATGATTATTTTAAATTTTTTATATAGTATTTTATTTTTATTCCTTATTCTTATGGTAAAAATTAAAAAATTCTTATTTTTAAAAGGTATAAATTAGTTCTGTCATAGTAGACAATATTAAAATAACAATAATATTTCAACTAATTCCAAAACAAGCAATAGTTTTGAGAATGAAGGTTCTATCACAGTCTGATTTTACAAGTTACAACTCTGGTCAAAACTAAATACAAGTCAACTCCATGTTGTCTGTGTACTAAAAGGAAAGCACTGTTCTATAAATAATAGAGAATAATTACATAACAAATTTGTATTTACATTTAAATAAATCTCATTCTGATAATCTTAAAAATCAATACATAAAAAAGTGAGTGCTCAATGTGCTATGCTCAGTGTGCTCAGTCGTGTCCAACTCTTTGACATCCCATGGACTATAATCCACCAGGCTCCCCTGTCCATGGGATTTCCCAGGCAAGAATACTGAAGTGGGCTGGCATTTCCTCCTCCAGGGGATCTTCCTGATCCAGGGATCAAACCACATCTCCTGCATCTCCTGCACTGGCAGGTGGATTCTTTACCACTGCACCACCTGGGAAGCCTAAAATAGTGAGACCATCCTTTAAAAGACCCTACAATTCAATTTTCCTATCCTGTCTGATCAACAACTACGTATCTTATTCCATGCTAGGAATGGACAGCATTAGACTTATTTCTTAAGATTCACTTTAGATTCACTTTCTTAAGACTCATGCAAAAGATGAGATTGACAACAAACAAGCTTCTCTTAAAACTTGCTGATCATATCTAGGACAGAAAACAATCCCAAATGGTGATAGATTTACAGACACAGGTATCTGAGAGCCGCCCTACAGGGCTAATTTGTGAGATGAATTTGAGCAAGTAAATATACTTGGGGAGAAAGAAAGGTGAGTAGGGGAAAAAAAACAACTCTGGGCTGGGTGTACTGAGTTGAAACACATCTGATGGGAGGTGGGTTAAGTACACAAGGCAATGGTAGATACATGGGCTTGTAGCAGAGGTACCAGTATGCAGGAAGGAATTTGAAGACTTAGGTGGGGGTGAAGTATGGCAGAGTCACCAAAGAGCTCGCAAATTCATACTTCACTGACTCAACCCAGGACTGAAAGAATCAATTTTTTTTTTTGAAAGAATCAATTTTTTGTTCAGCATTTTATAAGGGAAACTATGTTTTACATTTTTTTTGCAAATATGGTAACTTAAAAAGTTCTCAAGCCACACCCTTCATAATGCTTATAGGATGGCCAGTTAGCCAAATACACAATAGAAACTCAGTTAAGTGTTGGTCATGCAAAAGATGGTGTACATCTCTGTTTATGAATAATTACTTTAAACTTAAGAGGGACTGACTTTTAGCTTATGACAGGGTTTGAAGATTCATTTCAGCCCTAAGTAAACTTTTTAAAGTGAAAACAAACAACACTTCCCTAAAGTGGAGTCTAACTTAAATGGTAGGTTTAAGTAGTAACTGATCTCTAACCACCCAGCTCACAATAGGTAACAGTCCAATGGATAACTATAGGTAATAGACAGTGGATAACTAGGGGCTTCCCTGGTGACTCAGATGGTAAAGAATCTGCCTGCAATGAAGGAGACCTGTGTTTGATTCCTGGGTTGGGAAGATCCCCTGGAGAAGGGAATGGCTACCCACTTAAGTATTCCTGCCTGGAGAATTCCATGGACAGAGGAGCCCGGTGGGCTATAGTCCATGGGGTGGCAAAGAGTTGGACACGACTGAACAACTAACACTTTCACTAATGGATAACTAAGTTTTCTTTAATTTACAACATACCTAGTACCTAACTGGCAGAAATAAATTTAGGATATGTCTACAGGAACTCTTGTCATCAACTTTAGGAGAGGATCAACACAGGTCAAATCTTAGATTAATTTTTAGAGGCTAAAACTAGGAATCCCAATATATTGGGTCACTTTAAACAGTATGCTCAATAATAAAAATGTTTAAGCTTCAAAGTTGACAAGAGTTTGATAGCATCTCTGATTATAGTCATCTAAAAGAAGTAATATCATTGGTATCAACTGTCTCCTTCCACTCTTCGACAATTCTCAACATTGACGTACCTTTTGGATACTCCGACGAGATGATCAAAACCAACTGAATCCTAGAAACTAAGGAATACAACCTACTTACTGTTGTTACATTTCCAATGAGTATCCAAATATATCCTAATAATTGTAAAATCTTACTCGATGCAACAGCAGCTGCTCCATATGCTCCAGAGAAATTTAATCCAAATCTCAAAGATGTACCACCAAACATTCCAGCTGAAGTTACTGGGGCACCAACTGCAGAGAATAACATAATACTACCTATTACCCTTTTAATCAAACATAGTGAATGAAGAATTTACATAGAGTCTTTTTCATCTGAGGAGTCCTTTAGTAACTTTGGCTAAACTTCAAAAAACTATAGTCAACCCATTTATACGAAAAGTGCGGAAAAGGCATAGATAGAGACAAAATACAGATCAGTAGTTGTCTGGGACTGAGAGATCTTACTGGGATGATAGAAATGTTTTAAAACTGGATTATCATGATAGTTATACAATTCAGTAAATTTATTAAAAATCAGTGAAATACACACTTAAAATAATTATATGACGTAGACTATACCTCATTAAAGTTAATTTTAAAAAATACTACGGTCAAGATTTCCTTTCATTTTGTAGGCAAGGACATCAAGGACAGGAAAGAAAAAAAACCTATCAAAAGTCAGAAGTCAAGACTTTGAAAATGGAATTCATTCAATAATTCTAACTCTCAACCTCAGATAGGGTCATATTCACAACATCTATTATACTTGAGAAAGATATTATATATCAAGAGGTTTCCAGAATCTCAGTCATGTCTCAAGATTAGAATCATCCCTACTTGGAAGAAAATACAACTCAAGTGGTAACCTGCAATTTCAACCAATGTTCACCTATGCCAACTGCACAAGATGATGGGGATGGCAAGCCACCAGTTTTCATGCTGAACTAGGTATTAGCAATTCCTGGCAAGTTTTATTAACAGAAATGGTGACAATTTTGCTATAACATAGCTTTGGGAGGACCATATTACTGCTAGGATTATAATAACGATGTCTAACGGTTAATATCACGGCATTGTGTAGATGCCTCCAAAGCACCAGCAGTTTATGTGGATCTGTAAAAAATAATCACCTATGATTTATACAGAATTCAATATTCTCAACATTTGTTATTACTCTACTAATGGAAGATGTGTAGCAAAGAAGTTGGGGTTATGAGATAATTAATGTCCCACTTCTCAGCTCAAAGCATCCAGGTGTTCATCTTTAAGAGGAGAGAACAGGAGACATCTCACAGTATCATAAAAGTACAAAACTACAGCCGGTCCTTCTGTCATGTAACACTTCTTATAGGTAAAATTTAAGGATCACAGACCTGGTCTATATAGAAGAATAAAATACAGCAAGGCTCCAACATTTGTTTCCCATTCTATCTTATTCACAAGGATAAGACTTCTTTCCTTCAGACATACTCCCACTCTTCCCTTCAGACAAAACTCCCACTCTTCCTATTCCCATTAGCTTCAAGAAGTTGTTTCAAAACATTACAATGTTAATGAATTATATGCTTAAAATCATCACATTAAGCTGTAATAATCATGTTAATATAAAATTCACAGTGGAAGCCATGATAATTAGGTTCTTAAGCAAAGCTACTACTGATATCAGCAATTACAGATGGGATCAAGCATAATGATAACTTATGAGATGTCTGAGATCCATAGCTTATACTGGCAAATTGAGTTAAATGGCCTAATGCAAAGTAATAGTATTTTCTTTGCAACCAGTAACTTACACAAGGGCCCAGTAGCAGCAGTGCAGGTAGAAGAATTTGAAAATGAGGTAAATAGCATGGTACTTGAACTAGCAGCGGCAGCAGGAGTAGATGCTGGAGTAACCCTAAATTAAAGTAACAAGCAAAAAAAAAAAAGTCAAAATCATTTTTAACAAGTAAACACCACTATAACAAACTTTACTTATATAGAGAAATAACAAAGCAAGGAAAATTAAGTAACGTAATATTTAATAAGTATGACATAGTAAAATCCTGATTTAAAAAATAGTTCATCAGTACTGATTAGTATGGGCTTCCCAGGTGACTCAGTGGTAAAGAATCTGTCTGCCAGTGCAGAAGATGTGAGTTCAATCCCTGGGTGAGGAAGATCCCCGGAAGAAGGAAATTGCAACCCACTCCAGTATTCTTGCCTAGAGAATCCCACTGAGAGGAGCCTGGTGGTTTACAGTCCACGTGTGTGCTCAGCCACTCAGTTGTGTTCAACTCTTTGTGACCCCATGGATTTTAGCCCACCAGGCTCCTCTGTCCATGGGATTTCCCAGACAAGAATACTTGGGCTTGGTGGCTCAGAAGGTAAAGAATCTGCCTGCAATGCACGAGACCTGGGTTGGATCTTTGGGTTGGGAAAATTGCCCTGGAGAAGGAAATGGCAACCCATTCAGTGTTCTTGTTTAGAAAATCCCATGGACAGAGAAGCTTGTCGGGCTACAGTCCATGGGGTTACAAAGAGTCGGACACAACTGATCGACTAACACTTTCACTTTCAAACACAGGTTACATATTGTATGATTCTATTTATATGAAATGTCCAGAAAAGGCAAATCCATAGACAGAAAGTATAATAGTGGTTAGTTATCAGGAGCTGGGAGGAGAGGGTAATGAGGAGTGATTGCTAACGGTTACAGGGTTTCTTCTAGGGATCATGAGAATGTTCTTGAATTACATAGCAGTGATAGTTACACACTCTGTGAATACATTTAAAAAAAAACACTGTTTTGTACATTTCAAAAGGGTGAATTTTAAAATAAATGAATTATACCTTAATTATCTCATTATTTTAAAAATACATGGATCATCTCAATAGAAGCAGAGAAGCATTTGAGAAAATCCAACACTTTTTCATGATGAAAACACGCAGCAAACTAGAAAAAGAAGGGAACTTCTTACACGTGATTAAGGCTATTTATGAAAAACTTACAGCTAACATCATTCTTAATAGTGAAAGACTGAATACGGATGTCTGCTTTTACCACTTCAACAATACATAGGAAGTTTTTGCCATGACAATTAAGCAAGAAAACAATTAAAGGACACCAGATTGCAAAGAAGAAATAAAATTATCTCTATTAACAGATGATATGATCATGAATACATAACAACCTAAGGAATCCATAAAAAAATCTATTAGAACAATAAACAAGTTCTGCAAAGTTGCAAGATACAAGATCAATATAAAAATAAATTACAATTCTATTTATTATCAATGAACAATCCAAAAATGAAATTAAGAATATTTCATTTATGATTATTCAAAATGAATAAAATAGTTATGAACAACCCTAACAAAAGAAGTGCAAGCCTTGTATCCAGAAAAACAAAATATTACTGAGAGAAAGACATCCTAAATAAATGGAAAGATCTCATGTGCATGGATCAGAAAATTTTATATTGTTAAGATGGTGTGGTAGACAGAAAAATGGTCCCCCAAGGATGGTTACATCCTAATATCCAGAGACTGTGAACATATTACCTTATTTGACAAAAGGGATTTTATAGATGAGGTAATGGTTAAATTGGTTAAGTAACTTGATATAGGGAGTTTATCCTGGATTATCCAGGTAAGCAAAACTAAGGACATGAATCCTTAAATGTAGAGATCCTTTCCAGGCTGTGGTCAGGAGAAGATGGTGACTAAACAAGAATGGTCAGAAAGATGGTATAAATGGCCACCTAACACTTGAAATCATACTTAATGTCATCAGTCATCAGGGACTTGCAAATCAAAACCACAATGAGATACTATTTCATAGCAACTAGAATGGCTAAGGGCTTCCCTTGTGGCTCAGCTGGTCAAGAATCCGCCTGCAGTGCAGGAGACCTGAGTTCAATACCTGGGTTGGGAAGATCCCCTGGAGAAGGGAAAGGCTACCCACTCCAGTATTCTGGCCTAGAGAATTCCATGAACTGTATAGTCCACGGGGTCACAAAGAGTCAGGCACAACTGAGCGACTTTCACATTAAAAAATCAAAAAGAATGGTTAAAGTAAAAAAGACAGATAATATCAAGTGTTGGCAAGGATATGGAGAAATTGGAAATCTAATGCAATGTTGATAGGAATGTAAAACAGTGTAATCTCTTCAATAAAACTGTATGGCACTTTCTCAAAGTGTTCAACATAAAGTTACCATATGACCCAGTAATTCCACTCCTAAGTACATAAACAAAAGCTATGATAATATAGATCCACACTGAAATATGTATATGAATGTTCACAGCAGCATTATTCATAACAAAGGATGAAAGAAATCAATCCAAATGAATATCAACTGATGAGACGATGAATGAAATGTGGTATATTAATACAATAGAATTTTATTTGGCCATAAAAAGGAAAAGAAATATAGATATATGCTAAAACATGGATGAGCCTTGAAAACATGCTAAGAGGCTAATCACAAAATACCATATATTGTATGATTCTATTTACATGAAATGTACAGAACAGAGCAGTCTATAGAGACAGAAAGCAGATTTGTGGTTTCCAGAACTGGGGTAAAGAAAGAATGGGCAGTGACTGCTAAGGTGCATGGTGTTTCTTCAGTGGATGATGAAAATGTTGTAAAACTGACTTCAGTAATGGCTGCATAGCTCTGTGAATATCCTAAAAAACAATTAACTGTGCACTGTAAATGGGTAAATTATGTGGTATGTGAATTATACAATAAGTCTGTGAGAAAAAATAATAAATAGAAATCTGGAATAAAGTTTCAGAAAACATTACTTGGCCGCTTGCTTGAAATTTTAAAATAAAAACTATAAAAGAAATAAAGTTTGAGAAATCAAGTACATAAAGACACAAATAAGATTAACTGGTTAACAGAAAACAGTTTATCTTTTCATCCTCACTATAGATCACTGCACAGGGCACATGATACTAAGTGCTCAATAAATATTTGTGCTGAATTGAACCAACCATTTCCAGACTCCAATACATAATTACAGATATTCTTCTTCCTTTTTAAAAGGGAAAAAAGTGCTTAATAAGTAATTGCATTTGAATCTATTGCTGCCTACATCCAACCGTTAAACAATTCATGACAATAAATAAGACCCTGCTATCCAAAACATGTAGGGCCACTGGGGGTTTGGGGAAAGGGAGGAGATGCTGGGAAGGAATTGGGAACATTACCACCTACCTCCAACTATCATGGGGAATTTCCCTGGTGGCCCAGTGACTAAGACTCTGAGTCCCCAATGTGAGGGGCCTGGGTTCGAACCCTGGTCAGGAAACTAGATCCCACATGCAGCAACTAAGATCCTGGGTGCCACAACTAAGACCCAGTGCAGCCAAATAAATAGATTAATTTTAAAAACTGAAGCCTATTATACAGAGTGAAGTAAGTCAGAAAGAAAAACACCAATACAGTCTATTAACACATATATATGGAATTTAGAAAGATGGTAATGATGACCCTATATGCAAGAAAGAAAAAGAGACACAGATATAAAGAACAGACTTTTGGACTCTGTGGAAGAAGGCAAGGGTGGGATGATTTGAGAGAACAGCATTGAAACATATATATTACCATATGTGAAAGAGATCACCAGTCCAAGTTCAATATATTAAACAGGGCACTCAAAGCTGGTGCACTGGGACAACCCTATTGGATGGGATGTGGAGGGAGGTGGGAGGGGGATTCAAGATGGGGGATGCATGTACACTCATGTCAATGTATGGCAAAAACCACTACAATATTGTAAAGTAATTAGACTCCAATTAAAATAAATAAATTATTTTAAAAAATGGAGAGATATTCCATGTTCCTGTGTGGGAAGAATCAATATTGTGAAAATGACTATACTACCAAAAGCAATCTACAAATTCAACATGATCCCTATCAAATTACCAATGGCATTTTTCACAGAACTAGAACAAAAAATTTCACAAGTCATATGGAAACACAAAAGACCCCGAATAGCCAAAGCAGTCTTGAGAAAGAAGAATAGAGCTGGAGGTATCAACCTTCCTGACTTCAGATTATACTACAAAGCTACAGTCATCAAGACAGTATGGTACTGGCACAAAAACAGAAACACAGACCAATGGAACAAGATAGAAAGCCCAGAAATAAACCCATGCACCTACTGGTACCTGACTTTTGACAAAGGAGGCAAGAATATACAATGGGGCAAAGACAGCCTCTTCAATAAATGGTGCTGGGAAAAGTGGACAGCTACATGTAAAAGAATGAAATTAGAACACTTCCTAACACCATACACAAAGATAAACTCAAAATGGATTAAAAACCTAAATGTAACACCAGAAACTATAAACAACTCTTAGAGGAAAACATGGGCAGAGCACTCGATGACATAAATCAAAGCAAGATCCTCTATTGACCCACCTCCGAGAGTAATGGAAGTAAAAACAAAAGTAAACAAGTGGGACCTGATTAAACTTAAAAGCTTTTGCACAGCAAAGGAAATTATAAGCAAGGTGAAAAGACAACCCTCAGAATGGGAGAAAATATAGCAAATGAAACAACTGACAAAGGATTCATTTCCAAAATATACAAGCAGCTCATACAGCTCAATGCCAGAAACACAAACAACCCAACCAAACAGTGGGAAAAGACCTAAACAGACATTTCTCTAAAGAAGACATACAGGTGGCTAACAAACACTTGAAAAGATGCTCAACATCGCTCATGATTAAAGAAATGCAAATCAAAACCACAATGAAATATCACCTCACACAGGTCAGAATGGCCATCATCAAAAAGTCTACAAACAATAAATGCTGGAGAGGGTGTGGAGAAAAGGGAACACTCTTGCACTATTGGTGGGAATGTAAATTGATACAGCCACTATGGAAGATGGTATGGAGATTTCCTTTAAAAACAATGAATAAAACCACCGTATGACCAGCATTCCCACTCCTAGGCATATATCCTGAGGAAACCAGGGTTAAAAAAGACACACGTATCCCACTGTTCATTGCAGCACTGTTTATAATAGCTAGAACATGGAAGCAACCTAGATGTCCATCGGCAGATGAATGGATAAAGAAGCCGTGGTACATATACACGATGGAATATTAATCAGCCATAAAAAGTAACACATTTGAGTCAGCTCTGATAAGGTGGATGAACCTAGAGCCTATTATACAGAGTAAAGTGAGTCAGAAAGAGAAAGATAAATATCATATTCTAATGCACATATACAGAATCTAGAAAAATGGTATAGAAGAATTTTTTTACAGGGCAGCAGTGGAGAAACAGACACAGAGAATAGACATATGGACATGGGGAGAGGGGAGGAGAGGGTGAGATGTATGGAAAGAGTAACATGGAGACTTACATTACCATATGTAAAATAGATAGCCAACAGGAATTTGCTGTATGGCTCAGGAAACTCAAACAGGGGCTCTGTATCAACCTAGAGCGGTCGGATGGGGAGGGAGGTGAGAGGGAGGTTCAAAAGGGAGAGGATATATATATACCTATGGCTGATTAATGTTGAGGTCTGACAGAAAACAACAAAATTCTATAAAGCAATTATCCTTCAATAAAATAATAAAAAGAAAAAAATTTAAATGGTTGCATTGCATTGTTTAAAAATATAATAAAATAAAATGTATATCATAGAATATCCTTATGTTTCATTTAAGAGAAGCACCAGATGTATAACATATTTATTTTTAAAGAAATAACCAATTATCACAAAGGTGTTTTAATATTTCTAAATCAATACCTATCAGTGAGACTAAATTTTTATCATGGGTTTAATGGTTACTTTAATTTCTTCATTTGAAATTGCCTATTCATATCATCTACCCATTTTCTCATTGGATTAATGTCTTCTTATTACTGATTTTTTAATAAAAGTATATATCAAAGCTATTTAGTCAAATGTTGCAAGTACTTCCCAACCCCAGTTTGTCATTTGCTTTTCTTACTTTGTTTTTATTTTTTATGTAGTCAAATCTTTCCACTGTTTTCTCCTTTATGGTTTATGCCTCCATATCATGCTTCAAAATTCCTTCAAACATATGAAATGTTCAACCTCATTTTTAGGAGAAAATCACAAATTATATTTACCTTTAGAACAATTTTACCTAATATATGGGAAGAAACTAAAAAAAAAAACTATTAATACACTGAGGACACTGTGAAGAAAGGGGCAACGTCTGTGATTTCTAATGGGAGTGTAAACTGGTATAATCCCTATGGAAAATAAGTGGCCAATGTTTTAAAAAGTACAAATGCATCTATCTTTTGAACCAGTAATACTTCTTTTGGAAATTTATCTACAAAGATACACATCTGTAAAATGACATATAAAATGATATCCATTGCACCACTGTTTATATTAGCAGAAGAGGAAACAACCCAAACACCCACCAGCAAGGGGCTAGATAAACTATAGTGCATGCAGAAAATGTATGATGCTATAAAAATTCTGAGGAAGCTCTCCATATATTGACTGATGTGAAAAGAGCTACAAAATGTTTAAAATAAGTGTATAAGCTTTAAGTTTAAAAAGCAAGGTACAGTGTGTAGAATATACTATTATTTACATTTTTAAAACAAGCAGAGGGCTAAGAATATATATTTTTATTTGCTAGCAAAGCCATAAAGAAAATTTGGAAGGATATATACAATTACAGTGGTTAGCTGAATAGAAGGGGGGAGGGGCAGGGAGTAATACAAGGTAGATGGGGGACAGTATACTTATTTATACTATGTTTATAGTCTTATTCTTGAACCATTTGACTGACTATATTATATATTTTTAAATTATACTTCAATAAATGGCCCTCTCTCCAACCCAACAATTATTATTTATACATCTTCATATTCATATTTATACAATTTAAATATTTATGGTTTCATTTTCTAGCTTTAATTCACCTAGCATTTCTTTCAGTTAATCTCTTTAGGCAAAACATAACCCACTTCCCCCAAATCACCTGGCTAGCCTGCTACTGCAATTCATTTATTCACTATTCCATCCTCTCTCTCCAGAATGGAAATGTCATCTTCATAAACCCAGGATTGATTCTCTACTTTAAAATTTTTCACTGATTTTCCTTTCTGTCCTTGTTCTACAAGAGATTTCCAATTACTGAAGCACTAGAACTCATTTATTTTTATATTAAATGTTTTAAATGTACAGTCAGATAATAAACTTACAATATATTTTCATGTTTTTCTACAAGCAAGCTGTCATTACTTTCCTTAAAAAACAAGAGATGACTAATCTCATGCATTTATCCCCTCCACTTAAACTTTAGAATCCCGTCGAGACTCTCCTTCTTTTCCTTCCCCCAAAGATTCCCACTGTGGTTTTATAAGAATCATATTAAATGCATCAATTAATTTGGAGCTAAATGACATTCTTATACTATTGAGTCCGTGTATTCTTCATTTATTCATGTCTTCTCTTATATGCCTCAGTAAACTTTTATGGTTATCTTCATATAGGTTATGCACATTTTTAAAGTTCACTCTTAGGTAGGTACTTCATACTTCTGGTTGAAATTGTTAATGGGAACTTCCTCCATTATATTTCCCAATTACTACTGTTTAAACATGGGAAAGCTACTGTTTTTTGCATTATTTATTTTGTAACTGGCTGCATTACTGAAACCTCTTCACTAGCACTAATTAAATTTACATTTGATTTATGCCCGTATTTTAAAATCTTGATCATGTGTCTCAGATACTGGCATAATATCAGGAGCCTGACCTTAAATCAAATACCCAGAGGTAACTAAGGAAACAAATGCCATTTAATATGACTTGCTTTCAAGCTAAAGCCTTACTCTTTATTGAAGAGGTTTCAGTAATACGGGTCAGTTACAAAATAAATAATGCAAAACCAAGAGCTCTTTTTTTTAAAAAACAGTCTCATTTTCCTAATCATAGGACTACAGCAGGGTTTTTCAACATGGCACTGGTGACACTGGACCCGATAATACTTTATGGCAGAGGGCTGTCCCATGGTAAAATATAAGGCTTGTATATTTCGTCTTGTCCCTTTTCCTAAACCCCTCGTAACTTCCTAAGTAAGGAGAGAGACAGAAGCTTATTTGGGTTTTCTTCACAGTTCCAGAAACAGCTCCAGGAGCAATAAAGGTTTCAATCACACCTGATTTATGTTAATGAGGTGAAATTTAGAAAGCCCCTCAGGCTGAGAGGCTGGTTACCAGAGGAACCAACAAAGTGATTCAGTTTAGTTCAGTTCAGTTCAGCCACTCAGCCGTGTCCAACTCTTTGCGACCCCATGAATTGCAGCACGCCAGGCCTCCCTGTCCATCACCAATCCCTGGAGTTTACTCAAACTCATGCCCATCAAGTCGGTGATGCCATCCAGCGATCTCATTCTCTGTTATCCCCTTCTCCTCCTGCCCCCAATCCCTCCCAGCAACAGGGTCTTTTCCAATGAGTCAACTCTTCGCATGAGGTGGCCAAAGTACTGGAGTTCCAGCTTCAGCATCAATCTTTCCAATAAACACCCAGGACTGATCTCCTTTAGGATGGACTGGTTGGATCTCCTTGCAGTCCAAGGGACTCTCAAGAGTTTTCTCCAACACCACAGTTCAAAAGCACCAATTTTTCGGCGCTCAATTTTCGTCACAGTCCAACTCTCACATCCATACATGACCACTGGAAAAACCGCAGCCTTGACCAGATGGACCTTTGTTGGCAAAGTAATCTGTCTGCTTTTTAATACGCTATCTAGGTTTGTCATAACTTTCCTTCAAAGGAGTAAGTGTCTTTTAATTTCATGGCTGCAATCACCATCTGCAGTGATTTTGGAGCCCCCCAAAAATAAAGTCTGACTCTGTTTCCACTGTCTCCCCATCTATTTCCCATGAGGTGATGGGACCAGATGCCATGATCTTAGTTTTCTGAATGTTAAGCTTTGAGCCAACTTTTTGACTCTTCTCTTTCATCAAAAGGCTTTTTAGTTCCTCTTCACTTTCTGCCATAAGGGTGGTGTCATCTGCATATTTGAGGTTATTGATATTTCTCCCAGCAATCTGGATTCCAGCTTGTGCTTCATGTAGCCCAGCATTTCTCATGATGTACTCTGCATATAAGTTAAATAAGCAGGGTGACAATATACAGCCTTGATGTACTCCTTCTCCTATTTGGAAATAGTCTGTTGTTCCATGTCCAGTTCTAACTGTTGCTTCCTGACCTGCATACAGGTTTCTCAAGAGGCAGGTCAGGTGGTCTGGTATTCCCATCTCTTTCAGAATTTTCCACAGTTTATTGTGATCCACACAGTCGAACGCTTTGGCGTAGTCAATAAAGCAGAAATAGATGTTTTTCTGGAACTCTCTTGCGTTTTTGATGATCCAGCGGATACTGGCAATTTGATCTCTGCTTCCTCTGCCTTTTCTAAAACCAGCTTGAACATCTGGAAGTTCACGGTTCACGTATTGCTGAAGCCTGGCTTGGAGAATTTTGAGCATTACTTTACTAGCGTGTGCGATGAGTGCAATTGTGCGGTAGTTTGAGCATTCTTTGGGATTGCCTTTCTTAGGGATTGGAATGAAAACTGACCTTTTCCAGTCCTGTGTCCACTGCTGAATTTTCCAAATTTGCTGGCATATTGAAGGCAACACTTTCACAGCATCATCTTTCAGGATTTGAAATAGCTCAACTGGAATTCCATCACATCCACTAGCTTTGCTCATAGTGATGCTTTCTAAGGCCCACTTGACTTCACATTCTAGGATGTCTGGCTCTAGGTGAGGATCACACCATTGTGATTATCTGCGTTGTGAAGATCTTTTCTGTACAATTCTTCTGTGTATTCTTGCCACCTCTTCTTAATATCTTCTGCTTCTGTTAGGTCCATAACATTTCTGTCCTTTATTGTGCCCATCTTTGCATTAAATGTTCCCTTGGTATCTCTAATTTTCTTGAAGAAACCTCTAGTCTTTCCCATTCTGCTGTTTTCCTCTATTTCTTTGCATTGATCTCTAAGGAAGGCTTTCTTATCTCTCCTGGATATTCTTTGGAACACTGCATTCAAATGGGAATATCTTTCCTTTTCTCCTTTGCTTTTCACTTCTTGTCTTTTCACAGCTATTTGTAAGCCCTCCTCAGACAACCATTTTGCCTTTTTGCATTTCTTTTCCATGGGAATGGTCTTGATCCCTGTCTCCTGTACAATGTCACGAACCTCCATCCATAGTTCATCAGGCTCTCTATCAGATCTAGTCCCTTAAATCCATTTCTCACTTCCACTGTATAGTCATAAGGGATTTGATTTAGGTCATACCTGAATGGTCTAGTGGTTTCCCCTACTTTCTTCAGTTTAAATCTGAATTTGGCAATAAGGAGTTCATGATCTGAGACACAGTCAGCTCCCGGTCTTCTTTTTGCTGACTGTATAGAGCTTCTCCATCTTTGGCTATAAAGAATATAATCAATCTGATTTCGGTGTTGACCATCTGGTGATGTCCATGTGTAGAGTCTTCTCTTGTGTTGTTGGAAGAGGGTGTTGGCTATGACCAGTGTGTTCTTTTGGCAAAACTCTATTTGCCTTTGCCCCACTTCATTCCATACTCCAAGGCCAAATCTGCCTGTTACTCCAGGTGTTTCTTGACTTCCTACTTTTGCATTCCAGTCCCCTATAATGAAAAGAACATCTTTTTTGGGTGTTAGTTCTAAAAGGTCTTGTAGGTCTTCATAGAACCATTCAACTTCAGCTTCTTCAGCGTTACTGGTTGGGGCATAGGCTTGGATTACCGTGATATTTAATGGTTTGCCTTGGAAACAAACAGAGATCATCCTGTAGTTTTTGAGACTGCATCCAAGTACTGCATTTCGGACTCTTTTGTTGACTATGATGGCCACTCCATTTCTTCTAAGGGATTCCTGCCCACAGTAGTAGATATAATGGTCATCTGAGTTAAATTCACCCATTGCAGTCCATTTTAGTTCACTCATTCCTAGAATGTCGACATTCACTCTTGCCATCTCCTGTTTGACCACTTCCAATTTGCCTTGATTCATGGACCTAACATTCCAGGTTCCTATGCAATATT
>NC_057419.1:138814573-138907624 GCF_019320065.1 Cervus canadensis | reverse complement strand
GACTGTGGTCCTGTGATCAGATTGGCTAGTTTTCTGTGATTATGGTTTCAGTGTGTCTGCCCTCTGATGCCCTCTCAGAACACCTACCTTTTTACTTGGGTTTCTCTTACCTTGGACGTGGGATATCTCTTCACAGCTGCTCCAGCAAAGCGCAGCCGCTGCTCCTTACCTTGGACAGGCGTATCTTCTTACGGCCACCCCTCCTGACCTTGAACATGGAGTAGCTCCTCTTGGCCCTCCTGTGCCCGCGCAGCAGCCGCTCCTTGGAGGTGTGCTCCTCTCGGCCGCCGCCCCTGACCTCGGGCCTGGGGAAGCTCCTCTCAGCCACCACTTCTGCGCTGTCGCAGCCTGGCATTCTTGGTCACTACCCCTGACCTTGCGCTTCTGCGCGGTCCATCGCAGCCAACGCGCTTCAACTTTTAGCCTAACTCTCTGACCTCCCAGGAGAGGAGAGGAACTGGAGACTGAGTTCAATCATCAGAGGCAAAAGATTTAATCATTTATGCCAACATAATAGAACCTCCATCAAAACCCTAAAGGAAGGGGTTTGGAGAGCTTCTGGGTTGGTGTAGGTGCTAGGAGGGTGCTGGTGCCTGGAGAGGACACGAAAGATCTGTGCTGATCCCCGATACTCAGCCTTACAGAATCCCTCTATTTGGCTGTTCCTAAACTGCAGCATTTATAATGAGCCAGAAATTGTAAGCCAAGTGTCTTCCAGAGTTCTTTGAGGTGGTGAGCATCATAACTGAACTGTAGAACACCCAGCTGGTGTCTGGAGAGTTGGGAGAATTAGTTGGTATGGGAAGAACTCCCACATATTTGGTATCAAAAGTGTTGTGTGTTGAGGACTGTAGAAATTTCCTTTATGTGCATTGCAAAGTATTAAGCAGCATTCCTGGGCTTTACCCACTAGATGCAGGAACACTTACACAGTTTGGAAAACCAAAAATGTTTCCAGAGGGACCTCCCCGGTGGTCCACTGGTTAAGAATCCACCTTCCAATGCAGGGGACGAGTTTGATCCCTGGTCATGGAACCAAGATCCCATATGCAGAGTGGCAGCTAAGCTCACGTGCCATAACTAGAGAGAAGCCCCAGGGCCCCAACTAAGACTCGACATGGCCAAAAATAAATAAATAAATAAATAATATTATTTTAAAAGATTGTCTCCAGATAATGCCAAACATTCTCTGGGAGAGGTGGCGAAAATTGCCTCCACTGGACAAGAGGAAGAGTTCAGTATCACAATTTTCTCCATCTAGTGCTATAAAGATAACATAATCAGCCTTAATGTCTTCATGTTTATGAATACAGGAAAATATCAACTATCTTAATAAATTGTTGACCATAGAAAGTAAGCATGATTTTTTTAACAGAATAGGGGAAGGTGGCCTTACAAGATAGTGGCACTTGCTACAATAACAAAATGGTGATACTAGAACAAGAAAGGACAGATCAATAGAACAAAATAGGATGCCCAGAAGCAGAACTAACCATATATAATAATTTGGTGTATGAGTAAGATTTAATTAAATGAAAATTTAAATCTTCCCTATTTTCCAGGAAAATGTACTTTTCCCTATTCCTCCTCCTACATACAGCTAAAACCGCTGGACATTATATATAAAACAAACAAGAAACCCTGAAAGGTGGAGACAAGAAGGCAAATTAGCTAGGGATCTTGAGACCCAAGAAACACTGTGGTAATGAATTCCATAGGTTTTCTTTCTGTCTTATACTTCTCAGGCATGGAGTTGAATAGGCTGGCCAGCAAGAAACAACAATGGGTATAGAAAAACAAAACCCAACAAAAGCCTGCTCTTTAGACAAAAGACCGAGACAGACCAATAAGACAAAACTTTTAGACAATAACCACTCTCCAGTAACCAAACACCACAGGAAAAAAGTGTGGTCTCACAACCTACCTATCCCAGAGAATAGCAAGTGAGGAGCCTAAACTTCTGCCACTGTGAAGCTACAGTGAGGTGTCTCAACATCCCAGCCAGGATAGTATCAGAGGAGGTCAAGTAGGGAGCCAGGATGTCATCTCTGCCAGCAGTTAATGAACCATGTCCTCACAGTGTCAGGGGAAACCACATCAGAAGCAGGAACTCCCACTCTCACCCAGCAGGAACTAGCAGACCTTTGCTTCCAGTAGCAATGGAGACGAACTGGCGAAAACAATGTTCTACTCCCACCTTACAGTAACACAGCAAAACCCTTCTTTCTCATGCCAGATAAACCCAGCTAAAGCAAAAATCTTCTATCTGATTTAGAGTCTCATAACATGATCCAACCAGTCCATCCTGAAGGAGATAGGTCTTGGGTGTTCATTGGAGGGACTGATGCTGAAGCTGAAACTTCAATACTTTGGCCACCTCATGCGAAGAGTTGACTCATTGGAAAAGACCCTGAT
The DNA here is from genome assembly GCF_019320065.1 of Cervus canadensis. Classification (NCBI taxonomy): domain Eukaryota; kingdom Metazoa; phylum Chordata; class Mammalia; order Artiodactyla; family Cervidae; genus Cervus; species Cervus canadensis. The sequence continues at coordinate 138,905,209 of NC_057419.1, read as the reverse complement.
GCTGGGAGGGATTGGGGCAGGAGGAGAAGGGGACGACAGAGGATGAGATGGTTGGATGGCATCACCCCCTCATATGGCATTGAGTTTGGATGGGAACTCCGGAGGTTGTGATGGACAGGGCATGGCCTGGGTGCTGCAATTTCATGGGGGTAGCAAGAAGTCCGGACACGACCTAACGAGCTTGAACTAAACTAACTAAACATAAATATGTCCAGTTTTCAGTTTAAAATTGCACTCATACTACCAAGAACCAGGAAAGATCTTCAGATGGAATTTTAAAAAAGGACAACACCAAGATGACAAATGTTAAAGCATCCCATGATAAATATGCATCAAAAAGAAATTACGGAACACACTTAAAGCACCAAGAAACAATCAGGCCTTTAGCAAAAAAAAAAAAAAAAAGAAGAAGAAACAAAAGTCTCTACAGAGAAACAGAAGACAGAAAAAAGAGCCAAGTGGAAATTTGAGATAACCAGGTAACCAATAACCAAAATGCAAAGTTAAAGTCAAGCAAAAGGACTCAGCAGTTGACTAGAGGGGATATCCTAGATTAGTGATCTTGATGACAGAATGATAGGAATCCACACCAAGACACTTAGTAATAATTAAATCTCTGAAAATTAAAGTCAAAGAAGAAATATTGAAAACAGCAAGAGAATAATGGCATCTGACCTATAGAGGAAAAATTATTTGAATGACAAATAGTTACACAAACTGAGGTCCATCCATACCATGGAACACCATGAAGCAATAAAACAAAAAACACACATGTAACAATCTGGATGATCTAAAGAAAAGTATACTGAGTGAAAAAAGCCATTCCCAAAAGATTATATGCCATATGATTCCATTCATACAACATTTTAATTTATTTATTATTTTTGGTTGCACTGGGTCTTCATTGCTGTGTGTGGGCTTTCTCTAGTTGTGGAGAGTGGGGGCTACTGTCTGTTGTCGTGTGCAGGTTTCTCACTGTGGTGGCTTCTCTTGTTGCAGAGCACAGGCTCTAGGCATATGGGCTTCAGTATTTAGGGCATGTGGGCTCCGCAGTTGTGGCTCGCAGGCTCTAGAGCTTGGGCTCAGTAGTTGTGGTGCACACAGGCTTAGTTGCTCTGCGATATGTGGAATCTTCTGGACCAGGGATCGAACCTGTGTCCCCTGCATTGGCAGGTGGATTCTTCTCCACTGCACCACCACAGAAGCCCCATAAAACATTTTTGCAATGACAAAATTATAGTAATGGAGAACAGATTAATGGCTGCCAAGATTAAAGAGTATGGGAGCAGTAGAAAAGTAGGTGTTGCTATCAAAGGGTAAATTGGGGAATCCTAGTAGTGAGAAGAACTATTCTATATCTTGACTACCAATATCAACATCCTGGTTGTGACACTGTACTATAGTTTTGCAACATGTTATCACCAGAAGAAAATGGACAAAGGGGATGTGGGTGGGATCTCTGTATTTTTTCATACATACATTTCATACATACATACATTTCTCATACATGAGAATCTATAATTATGTCAAAATAAAAAGTTTAATTTAAAAATTTAAAATCTTTTAATATCCATAAAATTCTAAGAAAAATAAAACAAACAAATGGGGGAAAATAATTATTTTGGAGGTGGATGGGAATTACATCTATCTTCACTAATGTCTAGCAGAAATTGAGCACTTCCCTTAATTATAAAGGTAAACAAATCACAAAGGTTAGCAGTACCTGTGATTTTTGTCACCAACAGAAATCACAGGTATGAAAATACTTCTTATACAAATATCAGAGTTAAGATGTTGCAACTGCATATAAACAAGAAAAAAGATAAGCACCATATTAGAAAACTGAGCAGGGAAATCCCTGGTGGTTGAATGCTTAGGACTCCATGCTGTCACTGCTAAGGGCTCAGGTTCAATCCTGGGTCAGGGAATTAAAATCCCACAGGCCATGCAGTGTGGCCAAAAAAAAAAAAAAAAAAAAAAAAAGAAAGAAAGAAAACTGAGCAATGAAAGATACAAAAAGGGAAAAGGGAATTCATTCAATTCCCACTCTCTTCCCACACAAACATATACCAAAAGAACACAAGTACAATTAATCAATAATTTGAAAAGAAGTCAGTCTTACTAATAATTAAAGAAAATGTAGATGAACACGATGCTGTGATACTATTTTCAGTGTTAAACTACCAAAGCTTAAAATACAAACAAAAGGGATAATATCCAACATATTTAATACTGCAGGGAAATGTATACTTTCATAAAAATAACAAACATAGCTAATATTTATTGAGTACCTATTACATGCATGTCAGACAGGGTTCTAAGCATTTACTTTATTTATTTATTTTACTTACTTACCCAATCCTCACAACAACCCTACAAGGTAAAATGTTGAGCACTTATTGATGAGCAAACCAAATATTAAGAGATTAGAGTAATTTTTCCAAGGTCAGAGGGCTAGTAAATATCAGAGACAAGATTCAAACATTTATTTTGTAGCTATTTTTTGATAACAGATATGTATTGCTTGTAGCATCAAAAATTCATTTATGCATAATTAAAATAATGCCCCCCAAGGTAGTGACCAACTATTCTAGCATCATAATGATTTTAATACTCTACTTCATCTCTTTGTGTCCTACAATGCCAAACCAATCAATTAAAATTGGTTCAATTATCACTATTACAAATTATAAATAAGCTATTTCTCTATTATCTATAATTGTAAAAATACTTTACCTTTTTGGTTGTTTCTAAAAGCTCTGAAATCATGACTATGAATATGTAATTTAATAAAATATACCATAAAGTAAAATGCTTAAATATCTCACTCAGTTCTAAAATATCTGAGGCATTTACAATAAAACCATGCTTATATGGCTTATAAACCAGTACTCTTTATTAACTGCATTTTGCTTTAGCAAGATCCTAAATGTCTTCTCATTAATTTCCAGTTAAGTTAAATGTATTTTACTGAATCCTACTTATTTAGAAACTATAAACCATGCATGTAAGGTGTCTCTACTAGCCTAAATATTTTACCATTTCCCAACTATGCCATATAACTCACTTTATTATCGCATCATTATTTTAATATTCTCTAAAATTTTATACTACTGCAAAAAATGTTCTTTCCTGTTCCATTGTACCTCCTGATAAATTTCATTTCGGAAGTTTTATTTTTAAAAAGGAAAACAGAACATAGCAACAGATTGTGAAAATATATATACTTGGTATATACAAGCATTAAGCAAGTTGAACAAAACACTTCAGTGTAACTTTATTATTACTAGAGGCCAATTTGTCTAGACTACTCATTCTCATAAGGGTTGTAACTTTCCCCCTCAAACATTCCTTGGTTCTAAACCTAAAACTGCAAAGTCAGAAGTAGTAGTTTAGGTTTAATTTCTATCACATTTTTCAATACTACTAATCTCACAAGAGAAGGAAGTCATATTTGGATGAGTCAATCAAATTGGAATCTCAAAATCAATCTTCTTCTCCATTATCCAATATTGTGCTTCTCCATTAGAGAGCACAGTTCAAACCCTACCAGTGGACTGTTCGCTGAAAAGAGCAATTGATTTTGTAGCAATTTTTCCACTAGATGCACATGTAGCAGGAGTGAAGAGTAATCCTACAAATGCTGCATTCCTCATCAAGACTATATTGAAACTGGTGCAACCAGTCTGCAGTGCACTTCCACCAATGTGATTAAGAAGCCTGTTGCAGTTGCACACCTAGTAACTGAGTAACAGAGCTAGCAGGGCCAAAAACAAAAGGAGTGGATGCTGTTACCTGGGGTGATAGGTCTCTGCTTGTTTTAGCATTAGTATGGATGCTGGCACCCAGCCTAAGTGAAAGTCAATCAGTCGTGTCCGACTCTTTGTGACCCTGAGGACTATACAGTCCATGGAATTTTCTAAGCCAGAATACTGGAGTGGGTAGCCTTTCCCTTCTCCAGGGGATCTTCTGAACCCAGGGATCGAACCCAGGTCTCCCACATTGCAGACAGATTCTATACCAGCTGAGCCACAAAACCCAGGTTCGATTCCTGGGTCGGGAAGATCTGCTAGAGAAGAGATGGGCTACCCACTCTGGTATTCTTGGGCTTCCCTTGTGGCTCCAAAAACAATGAGAAGCTGGCACATTGCAATGAAGAGTAGCCCCATCCTTGCAACAGGAGAAAGCCCAGAAAGCCCAGGCATAGCAACAAAGACTCAGCACACCCATGAATAAATAAATACTTTTAAAAAACAAAGCAGTTCTCTGACACACTAAATGGCAGCTAGATAGCATAGCTCTTGTCAATTTTTTTAAATTGAAGGATAATTGCTTTACAGAATTTTGTTGTTTTCTGTCAAACCTCAACATGACACAGACATGGATATATATATATATATATATATATATATATATATATATATACATATATATATATATATCCCCTTCCTTTTGAACCTCCCTCCCATCTCTCTCCCAATCCCACCCCTGTAGGTGATACAGAGCCCCTCTTAGAGTTTCCTGAGCCATACAGCAAATTCCCATTGGCGATCTATTTTACATATGGTAATGTAAGTCTCCATGTTACTCTTTCCATACATCTCACCCTCTCCTCCCCTCTCCCCATGTCCATATGTCTATTCTCTGTGTCTGTTTCTCCACTGCTGCCCTGTAAAAAAATTCTTCTATACCATTTTTCTAGATTCTGTATATGTGCATTAGAATATGATATTTATCTTTCTCTTTCTGACTCACTTTACTCTGTATAATAGGCTCTAGGTTCATCCACCTTATCAGAGCTGACTCAAATGTGTTACTTTTTATGGCTGATTAATATTCCATCGTGTATATGTACCACGGCTTCTTTATCCATTCATCTGCCAATGGACATCTAGGTTGCTTCCATGTTCTAGCTATTATAAACAGTGCTGCAATGAACAGTGGGAAATGTGTGTCTTTTTTAACCCTGGTTTCCTCAGGATATATGCCTAGGAGTGGGAATGCTGGTCATACGGTGGTTTTATTCATTGTTTTTAAAGGAAATCTCCATACCATCTTCCATAGTGGCTGTATCAATTTACATTCCCACCAATAGTGCAAGAGTGTTCCCTTTTCTCCACACCCTCTCCAGCATTTATTGTTTGTAGACTTTTTGATGATGGCCATTCTGACCTGTGTGAGGTGATATTTCATTGTGGTTTTGATTTGCATTTCTTTAATCATGAGCGATGTTGAGCATCTTTTCAAGTGTTTGTTAGCCACCTGTATGTCTTCTTTAGAGAAATGTCTGTTTAGGTCTTTTCCCACTGTTTGGTTGGGTTGTTTGTGTTTCTGGCATTGAGCTGTATGAGCTGCTTGTATATTTTGGAAATGAATCCTTTGTCAGTTGTTTCATTTGCTATATTTTCTCCCATTCTGAGGGTTGTCTTTTCACCTTGCTTATAATTTCCTTTGCTGTGCAAAAGCTTTTAAGTTTAATCAGGTCCCACTTGTTTACTTTTGTTTTTACTTCCATTACTCTCGGAGGTGGGTCAATAGAGGATCTTGCTTTGATTTATGTCATCGAGTGCTCTGCCCATGTTTTCCTCTAAGAGTTGTTTATAGTTTCTGGTGTTACATTTAGGTTTTTAATCCATTTTGAGTTTATCTTTGTGTATGGTGTTAGGAAGTGTTCTAATTTCATTCTTTTACATGTAGCTGTCCACTTTTCCCAGCACCATTTATTGAAGAGGCTGTCTTTGCCCCATTGTATATTCTTGCCTCCTTTGTCAAAAGTCAGGTACCAGTAGGTGCATGGGTTTATTTCTGGGCTTTCTATCTTGTTCCATTGGTCTGTGTTTCTGTTTTTGTGCCAGTACCATACTGTCTTGATGACTGTAGCTTTGTAGTATAATCTGAAGTCAGGAAGGTTGATACCTCCAGCTCTATTCTTCTTTCTCAAGACTGCTTTGGCTATTCGGGGTCTTTTGTGTTTCCATATGACTTGTGAAATTTTTTGTTCTAGTTCTGTGAAAAATGCCATTGGTAATTTGATAGGGATCATGTTGAATTTGTAGATTGCTTTTGGTAGTATAGTCATTTTCACAATATTGATTCTTCCCACACAGGAACATGGAATATCTCTCCATCTGTTTATGTTGTCCTTGATTTCTTCCATTAGTGTCTTATAATTTTCTGTGTACAGGTCTTTTGTCTCCTTAGGTAAGTTTATTCCTAGATATTTAATTCTTTTTGTTGCAACAGTGAATGGGACTGATTCCTTAATTCTTCTTTCTGATTTTTCATTGTTTGTATACAGAAATTCAAGTGATTTCTGGGTATTGATTTTGTATCCTGCAACTTTGCTAAATTTACTGATTAGCTCTAGTCATTTTCTGATACTGTCTTTAGGGTTTTCTAGGTACAGAACCATGTCATCTGCAAACAGTGAGAGTTTTACTTCTTTCCCAATCTGGATTCCTTTTATTTCTTTTTCTTCTCCGATTGCTGTAGCTAGGACTTCCAGAACTATGCTGAATAATAGTGCCGAAAGTGGATATCCTTGTCTTGTTCCTGATCTTAGGGGGAATGCTTTCAGTTTTTCACCATTGAAAATAATGTTTGCTGTCAGCTTATCATGTACACCCTTTACTAGGTTGAAGTAGGTTCCTTCTATGCCCATTTTTTGAAGTTTTAATCATAAATGGGTGCTGAATTTTGTCAAAGGCTTTTTCTGCATCTATTGAGATGATCATATGATTTTCATCTTTCACTTTGTTAATACGGTATATCATGTTGATTGATTTGCATATATTGAAGAATCCCTGCAGACCTGGAATAAACCCAACTTGATCATGGTGTATGAGCTTTTTGACGTGTAACTGAATTCTGTTTGCTAAAATTTTGTTGATGATTTTTTCATCTATGGTCATCAATGATATTGGCCTGTAGTTCTCTTTTTTTGTGTTGCCTTTGTCTGGTTTTGGTATCAGGGTGATGGTGGCCTCATAGAATGAGTTTGGAAATGTTCCTTCCTCTGCAATTGTTTGAAAGAGTTTTAGAAGGATAGGCACTAGCTCCTCTCTAAATGTTTGATAGAATTCTCCTGTGAAGCTGTCTGGTTCTGGGCTTCTGTTTTGGGGGAGATTTTTGATCACAGCTTCAATTTCAGTGCTTGTAATTGGGTTGTTCATAATTTCTATTTCTTTCTGGTTCAGTCTTGGAAGACTGAACTTCTCGAAGAATCTGTCCATTTCTTCCAGGTTATCTATTTTATTGCCATATAGTTGTTCATAATAGTCTCTTATAATCCTTTGTATTTCTGCATTGTCTGGTGTAACCTCTCCTTTTTCACTTCTAATTTTGTTGATTTGATTCTTCTCTCTTTTTTCCTGATGAGTCTGGCTAAAGACTTGTCAATTTTGTTTATTTTCTCATAGAACCAGCTTTTAGTTTTATTAATCTTTAATATTGTTTTTTCATTTCTTTTTCATTTATTTCTGCTTGGATCTTTATTTCTTTTCTTCTACTAATTTAGGGTTTTTTTGTTGTTCTTCTTCTTTTTCCAGTTGTTTTAGGCATAAAGTTAGCTTGTCTATTCGATGTTTTCCTTGTTTTTTGAGGTAGGATTGTATTGCTATAAACTTCCCTCTTAAAACTGCTTGTGCTGCATCCCGTAGGTTTTGAGTTGTCGTGTTTTCATTGTCATTTGTTTCTAGAAATTTTTTAATTTCCCTTTTGATTTCTTCAGTAACCTGTTGGTTATTTAGAAACGTGTTGTTTAATATCCATGTGTTTGTGTTTCTTACACTTTTTTCCTTGTAATTGATATTTAGTCTCATAGCCTTGTGGTCGGAGAAGATGCTTAATATGATTTCAATTTTCTTAAATTTACTGAGGGTTGATTTGTGACCTAAGATGTGCTGTATCCTGGAGAATGTTCCATGTGCACTTGAGAAGAAGGTGTATTCTTCTTCATTTGGATGGAATGTCCTAAAGATATCAATGAGATCCACTTCATCTAATGTATCATTTAAGACTTGTGTTTCCTTATTAGTTTTCTGTTTTGATGATCTGTCCATTGGTGTGAGTGGGGTGTTAAAGTGTCCTACTATTATTGTGTTACTGTCAATTTCTCCTTTTATGTCTGTTAGTGTTTGTGTTATGTATTGAGGTGCTCCTATGTTGGGTGGATAGATATTTATAATTGTTATGTCTTCCTCTTGGATTGATCCCTTGATCATTATGTACTGTCCTTCCTTATCTCTTGTAATCTTTATTTTAAGGTCTATTTTGTCTGATATGAGGATCGCTACTTCAGCTTTAATTTGCTTCCCATTTGCACGGAATATATTTTTCCATCCTCTCACTTTCAGTTTGTATGTGTCTTGAGGTCTGAAGTGGGTTTCTTGTGGACAGCATATATATGGGTCTTGTTTTTGTATTCAGCCAGCCAGTCTATGTCTTTTGGTTGGAGCATTTAAACTGTTTACATTTAAAGTAATATTGATGTATATGTTCCTATTGCCATTTTCTTAATTGTTTGGGGTTGATTTTGTAGATCTCTTTTCTTCTCTTGTATTTCTTGATTATATAAGTCCCTTTAAAATTTGTTGTAAAGGTGGTTTGGTGGTACTGAATTCTCTTAACTTTTGCTTGTCTGAAAAGCTTTTTATTTCTCCATCAATTTTGAATGAGATCCTTCCTGGGTACAGTAATCTTGGTTGTAGATTTCTCCCTTTCAGTACTTTAAATATATCCTGCCATTCCCTTCTGGCCTGCAGAGTTTCTGCTAAAAGATCAGCTGTTAAGTGTGTGGGGTTTCCCTTGTATGTTACTTGTTCTTTCTCTCATGGTGCTTTTAATATTCTATCTTTGTGTTTAGTCTTTGTTAGTTTGATTAACATATGTCTTGGGGTGTTTCTCCTTGGGTTTATCCTGTATGGGACTCTTTGTGCCTCTTGAACTTGATTCCTTTTACATGTTGGAGAAATTTTCAACTATAATCTCTTCAAAAAATTTCTCATACCCTTTCTTTTTCTCTTCTTCTTCTGGGACCCCTATAATTCAAATGTTGGTGTGTTTGATATTGTCCCAGAGGTCTCTGAGACTATTCTCTACTCTTTTCATTCTTTTTATTTTATTCTGCTCTTCAGAAGTTATTTCCACCATTTTATCTTCCAGCTCACTAATTCATTCTTCTGCTTCAGATATTCTGCTATTGATTCCTTCTAGAGTATTTTAATTTCAGTAATTGTGTTGTTTGTCTCTGCAAGTTTATTCCTTAATTATCCTAGGTTTTTTAAAATTTATTCTTGCATTTTCTCCATTTTGCATTCAAGGTTTTTATTATCTTTACTATCATTATTCTGAATTCTTTTTCAGGTAGTTTGCCTATTTCCTCTTCATTTATTTGGACTTCTGTGTTTCTAGTTTGTTCCTTCATTTGTGTAGTATTTCTCTGCCTTTTCATTATTTTTTTTTAACTTATTGTGTTTGAGGTCTCCTTTTCCCAGACTTCAAGGATGAATTCTTTCTTCCTTTTGGTTTCTGCCCTCCTAAGTTTGGTCCAGTGGTTTATATAAGCTGAGTTTTTGTTTGTTCGTTTTTCCTCTGATGGGAAATGCTGAGTCAGGTGGTAATCCCGTCTGCTGATGATTGGGTTTGTATTTTTGTTTTGTTTGTTGTTTAGATGAGGCGTCCTGCACAGAGTGCTATTGGTGGTTGGGTGATGCCAGGTCTTGTATTCCAGGGGTTTCCTCTGTGTGAGTTTGATACCCTATTTGATACCCTCCTAGGGTTAGTTCTCCATAGTCTAGGGTCTTGGAGTCAGTGCTCCCACTCCAAAGGCTCAGGATTTGATCTTGTCAGGGATGAAGATTCCACATGTGGTTTGTTATGGCATTAAGTGAGATTAAAACAAATATCCAAAAATGATAAACTAAAGATGAACCCCAGACAAATGGCATTTACAAAATCAGGTAAATAACAATTAAAATAATGGAACATACACATATACATATACACCCGTGAGCAAAGTCAAAAAAGACCAACAAAAATAAAGTACAATAGATTGACCTGGCGAACAAAGGAAATCAAAAATTATATTTACCAGTTAAGAACAAGACTAACTAAAGCACAAACTGGAAAACAAAACTAAAGCAAGGTGTCAACTGGGGAATAAAGCAATGAAAATAAAACTAACAAATATGTTGAGACTAAAGGAAAGAAAGAAAGAATAGATATGTAAAGTTAAGTAGTGGTAGATAAAGAAGATTTATATATGTTAAAGACTAACTGCAAGGGGGAAAGAACAGTAGGAAAATCAAACAAGGAATTAATGCAGAAGAAATAATAATAGGTTTAAAAAATTAAAAATTAAAATTAAAAAAAGAGAAAAACAAAAAACAAAAAAGTCCCCAGAACTGCAAAAGATAGAGGCAGAGGTTTATAACAACAATTAAAAAATGTGACTGAGAAAGAAACAGAAAAAAAGAAAGCTCAAAAGCTTAATTAGATTTCATACAGCCAATAAAATAAAAAACTACAACAGGGGTGGGGGGGAGGAGAAAAAGTACAAAGGAATCTATAAAACAAGTCAAAACATAGGAATAATAAATGTTTTTCTTGAGCCACTGCTGTCAGAGTCCTTTCCCTCACTGGGAGTCACAGTCCACTTCACCTCCCTAGGATGCCCTCTAACACTGTGCTGATCTCTGGAACTGCTGTGGGGGGAGCTCAGATTCTGTTCTGGTCCTACTCCTCTGTGTTCTTGCCTCCAATGTCCACAGCTATCAGAAATAATGTGTTTTCTTTTGTGGGAGCTCTCAAAGACATTTTATATATTCCATAGACACAGAGTCTGCCTAGTTGATTGTGTGGATTTAATCTGTAGCTTATACAGCAAGAATACACAGAAGAACTGTACAAAAAAGATCTTCAGGACCCAGATAGTCACGATGTGTGATCACTCACCAAGAGCCGGACATCTTGGAATGTGAAGTCAAGTGGGCCTTAGGAAGCATCACTATGAACAAAGCTAGTGGAGGTGATGGAATTCCAGTTGAGCTATTTCAAATCCTAAAAGATAATGCTGTGAACGTGCTGCACTCAATATGCCAGCAAATTTGGAAAACTCAGCAGTGGCCACAGGACTGGAAAAGGTCAGTTTTCATTCCAATCCCTAAGAAAGGCAATGCCAAAGAATGCTCAAACTACTGCACGATTGCACTCATCTCACACGCTAGTAAAGTGATGCTTAAAATTCTCCAAGCCAGGCTTCAGCAATTCGTGAACTGTGAACTTCCAGATGTTCAAGCTGGTTTTAGAAAAGGCAGAGGAACCAGAGATCAAATTGTCAACATCTGCTGGATCAGAGAAAAAGCAAGAGAATTTCAGAAAAACATCTACTTCTGCTTCATTGAGTATGCTAAAGCCTCTGACTGTGTAGATCACAACAAACTGTGGAAAATTCTTCAAGAGATGGGAATACCAGACCACCTTACTTGCCTCCTGAGACATCTGTATGCAGGTCAGGAAGCAAGTTAGAACTGGACATGGAACAACAGACTGGTTCCAAATAGGAAAAGGAGTATGTCAAGGCTATATATTGTCACCCTGCCTATTTAACTTATATGCAGAGTACATCATGAGAAATGTTGGGCTGGATGAAGCACAAGCTAGAATCAAGATTGCTGGGAGAAATATCAATAACCTCAGATATGCAGATGACACCACCCTCACGGCAGAAAATGAAGATAAAAGAGGCTCTTGATGAAAGTGAAAGAGGAGAGTGAAAAAGTTGGGTCAAAGCTTAACATTCAGAAAACTAAGAACATGGCATCTGGTCCCATCACTTCATGGCAAATAGATGGGGGAACAGTGGAAACAGTGGCTGACTATTTTTCTGGGCTCCAAAATCACTGCAGATGGTGACTGCAGCCATGAAATTAAAAGATGCTTACTCCTTGGAAGGAAAGTTATGACCAACCTAGACAGCATATTAAAAAGCAGAGACATCACTTTGTCAACAAAAGTCCGTCTAGTCAAGGCTATGGTTTTTCCAGTAGTCCTGTATGGATGAGAGAGTTGGACTATAAAGAAAGCTGAGCACACAAGAATTGATGCTTTTGAATGTGGTGTTCGAGAAGACTCTTGAGAGTCCCTTGGACTGCAAGGAGATCCAACCAGTCCATCCTAAATGAGATTGGTCCTGGGTGTTCTTTGGAAGGACTGATGTTGAAGCTGAAACTCCAATACTTTGGCCACCTGAAGCTAAGAGCTGACTCATTTGAAAAGACCCTGATGCTGGGAAAGATTGAGGGCAGGAGGAAAAGGGGATGACAAAGGATAAGATGGCTGGATGGCATCACTGACTCAATGGACATGGGTTTGGGTGGACTCCAGGAGTTGGTGATGGACAGGAAGGCCTGGCATGTTGCGGTTCATGGGGTCACAAAGAGTTGGACACGACTGAGCGACTGAACTGAACTGATACAGCTGGTGGGAAGGTGTTGGGTCTTGTTCCTTAGTCACACTGACCCTGAGTTTCAATTGTGGTTTTATTTCCACCTCTGTATGTGGGTCGTCCACTGGTGTTTGCTCCTGAGGCTGCCCTGGAGGACTTCAGTTTGCCCCTGTGCAGGCCAGGTGTGGAGGTGGTGCAGTTGCTTGGGTCGCAGGGGTTCTGGCAGTACCATGTCCTCAGGGGAGCTGGCGTCTAGAGCAGCAGGAAATATAGTGCTCTAGAAGGGTATGGCAACCAGTATTGGCCAATACGCTACAGTATTCTTACCTGGAGAACCCCCCCTCCCTGAGAGAGAAGCCTGGCAGGCCACAGTCTACAGGGCTGCAAAGAGTCAGACACTACTGAAGCAACCCTACACGCATAGGCACAAGACCTTTTTTTTTTGCCTGTGGCATCTCTGTCCCAGTAACATTGAGCGTGAAGGTGGAGAAGCTGCTTGCCTTGTGGGGACCCTTGCTGGGACTCTGGCAACACCAAGTGTGCAGGGACATGGACTGCCTCCGCCTCAGTAATTATAGCCCTATCAGAGTCTTTTTTCTAGCTTCTTGTAGCTGGCGATCAGGTCTTTTTGGCCAGTCTTTCTCTGTAGCTCTGCACGTTCAGGCACTGAGAGGGCTTCCTTGCCTGGGGTCCTTCTCTGTTGTTTGGTGCTTCAGGCACATACAGCCCACCCCATTGCTGCCCCCCGCCCCTGGCCTGGGCCCTGACTGGGGTCCTACTCTCAAGTTCAGTGCATCAGGCATTTGATGGGCCAGCCTCTCTATTGTTCAACTGCCAGTGCTGGCCTGTTGGGGGAGAGAGGTGAAGCTCCCCCTTTGGTGATGGCTCCACCACCATGCATGACTCAGCAGTATCACCTTGCTTCCATGGCTGCCTGGCTTTCCTCCAAAGGCATTTCCCACCGCGATCTCCTCCCTCACATCCCCTCAATCCATCTCTCCACAGTCAATAGCAGCCCTCTCCCTGGGATTGCTCCACAGTCCCTGAACTCCAGCTCCCAGCCACCGTGCTGTCTGGGGTATGTATGGCTGCAGCAAGGACTCTCTGATTCTCATTCCATTTAGGCTGCCACAGATCAGCTGTTTCACCCTCAGCCTTAAATGTTTCTCCTCTGACTCATAAAGTTGCCCCGATGTGGGGATCAGACCCCTGCTTCAGTTCCCCCACATGCTGAAGGCACGTCTAATCCTACTAACACTCCTGTTTTTCCCCCTAGTTCCTTCATCCTACCCAGTTTTGAGTGGGTCTATATATTCTTTTCTGCTGGTCAGGTACTCCTGTCCTCTCTCAGCTGGTGTTCTGCATGCACTTCTATGTCTGAAGGTGTATTCCTGATGTATCCATGGAGAGAAATGTACTCCACGTCCACCTACTCCTCCACCATCTTGTTCTCCCTTCCAAATTAACTTTTAAATGTGAACATTTTATAAGATTTTACTGTATCGGTTAGTTCATCTCAATACAGAAGGAAAGACAACCAGATATTAATACAGGAATACATGTATAGAGCTCCCTATTTGCTCATCCACAGATAAAAGTTACCTAATTTGGTCTATGTTAAGGTGAACTAAAAGATTTAAAGGTTTTAATGGGGAAGAAGTGGTTCAGAAATGTTTATTTTCAGTAGCAACAACAGAACTTACACTTCTTCTATGAGTCTGACAGATTTTATTAAAAATGTAATTTTTTGTTTTAGACACTGAATCGTAAAGTCATATAAGAGGCATACCTCTAATAGAGTTTCTAGAAAACTTTAAATGTATTTCATGACCCATGAAAAAAAGTGCTTCAGTATTTAAATTACCCATCCTAAGGAAGGCTATTTAACACTCAATTACAAGTTATTAGATAACTAACAGTATAGAGGAGAATTCCAGTGGGAATACTCCAGTTTTCGTTAGGCTATCAAGTATTACTGAAAGAAAGGGCTGGATCCAATTGAATTTACAAAGAAAGTCATTTTAAAAAATGCTCCCTTTAAAAATTCTGAGATGCAGGAGGGAAGAATGTATATCCAAGGTCATTACAATGATCAATAGACAAATATCTCTCTAGAGAGAAACATTTAACAAGCAAGCAGTCTAATTTCAAGATGATATATGTTCAAAACCCATTGAGTACTCTTCCTATGGCTCACATTAAATGAAAGGATACTACAGATCAGAATTCAATGTGCCTTGTGTCTCAAATCAGAAATGACTTCAATTTATAGGGCTATCTTGGGAATGAGTGACATAATTCCTAATAATTGACTTAGAAATGCCATACCATCCCTTTACCCTCTCCACACTCTGAATTGAAAGTTTGTCTTTCAAAGATGATTACCTTTGTAGCCACTAAAAGAATCATATTCCTCTTCTTACCCCAAGGGAAATCAAGTTCCTACTGGGATAGGAGTTGAGGCAACTGGTACTCCAAAGCTGAATCCTGTATTCTGCCTAGCTGGAGTTATCTTACTGAATGAGAACAGGTTGGTAGAAGATGAAACTGTTTGGAATGGAGTCCCCAAGTTAAATCTTCCTATACCAGGAGTAGAGAAAGCAAACCCTGTAGCTGAGGTGGTTGTCTTTTACAGAGCCAGAAGTTAACCAACCTGTAGAGGTACCAGTTCCTCCAAAAATAAACCAGCGCCTGACTCCAAACCCTAAATGAGTGTAAGAGAGGCATGGAAAAACAAAAATTCTAGAGATCTCAAGGAGACTTATGGGATCCACACTGGAATCAACTCTCTTATACTCCAAACTCCAAGAAGTATCAGTTTAAATGCACTTACTAAAAGACATTTTAAAAAATACAAAGCAGAGTTTTTAAAGAAAGAAAGACAAATTTCTAGAAGCCAGACAGGGAATTCATATCTATGAGCAGAAGCTGAAGCTGCTTAATCCAAGGGGGTGACTTGAATGAATATGTGCCCTAAAAGCTGGAAATATGCTAGATTGAGGGTAAATCTGAGGCCATAGCATAAGGTCACAGGCTCCTCAATCAATAGAGACCTAGTGAAGCTTAAATCTGGGAAATCTGTATAGGAGGATGGAAAAGGCAATGGAGACACATAGGAACCCCAAGCTGATACAGAAGATATACACAGACGGCCTGAATTAAATTTACCTTTGTGATGTGTAAACTTCAAACTAAGATGTTAGCATAAACACTAGTTAGGAGCTGATGAAACTTTTAGGGCCCAAGCAGGTTGTGCATGACATCACTTACCAGAGGTATCTCCGCTTCCTATGTCTCCACTTCCATAATCCAAAAAGCCCTGAGAAAATTAACTCAAAGACAAGGACTATAAAATATCTAAGTAAGTAGTCTATAGACCTGAAAATTGAGGAAATTCTCATCTAAGGAATTAGAGATAATAGAGCAATATGAATGGCATATTAAGATATTTTATACGTTCAAGGAGCTCAAGAAAGAAATAATATCCATAAAAACAAACAAGTGAATGTGAAAAAGGACCATGGAGATATCCAAGAAATGGTTACAGTATTAGCAATAAAATGGCTCAAAGGACAGGTTTAAATAGTAGACTAGACATAACTGAAGAGGAAAAATAAATCATTAAACAGAAAGAGAGAACAGAAGAAACCTGCCAGGACACAGGGCAGACTAAGCGATGGGAAAGAAGAGAGAGAGAAACAGATAAGGAGAATATAAAAGAGAAGTTTCAATATATATCCAGAAGGAATGTCAGAAGGAAAATAACAGAATGGCAGAGACAATATTCAGAGTTAATAAATGAGTTTGCTAGAATTGAAGAAAAATGAGTGCTCACATTTAGACCCACCAAGTGCAAGGAGGTAACCCCTCCCATCACCATACACACACACACGCACACACACAGCCTTTACAGTGAAACCCTAGAATATTAAGTATAGAAAAAAAAATCTGAAAGTTACTAAATAGGAAAAAACACCTAATAAGGAGTAACAATCAGGTTGACAGCAGGCTCTTCATTAGCAATGATAAATGTTAGAAGAAGATGAAATAATATCTCTAAATATCCTTTAAAATGTAAGGATAAAATCACTGTGTACTTATAACTCTATCTCAGTCAAGATTTATAAAATGGGATGCGACTAACAATCAATTTTTACACAATAGCTCTGAAAGGCTATTCTAAGAAATTAGTATCAAAAATATTTCATCAAAGTTAAGAGCCCCATTACTTTATGCACCAGTAAAAAGGAAAAAAAAATACCAACCTGTCACAATTTCTTATCATTTAAATTTTTTTACACTTTTCGAAAGATCTCCTTTCAGTGTAGACACATTTTTATTCAAACGTGCATACATTAAGAAAAATATTCAGAATCCAACTTCCAACTCAAATTTCTTGAGGTCTTCTGTGCCACCAGGAGCATTGTTGCTGCAGCAATTCTTAAAAGAACTCACAAGAGAACTAAAAGCCATTTTTGCTGTGCTTTCAAGCCAGCTTTGCAAGTATGCAGACTAGCTTCCTTTTGTCTCCCACTTCAGCATAATCAATAACTAAACTTGATTAACCATCTTTTCCATTCACTCCCCACAACCACTGGTTTCCAGGAGTTTCAGGCGATTGCCTGTTTTCTCTGGGATTTTCACTCAAGCCACCCATTATGCAGGTTTTGATCCTAGATGTGTTGATGTTACATGTGCATATGGAAACAACTATGACATTCACAACTGCCACCGAGCCAAAAGGGATTGTAAGATACAATCAACTGTTAAGATTCATTTCAATGTCAGAGATGTTAAAATATGGAAAACTGTACCTCTTAAAATTGATGAAATACAGTATCTTGAGTAGTGTTAGTGTTACAAGTGAACACCTACCCAAGGGGAACTCTGAAGGACAAAATTTATCTAAATGTGTTAATATGACATGCTTATTTTTATGTCATACACATCTCAAAACTTTAAAGAGCTCCAAAGGTGATTTCAATGATGTAATAACTCAGTTGTGAAAGGCATAGAAAGAAAGGTATTCTGTAAAGAATAAGAGCCCTTGCTGTATTTTCTTGTTTTCTCTTTTGTTGGCCAGCATGTGGGATCTTAGTTCCTTGACCAGAGATCAAACCTGTGCCCCTTGCACTGAAAGTGCAGTCTTAACCACTAGACTGACAGGGAAGTCCTCATGTATTTAGTCTTCTATTTCCAAAGGTACCACTCTCCTGAGATTATAGGCATTATGTTATAAATTATATTACAATATTACATTATCATGCTATATAATTATATATACATATTTATGATATGCAAGTATATGGTAATATTACAAATGCTGACAGAAAAACTACTGTTGTCAAACCATTGTTCTGATACTGTCATAGAAATTGATCCTTTCACAATGGGTACTGTCATCAAGGTGATACTGTAGGTCAAATTAAAACTTCTGGTAGCCATCAAAGGGTGGAATTTTTCTGTGCTCTTGCATTTCTGGACTTTCTTTTCATCTGAAAGTAATTTAAGAATTACCTTGTATATTATCTATGGTGAAACAGATCACCAGCCCAGGTGGGATGCATGAGACAAGTGCTCGGGCCTGGTGCACTGGGAAGACCCAGAGGAATCAGGTGGAGAGGGAGGTGGGAGGGGGGATCGGGATGGGGAATACGTGTAACTCTATGGCTGATTCATATCAATGTATGACAAAACCCACTGGAAAAAAATAAATAAATAAATAAAGGAGAAAAAAAAAAAAGAATTACCTTGCTATCAGAATTTCTCTATTTAATGTAGCATGTACATTCAAATTTTTTCTTCCTTAGGAATTTGAAAAATAAAATAAATGAAAATCACCTTTGGATTAAAAATATCTCTTTGTCATTAAGAATTTGGAGTTAAAGATTCTTTCCCTTCCATCTCATTTAGATCATATACCTGTCACATCCTTGTACTTAAAAAAAAAATTTAATCTATTTTGCTTAACCAGTTTCTGCCAAAAGTGTTTTAAGTCTCTCATTATTATTAGAGTGTCAATTTCTCCTTATAATCCCATTGCTTTTGCTTTATATATTTCAAGACTACGTTGTTAGGGGCATAGATTCATGGTCTATATTCTCTTGGTAGATTCCCTTCTTTCATCAATGTGAGGTATCTATTTAATACTAAATTGCCTTAAACAGTATTTTGTCTGACATTAATGTTGCCTCACCATTTTAACTTTGGTTGGCATATGCCTAGTGTATCTTTTCCCATCACTTTGTTTTCAACCTCTCTGAGTCATTTTCAGTGTGTTTTTTAGAAATAGCGAAGCTGAAAATTTTAAAATATAGTCTTGTTTTTGTTGTCGTTTAGTTGCTAAGTCATGTCCAACTCTTTTGCAACCCCACTGACTATAGTCCACCAGCCTCCTCTGTCCATGGGATTTTCCAGGCAAGAATACTGGAGTGGGTTGCCATTTCCTTCTCCAGGGAATCTTCCCAACCCAGAGATTGAACCTGCATCTCCTGCTTGGCAGGTGGATTTTTTACCACTGAGGCACCTTGGAGGCCCTAAAATATAGTCTAAGAATCTCATCCAAGGTGGAAATGTAAGCTGAGTTCAACATAAAAAGCTGTAGTTTTGTCAGCTTTAAGCTTCTAGTCATGCAGTGTGGATAAGGAGAGAGCTTTGAAGAGAAATAGAAGTTGGCTAGAGGAACTCAACATTGACAGAGACAGATATTCCTACTCATAGCCACCCAGAGGGAGTACAGAGTTGTTTTCCATTTTTTTATTAAAACATTTACATGCAGAGAGAAGCTGAAGTGTGCTACGGTCTTTTTTGTTAAAAAGGATATAGAATACTCATTAACTTCAGGCTTTGTTAGAAGAACATACATTTAAACATGTTAAAGAATTCAAGAGAAACTCATACAAATAAATATTACTAGAATATGTAACTTCCCAAGTATGGGAAAAATGAAGGAATAGAAAATTTCATCAATCCAATTATGCATAAAAAGATAAAAGATAATACAACATAGCAAATAAAATAGATAGAGACACTGAGATTTAATGAGCTGAGTTTAATTTATTTACATTTATATGACTACTGATACAACTTGACACTTATTTAGTCCATCCTATTTTGTCTTATTTATTTGCTACATCATATTATCTTTTATCTTTTTCTGCATAATTGGATTGATGAAATTTTCTGTATTCCTTCATTTTTCCCATACTTTGGAAAAGTTACATATTCTAATTATATTTATTTGTATGAGTTTCTCTTGAATTCTTTAACACATTCAAATTTATGTTCTTCTAACAAAACCTGAAGTTAATGAGTATTCTATATCATTTTTAACAAAAAAAGATCTTAGCACACTTCAGCTTTTCTCTGCATATCAATGCTTTAATAAAAAAATGGAAAACAAGGCTGTACTCCTTTTATGTGGCTATGAGTGGGTTACGAGTCTTTGTCAATGTTGAGTTCCTCTAGCGAACTTCTATTCCTCTTCAAAGCTCTCTCCTTATCCACACTGTCTGAGTAGGAGACTAAAGTTGATAAAACTACAGCTTTTCATGTTGAACTCAGCTTACAGTTCTGCCCTGGATGCCTTAATGCAAGCGCACATGTTCAAATAAAAAAATAATAGGTGGTAAACGACTCAACTGAGTCCTTTACACACACACACACACACACACACACACACACACACACACACTCACACACACACACAAAGGACTTCTGCAGAAAAATCACTAGGCATATAGAAAACACCAGAGCTCCCTGAAAAGGCTCCTGGAAATGGGCAGATGATCCTTGTCTAGTAGTCCAATCTAAATGAAGCTTCCTGAATTAACTAAATACCTGGATAGGCAGAAAACAATTCAGTGAGTGTTACTGCCTATCGCAGGACTTCTCTGGTGGCTCAGACAGTAAAGAATCTGCCTGCAATGCAGGAGACCTGGGTTCGATCCCTGGGTTGGGAAGATCCCCTGGAGAAGGGAATGGCAACCCACTCCAGTATTCTTGCCTAGAGAATGGACAGGAGAAGCCTGGCAGGCTACAGTCAATGGGATCGCAAAGAATCAGACACAACTGAGTGAGTAACACTGCCTATCTGACCATGCTAGTCACTTAAATGCATTAGAATCTCAGTTTCCTCACCTCTAAAATTCTGGCAGCTCCACTAAGCAAGAAACCAAAATGTCTTCTTAAAAATAAGTTTACAAAGAGCCCTCCACATATATTGTCTTGTCTAATGTAAAGTGCTATACAAAAGTTTTCCAAAATATAATGCTGGGGTTCTCCTCACTGTCAGTGAAGGATCAGTCAATCAGGGATATTTATGGAACACTCTCTGAACTGGCCCAGAGAGTGAACATAAATTGCATTTCAAATTACAATTCAAAAAAATCACTACATGACTATCTCATTTATCAGCATACCAATTATCTTCTCTGTATGCTACCAATCATCATTTATAGATCCTGGGAGTCTTCTGGGTAGTAAGAAATCTGACTGAGGATCAGTAAATAATGGTAGGTCATTTCAGGATACACCATTTTATCTCTTAAGTTTTTGAATCTCTTATATAAAAGGAAAATGACAAAATCACTTATTGAATCTGAAATTCCTCATCTTTGAATTACCTACAACAAACCATTTTGATCTCCGTATTATAGCTGAAGAAACTGAGGCTCTAAGATACTAAATTACTTTCCCAAGGTCAAACAAGTAGCAAGTGAAGGAATTGGACATAATACTTTCACTGTGATATTAGTTTAAGTAACACAGATTAGGAAGATAAAATTGATTCTCAAAAGGCAGATTCAAAGTAAGTTCAAGTCTGGGTACTTATTATAAGCCGTTTCAGCATAAATGTTTACGGGCTTCTGTCTCACAAAGTAAAAAACGATTTGGGGGGTCACTCATGCCATCATTTCCCAACATTACTTTCAAAAATGACTGTCAAGAAGTGACTAGTATGAAAGTTCATCCCTGTAACTGATTTAAAAACTTCCCCACCTTCTTGGAAGAAAATCTTTGGAGACAATATTCTCCCAAAAATGCTTAGTTACTTGATAACCATTAAGTATCATGAATTCACTTCACCTTCTCAAGAACATCATGACTAAATGATCTGGTCTGAAAATTCATGCAATGTGATTAGTCATGTTATAAAACCATTCCTATAAATAGTCACTTCTGATGATACATACAGTTCCTTAACATATCATTAATTATCAAACTAAGGAGAGAGGCAGAGAAGCAAAGGAAAAGTACAAAATCACTGAAGAAACCTCTTGTTCCACAAAGAAAAGCCTTACAGAAATGGAACTAAAGAAGAAAGTGGGAAAATTGAAGCCTCAAAGTACAGCAGGGTCCTTATTTGCACTGACAGTCATTGATGCCAACTCTGGAAGTAGAAACTGAATTACAAATGTTTTATCCTAAATGTTTGAGTCCCCAAAGAGAAATGGATAGGGAGAGGTGAGATCAGTACAGCCACAGTAAAGGAAATAGGAAGGGGTAAAACTTCTAATGGTGATCATTTGTACTTTATGCCAAACTAAAATATAGAGCTACTGAAAATGGTGCATTAGATTTCAGTTCATATTAAACATCTTAGGCAATGTAACACACTGATTTTCATTCACATTAAGTGCTTTTCTCTTCCTTTGTACTTAAACTTGTCAAGGCCATGCCTGAATCTTATTTTAAGGGCTAGAAGTGAGTGAAAGCCACTCAGTCATGTCCAACTCTTGGCAACCCCGTGGACTACAGAGTCCATGGAATTCTCCAGGTCAGAATACTGGAGTGGGTAGCCTTTCCCTTCTCCAGGGGATCTTCCCAACCCAGGAATCAAACCTAGGTCTCCACATTGCAGGCGGATTCTTTACCAGCTGAGCCACAAGGGAAGCCACAAGGGAAGCCCCCTTGAAGAGAAGGACTAAAAAGATTTTTTCAAATCCCCAAATTAAGACCAAACTTTCCAAATATTACAAGTCTGACACCGCAGAAAACTGTAACTTTCCATAAAACAGGTCTTATTTTCAGCAAATGCCTTCAGCAGTTACAAAATTGGAAAAGACCAGAGATGGGACCAAAGGAGAGGGTGAGCAGAAGAACTCAAGAGAGGGGAAATCTGGGAAGAGCTGAGAAGGATGCAGGAGTGGGGCAGGGTGTGGGGGGGATGGGGTGGTACTCAAGAGAGGACCAAAGTGGAGGGTGGAGAAACCCAAAGAGAAGGCTGGGCTACGTGGAAAGGAGGCAGAGGGATCCAAAAGGGCAGAGCTTGGGGGAGGAACTGGCAGAGTATGGGGGGGCAGCAGTGAAAGAACAGGGTTAGGGGAGGGGAGAGGAGAAAGGAAAGTAAATCACTGGAGAAAACTAGCCCAAGAAATGAAAGAGGAATGGTATTCTAATGCAAAATACAGCCTCAAAGGCCTACTCACTTTCAGAAGTATCCTCTCACAAAACCTTAGAGGAAAAAAGCAAAAAGAACCAAAAAAACGAGACTTCTGAAGTATAGTATTCATAAAAATCTTATACAAGCATGAAGTAACAGTAGTCATCTAAAGATTTCAAAAAATTTGATTTTACAAGGAAAAACAGATCTGGCTAATACAACTTAATTTGTTTATTTGTAAAATACATTTCTCTTTTCTCAGGGCTTTGATCCACAGAAAACAAGTCATAGAGTATATGTCTCTGAAAAATAAGTTTAATTGTTATGTTTGTAACTTTTTATTGTGGCAAAATATAATGTAAAATTTACCCTTCTAACCATTTTTAAGTGTACAATTCAGTGGCATTAAGTATTAATACAGTCACAGCATTGCTCATCCATCACCACTATCTATTTACAGAACTTTTTTATCACCACAAACAAAAACTTTGCACCAATTGAACAATAACTTCCCATTGTCCACTCCCCCAGCCCCTGGTAACCTCTATTTTACTTTCTGTCTCTATGAATTTGCCTATTTTAGGGAACTTTTTTAATGGAATCATACAATATTTGTATAATTTACATGAACATTTGTATATCTGAAACAAACTAAATGTCTAACAACAACAGTGGAATTTTTAAGTGGCATAGTTATATAAGGACTACGTTACAGTAATAAAAATAACTGTTTTTTTTTTAGTTAATTTAGATTTTATTACTCCTAAGTGATTTCCTATTTTAAGCTTTATTTCTGGACTGTGCAATAAATTCACTGGGAGAAGCCTATGAAGATTGTACATATTAAATGGCAAGATAGCATTTTTGAATATTTCTGTGTTATGGAAATAACTGTGTGAAAAATAAAAAAAAAACCACTTCACATTTTAGTATTTATGTGAGTTATATATATGTTATATAATTTAAAATTTTTATTTAATTAATTTTTATTGGCATATAGTTGATTAACAATAAAAGGAACAAAGCATTATATAAACAGGGATTAAGATCATGCAAAAAAAATCAATACATTTGGGTAAAATAAGAGAGAAACAGAAATATCAGTTCTCTATAGGTAACAGAATTGAGGGAAATCTTTCATCTTTAATTTCTTCTAATTCTGGTTTAATAAATTATTTAATTAGTGTTTTAGAACAGATTATATATTATAAAAGAATTAGCTAAGCTATATCCCTTTGTCACACCTATAACTCACAGAAATATTTAGTTGTCTTTTTAATATTCTGGATCTCTCAAGTTTCCCTACTTTAAGATCAAACTTGCAGTCAAAGCCTTTGTTTCTGGGATAGGCAAGCTTGGGAAACTTGTTTTCAACAGCTGCCTCTACATCTGACCTGCTAGCAAGGCAAGATGGATGAGGATATTAAACTTA
The DNA here is from genome assembly GCF_019320065.1 of Cervus canadensis. Lineage (NCBI taxonomy): Eukaryota > Metazoa > Chordata > Mammalia > Artiodactyla > Cervidae > Cervus > Cervus canadensis. Next base: position 138,880,948 of record NC_057419.1, on the reverse strand, counting down.
ATCAAGTGAGCTCCATCTCTTGAAATCCACTCACTGACAATGTGACCCGGAGAAAGTCTCTGAGCTCCTCTAACCTTTGTGTTCCTCAACCACTAAGTTTTTGTATTTACGGAATCCTCTATGGAAGTCAAGTGCTTGAAGATTCACCTCAGATACAGGATGGATCTCCAACCTTCCTAGCTCTCCAACCCTAAAGAAAATAGCCCTTAGCACAGATTCAACCATGTCATGACATGTAGGGCCACCCAAATGGACGGGTTATGGTGGAGAGTTCTGACAAAACGTGGTCCACTGGAGAAGGAAATGGCAAACCACTTCAGGATTCTTGCCTTGAGAACCCCATGAACAGTATGAAAAGGCAAAAAGATAGAACACTGAAAGATGAACTCCCCAGGTCGGTAGGTGCCCAATATGTTACTGGAGATCAGTGGAGAAATAACTCCAGAAAGAATGAAGAGACAGAGCCAAAGCAAAAACAATGCCCAGGTGTGGATGTGACTGGTGACAGAAGTAAAGTCCTATGCTGTAAGGAGCAATATTGCATAGGAACCTGGAATGTTAGGTCCATGAATCAAGGCAAATTGGAAGGGGTCAAACAGGAGTGGCAAGAGTAAACGACGACATTTTAGAAATCAGTGAACTAAAATGGACTGGAATGGGTGACTTTAACAGATGACCACTACATCTACTACTGTGGGCAAGAATCCCTTAGAAGAAATGGAGTAGCCATCATAGTCAATAAAAGAGTCCAAAACGCAATACTTGGATGCAATCTCAAAAACGACAGAATGATCTCTGTTCATTTCCAAGGCAAACCATTCAATATCATAGTATGTATATATATCAAGTCTATGCCCCGATCAGTAATGCTGACGAAGCTGAAGTTGAACAGTTCAATGAAGACATACAAGACCTTATAGAACTAACACCCAAAAAGGATGTCCTTTTCATAATAGTGGACTGGAATGCAAAAGTAGGAAGTCAAGAGATGCCTGGAGTAACAGGCAAATTTGGCCTTGGAGTACAAAACGAAGCAGGTCAAAGGCTAACAGTTTTGAAAGAGAACGCACTGGTCATAGCCAACACCCTCTTCCAACAACACAAGAGAAGACTACACATGGATGTCACCAGATGGTCAATACCGAAATCAGACTGATTATATTCTTTACAGCCAAAGATGGAAAAGATCTATACAGTCAGCAAAAAAAAAGACCAGGAGCTGATTGTGGCTCAGATCATGAACTCCTTATTGGCAAATCCAGACTTAAATTGAAGAAAGTAGGGAAAACCAGTAGGCCATTCAGGTATGACCTAAATCATATCCCTTACGATTATATAATGGAAGTGACAAATAGATTCAAGGGATTGGATCTGATAGACAGAGTGCCTGAAGAACTATGGATGGAGGTTTCTGACACTGTACAAGAGGCAGTGATCAAGACCATCTCCAAGATAAAGAAATGCAAAAAGACAAAATGGTTGTCTGAGAAGGCCTTACAGATAGCTGAGAAAAGAAAAGACACAAAAGGCAAAGGAGAAAAGGAAAGATACCCATTTGAATGCAGAGTTACAAATAATAGCAAGGAGAGATAAGAAAGTCTTTCTGAAGTGATCAATGCAAAGAAATAGAGGAAAACAATGGAATGGGAAAGACCAGAGATCACTTCCAGAAAATCATAGACACCAAGGAAACAATTACGGCAAAGATGGGCACAATAAAGGACAGAAAAGATTTGAACCTAACAGAAGCAGAAGATAATAAGATGTGGCAAGAATACACAGAAGAACTATACAAAAAAGATCTTCATGACCCAGATAACCACGATGGTATGATCACTCACTTAGAGCCAGACATCCTGGAGTGCGAAGTTGAGTGGGTCTTAGGAAGCATCACTACGAACAAAGCTAGTGGAGGTGATGGAATTCCAGTTGAGCTATTTCAAATTCTAAAAGATGATGCTGTGAAAGTGCTGCACTTAATATGCCAGCAAATTTGGAAAACTCAGCAGTGGCCACAGGACTGGAAAAGGTCAGTTTTCATTTCAATCCCAAAGAAAGCCAATGCCAAAGAATGTTCAAACTACTGCACAATTGCACTCAGCTCACAGGCTAGCAAAGTAATGCTCAAAATTCTCCAAGCCAGGCTTCGACAGTATGTGAACTGTGAACTTCAAATGTTCAAGCTAGATTTAGAAAAGGCAGAGGAACCAGAGATCAAACTGCCAACATCCATTGGATCATTGAAAAAGCAAGAGAGTTCCAGAAAAACATCTACTTCTGTTTTATTGACTACGCCAAAGCCTTTGACTGTGTGGATCACAACAAACTGTGGAAAATTCTTAAAGAAATGGGATGCACGTGTCTCTTTCAGATCTGGTTTCCTCAGTGTGTATGCCCAGAAGTGGGATTGCTGGGTCATATGGAAGTTCTATTTCCAGTTTTTTAAGAAATCTCCACACTGTTTTCCATAGCAGCTGTACTAGTTTGCATTCCCACCAACAGTGTAAGAGGGTTCCCTTTTCTCCACGCCCTCTCCAGCATTTATTGCTTGTAGACTTTTGGATAGCAGCCATCCTGACTGGCGTGTAATGGTACCTCATTGTGGTTTTGATTTGCATTTCTCTGATAATGAGTGATTTTGAGCATCTTTTCATGTGTTTGTTAACCATCTGTATGTCTTCTCAGGAGAAATGTCTGTTTAGTTCTTTGGCCCATTTTTTGATTGGGTCATTTCTTTTTCTGAAACTGAGCTGCAGGAGTTGCTTGTATATTTTTGAGATTAATCCTTTGTCTGTTTCTTCATTTGCTATTATTTTCTCCCAATCTGAGGGCTGTCTTTTCACCTTACTTATAGTTTCCTTTGTTGTGCAAAAGCTTTTAAGTTTCATTAGGTCCCATTTGTTTATTTTTGCTTTTATTTCCAATATTCTGGGAGGTGGGTCATAGAGGATCTTGCTGTGGTTTATGTCGGAGAGTGTTTTGCCTATGTTCTCCTCTAGGAGTTTTATAGTTTCTGGTCTTACATTTAGATCTTTAATCCATTTTGAGTTTATTTTTGTGTATGGTGTTAGAAAGTTCATCGCAGCACTGTTTATAATAGCCAGGACATGGAAGCAACCTAGATGCCCATCAGCAGATGAATGGATAAGGAAGCTGTGGTACATATACACCATGGAATATTACTCAGCAGTTAAAAAGAATTCATTTGAACCAGTTCTAATGAGATGGATGAAACTGGAGCCCATTATACAGAGTGAAGTAAGCCAGAAAGATAAAGAACATTACAGCATACTAACACATATATATGGAATTTAGAAAGATGGTAATGACAACCCTATATGCAAAACAGAAAAAGAGACACAGAAGTACAGAACAGACTTTTGAACTCTGTGGGAGAAGGTGAGGGTGGGATGTTTTGAAAGAACAGCATGTATATTATCTATGGTGAAACAGATCACCAGCCCAGGTGGGTTGCATGAGACAAGTGCTCGGGCCTGGTGCACTGGGAAGACCCAGAGGAATCGGGTGGAGAGGGAGGTGGGAGGGGGGATCGGGATGGGGAATACGTGTAACTCTATGGCTGATTCATATCAATGTATGACAAAACCCACTGAAAAAAAATAAAGAAAGAAAGAAAAAAAAAAAAGAAATGGGAATACAGGACCACCTGACCTACCTCCTGAGAAATCTGTATGCAGATCAAGAAGTAACAGTTAGACCTGGACAAGGAACAACAGACTGGTTCCAAATTGGGAAAGGAGTACGTCAAGGCTGTATATTGTCACCCTGCTTATTTAACTTCTATGCAGTGTACATCATGAGAAATGCTGGGCTGGATGAAGCACAAGCTGGAATCAAGATTGCTGGGAGAAATATCAATAACCTCAGATTTGCAGATGACACCACCCTTATGGCAGAAAGTAAAGAACTAAAGAGCCTCTTGATGAAAGTCAAAGGGGAGAGTGAAAAAGTTGGCTTAAAACTCAACATTCAGAAAACTCAGATCATGATGTCCGGTCCCATGACTTCATGGCAAGTAGATGGGCAAACAATGGAAACAGTGAGAGACTTTGTTTTGGGGGGCTCCAAAATCACTGCAGATGGTGACTGCAGCCATGAAATTAAAAGATGCTTACTCCTTGGAAGAAAAGTTATGACCAACCTAGACAGCATATTAAAAAGCAGAGACATCACTTTGCCAGCAAAGGTCTGTCTAGTCAAAGCTATGGTTTTTCCAGTAGTCATGTATGGATGTGAGAGTTGGACTATAAAGAAAGCTGAGCGCTGAAGAATTGATGCTTTTGAACAGTGGTGTTGGAGAAGACTCTTGAGAGTCCCTTGGACTGCAAGGAGATTCAACCAGTCCATCCTAAAGGAAATCAGTCCTGAATATTCATTGGAAGGACTGATGCTGTAGCTGAAACTCCAATACTTTGGCCACTTGATGGGAAGAACTGACTCATTTGAAAAGACCCTGATGCTGGGAAAGATTGAGGGTGGGAGGAAAAGGGCACGACAGAGGATCAGATAGATGCATGGCATCACTGACTGGATGGACATGAATTTGAATAATTTCCAAGTTCCGGGAGTTGCTGATGGGCAGGGAAGCCTAGCATGCTGCAGTCCATGGAGTAGCAAAGAGTCAGACACGACTAAGCGACTGAACTGAACTGATGGATTCAACCTTGCAGGGGCAGAATGAAGAGACAGTTATAGCCCTAAATATAAATAGCATTTGTTTCCCAAAAAGAAAACTATTATTTATTAAATATTTGTGCATCTGGTACCTTGCCTAGAACTTTATATTTGCTATATGAACCACCTTTGGGGGGGAGCCCACCACAGAGGGACAGAACCAGTTCCTGTAGTGAGTTAGGGAAACCTGCATTTGTAACAAACATGCTAAGTGATTCCTAAACACAGACAAGTTTGAAAACCAAGGATCTAAGACCAGAGTTTTCAAACTGTGAATGGCAATTCATTAGTGGGTAGCAGTCCACATTTAAATATACATATTATATATATAATATATATACATATATATATACATATATATTATATATATATATACACACACACACATGTAAAATTGGAAGTTTCAGAGAATTATCCAGAATTCCACAACACGGGTCTCTTAACACCGGGCAGAAAGGGGGCGTGGGGAGAGCGTGTGAAACCGCAGCAAAATCTCCTCAGCCCCCGGGCCACCGAGCCTACCCTTCTGTCCCCCTGCTCCGGGTCGGCGGGAGAACAAGAAAGATAAAAGCAATCAAGAAAGAAGAGACAGCATATCTTACATAACTTAAGCTCCACAAGTATCTGAGAGAAGTAATATTTAATACACTTCAACTCTGATCACCTACAGTAAATAAAGGGAATTACGGTATAGGTAATTTGGCCAAAAAGCCAAAAGTTTAGCCAAAACTTAAACGTTCTACGTTCGCTTTTTGTTTACTGTGGTAATAACAAGTAGAACAGACATATTACTCAAGCTTTACTATTCCCTTCACCAGAGAGCAGAAAGAAGGAAAACAATTTAGTTAATTTATAACTGAATTCCAAGCCCTGGAAAACCAACAGTAACCATCCATTAAAGCCGCCCTATCTCTCCTCACTTACAACACACAAATACTGTATGAAGCGACCCACTAGCGAACACAGCCGATCGGTTCTGAACACTCCAAATATTTATTAAGCCAAACAAACCACAGGATTCTGGAGAAACGAGGGTCACAACGGACCCTCTAGAGGAAGGGCAAACACTCCGAGAGTAAAGCAGTGACAAACCCGCGGAGCGCCTGCGTTTTTCCACTCCAAGGCGGGAAACGCGGGGTAGCGAGTCCGGCGACTTTCCCGGGAGTGCGACCAACACGTAGCTCCTGCCCTCTAGTAGCCACACGGCAGCAGAAGAAGCGCTCCCCATTGGGGCTCCGGATCCCGAAGGCTTGCACACCACAGGAGGGGCGGGGGGCACGCGATCCCACCCTACACACCCATACACACAAACACACAAACGGTAAGTCGGGATGTTACCATAACACGCGTCTCTAACACCGGGCAGAAGAGGGGCGTGGAGAGCTCGAGTGAAGCCGCAGCAAAATCTCAACCCCCGGGCCACCGAGCCCACCCTTCCCACCCTGCTCCAGATCGGCGGGAGAACAAGCAGTCCGACCTAGAATTCACGCTTAACGAGGGAACTGGCTGATGCCCGGAACAAACGAAACCCCGCAAACTTACCCTGGTGGCACTTCGAAGTAAATCGTGAGGCTGCCGAGACTACGAGAGAGGCGGGGTCGGGGCCTTCTGGGGCCGGAAAAAACCGGTCTCCACAGTGGCCGCGTCCCCTCCGGAGCGAAGCTCACTGAGACCGACGCTTAAAGGGGTCGACCTAGTTAATTAGAAAGGGCGGTCACGGACCCCAACTGGCATAGGCTCCGATTGGTTGATTCCCGTGACGGTTCAAAGAAGACTCCTCTATGATTGGCCAGCAAAGTCAAGCGGGAACCCGGAGGTGGGGGTTGGGGGAGTTGGGAAACAAAGTTGTTACCCAGGCAACAGAGCGACGCAGAGCTCTCCGCTTTATTTTCGGAGCCAAGAGAGGCATCCCAAAAGTGACACAGGTGAGGAAACCTGACCCTTAGGAGGGGAAAAGAAGAGGTCCTCAGATACCTTAGCTATCTGAGAAACTAGGGAGGACTCTAAATACTAACGGCTCTGAGAGATACCCCGCAAACGCCACAAGTTGCAGATAGAATAGTCTTGTTCTAAATCCCGCAGCCTTTGGTGCTAGAAGCAGGATTCAGCTTTAACAAAACTCAGTCTATTAGAATGTGAGTGAGATGAGCCAGTTTTACTAGACAAGGGATGGTTGCTTCTCAAATGTCAGAAGGCCAAAGTGAGTCTGTGACGCCTTACCCACGTCTTTAGACACTCACACGCACTTAATCTGAGAGTATCGCTAATCTGAGAGTGAAAACTTTTTCGTTGTAGGTAGATCTGGGTGCTCCAAGTTGGAGCAAAAAAAAACTTTTTGTTTTACACGTATAGGCATGATTTATCTTGGACCAGCATGCTTGGTTGCGATATATTTTTAGGGGGTATTTCGCTGTTCAGACTGTCCCTTGCTACGTGGACAATGCCCTGTGTGAGGGAATGTGAATGCTGTGGCCTGAGGGCTCTGAGGGATGTTGGTCAGATCAGTTGAGTGAGACGCGGTCAGACGACACTTGGGGGTCTGGAGCGTGGTGTGTAAAAGACTACTTGTACCTACCAAACCTGCTACTGACCAAGGGCTGATTGAGATAGTATTATATTGTTGTTGAACTGTTCGCATCAAAAGGTAACAGACTGTGACAGAAAATAAAATCTGAGTGAGGGTAGAGAATAGAGTTTGAGCCGAGAGTTAGGGGTCATTTCTCCCAGGAGCTTTGATTCAGAACAGAGACTATTTCCTGTAGAAATGAATAAAACAGACCTGTTGACTTTGGGAGAAAATTTAAAAGTACTAAGGAACAATGAGCCATCTCAACTTTTCAGATAAAGGTGGAGTATGGGAATGGGACAGAAACAACAACAAAATTATTGGCAAGTGTTTTAAGTTTAGCTAAAATAAAAAATAATGGATATAGGAAATACTAAATCAAGTGGCTCATTTCTTGAACTTTACGTTTATGAAATATCCCAGGTACTTTCAAAAATCATCTTTCATTAAATATTTTAAAATTGTAATTAAAACTCTCTTAAGTCCCCATAGTTACTTATGACTTAGTACACTTGATGGCAGTGAAAGTTAGAGACCTAAAATAGGAAAATTATTCTTGGTATTTTAAAAACAAAGTCAAAATGAATTAGTTTTAGTAGTCAGGGAAGGACTTCTCTGGTGGTTCAGTGGTTAAAATTCCATGCTCTCACGGAAGGGGTCACCAGTTCCATCACTGGTTGGGAAGTTCCTAAAGCATGCACATGCATGGTGCAGCCAAAAAAGAAGGAAAACGAAAATAGGGAAGCATTGATGTGTATAGTTGTCAAAAATGTAAGGAAAAAAAAACTCAGTTAACCAGTACATTATAATTTAACTCAGACATAGGCAGCGATGATGTTTACGTTTGTGTTTTTGGAAGAATTTTAATACAGGAATTGTTAAATAAGGCACTATGTAAATAAAGTTGCAGAAGATATGCCAATTTTAAGAGAGTAAATGAATTTTTAATACTTTCAAATCATTCAGCTGTAAACAGTCAGTACTCTACATGGGGATATGTGTTTACCTATTAAACAAGTTCCCAAATGATAATATTTGGTAAGCCTTTATTATTCTAATTTTATTTGCTATATAAACTTGAATCAATAAGATATAATTTCTTTTTGAATAGTGCACAATTCAGAGTTTTCACCCATTTAACCTAGACTTTCCTCCAGTTAGTTCAAGTCAGAGAGCCGTTCCTATTGACACTGTAAAAATAAAAAGAAATAAAAGGTAAAAATAAAAAGGAAGCATGATCCCAGTCCTCTTAACTACAGTCTGATTTAATCTCATGTTATTGATTTTATTGTTTCAGCACTATCAGTCTGGAGTAATCCTAATTGATCTTGTTTAGTCCCTAAATGGCTCCAATATTTTGGTTAAAGAGCTGATCCTGAAGCATTTGCCCCTTTAGTACCAAGAGAGATCCCCCCACCATTACCTGTGAAGGCCCTAAGGTTTCAAGTTGATGTGGGAAAAATGAAAGATACTGTCTAGAAAACTCTGCCACTGGAACTGGCCAGCAAAAGAGAGTGAGAGAAAACAAAAGGGGGGGTGGAGTCTAGAAAATTTATTTTCTATATAACCAAACCTCAAAGAAAACATTTAGCAATATATATTTAAAATTAAATTCCTACTTAAACTGGCCTTAAATTTATTCCTGGCCTGTTTAAGTGGCAATGTCAGAAAAATCACTGTACTCTCAGTACTGTAAGCAAAAGGAAGAATACATTCCAAAGTACAAAGGCAGGAGATTATAGGGTATGTTTAATTAGAAGTTCAGTTTTTAACAGAATGCAGATTACATGTAGGAGAATAATAGGAGGGAAGGGCAGAAAATTAGGCTGGGGTTATATCCTGAAGGTCCTTGATTGCCAGGCTCAAAATGAACTTTATATCAAATTTACAAATAAAAGATAGTCCTACAAATAAATAACAGTGCATAACTCATAAAAAGGCATATTGCTCTAATTTTTCCAATGTGATCTATTTGTGTCAAATGAATTACAGTAGGCTTTTAGTAGTTTTAATGAATTATTCTTGATTTGTTAGACTTCTAAAAAGCTAGTAGAATCTTCACTTTCATTGAACTTAGAATATAGTTTTCTAACAATTCAAATTCTTGTTTTTCTCTTTAGACACTTTGAGTTCTTTGATTAATATTGCTGATTCTTTTGTTTGTTGGAATACAATATCGAGAAGCTTGTCATGGTTTATTATTTTGTGCTTATAGGTGATTATTATAGTTGCTATGGTAAAAATTATTTTTGCTGGCATACCAACTTTTTATGATATTTCCACTCCAATCTATCTAAGTATGAATCTATGCCATTCTATGACAGCATAATTTGGAATTTAAGAAGTCTGATTCCTAATATACTTCAGATATAAAAAGCATTATTATAAATTATTGTAATTTGTATTACATCCCAAGGAGTGGTATTCCCTTCAAAGCAGTCACTTTGGGAGACTATCCACTTATTATAATGCTGTTGTTATTGCTCAAATTACTTTTGAAACTACTCTTAGAATCGCCTTAAGGCTTGTAGCTCATTCTTTTGAATATCCTCAAAGTATCAGATCTTCATAGTTTGAAAGTAGATGTGATATCTAGATATAGCTAGAAATCACTTGGAGACAAATCTGATGTGTAATCAAACTGAGTGATACCATAATGACACCTGTTTTTTTGGTGATACATATGAAGGCAATTCCAAAATATTTTGAGCATTGATAGCATAATTTCCATCAATGTATAACCTTCCAAGATGACTAGGAAATCAACTTTTGTGTGAATTTAATCATGCTTTGTTCAGTATTCACCAACTGCTGACTACATGCTGGCTCTAGTTACTGAAGACACGCAACTTCCAGGTGTTCCTTCCCATTGCCCACACTGCTTTGTCTCTCACCAAATGAGAACAAGGCCAGATGTGCATTTAGAATTAATCTGCTTTTCCTAAATACAGTATCCAGTGCATCTAATGAACTGCAGCTTTCCTTCATAACCTGTCCTGGCACATTAGAAAGCCTCTGATGGAGTGTCTGGTTCCTCTTCTCTTTTCTAGCTGTGATGTTGAACCCTACCATATTCTGAACCTTTCTCTGGCTGCCAACTCCCACCTCAAGAACCCCACTCTGCCTCCTGTACTCCCACCTGTGGACCAGGGTCCTGCTTTACCTAAATAGACCTCGCTGTAACCATGGCTATTCAACCTTTCTGCTGAAACACTGTTCATGTCCTGAAACTCTCGCTACCATGTCACTGCCAAGCTGATGAGCATGCATGAATAGCAGTTCTGATTGCTATCTCAGATGCTGTATTTGGGACTTCTGAATGCCCTTCTTCTGGGTTAGCTCTACTGGTTCCAGTTTCTTCCTCTCTCACCAGCCCACTGTTGATCTCTAACAATCTTCATCATTGTGTACCTGTGTTGCTGGCACTATGTACCAAATAATAATATTTTTAGAAAGCTTTTCATATTTTAGCAAACTCTTTCACCCACGTTGCATAATATAGCCATCACAACAATACTGTGAGGTAGATAATGCTGGAATAATAAAGCAATTTCTGCTATATTTGTTTTTTAAAAGTCTCATTGTACAATCTCAACTCAAAATACCACTCATATCATTGCATCCGATATCTGGACCCATTTTTTCTCTTTCATTATCTAAGGTAGAAAATGTTTCAGTAAACTTTTTGCTTTTAATGTTAAGTAAATATTTAATGAACACATAATCAGCTAGGACTTTAAAAATATAAACAGGAGCCTCTTCATTTAATTTAATGTATCAATTATTCATTCCCATAGCAGACTACCAGACCATACTGTGAGAGAAGATTGTTTTATTGCCTCTTATTTCACCTTTTCCAGTTTAATGAGTTTTCAGTGTAATGAGTTTTATCATTAAGTTATTTGACATCATTATTAGAAATGATATTCATGCCCAGCAAAATTAAATTTTTTAAGAACCAATAATAGCTAACATGTGTTGAGTACTTGCTATGTGCCAGGCACTTTTCCCAGCTCTTTTATGTGTATTAAGCTACATAATGCTTGTAAGAACCCTATGAAGTAGCATTATTATCATCCCCATTTTATAGATAAGGAAAATGAGGTATAGAGAGATTAAATGATGTGTCCAGGGTCGCAGAATAGGAAGTAAATGATAGATACATACCTAGGCAGCATGACTCCAGAGCCCTTACTCTTAACCACTGTGATATACTTGCCTCTATGCTAGATGTACAGAGTTATTTAACATTTGTTCCATACCCTTGACATCTCCAATAAACATTCAGATCAGTTTTCCTGTTAAAAAAGAAAGTCATAATAATGGTAAAACATAAGAGTAAAACAATAGATTTGTAAACTGCCATTACATGCAGATTGATTTTGACAGGAGATTGTACCAGCAGTCTTTTGAGAATCCTTTTATATTACTTTTCTATGCACAATGGAAACATTTTAATGGGTCATTTAATATAAGCACTAAAGAAATTTTTTCTATGAATTAATTTTATAGAATAATGTTTGAAAAATATCAGAAGTGTAGAAAAGATTCCTATTATATTTATGCCCAAATCACTAATAATAAGCCTAATTCTACAGTCTTTATTCAGGTTTTTCATTAGAGTCTGACACTTTCAAGATTTTTAAAAATCCTGAGCTCCTACTTTAAATACAATGGTAGAAAGTATTTTAAAGACTGATGTCTGGTTGGTAGGAGTACAGGTATTTGTGATATTCTTATTTCTACTTTTAATGTATTATTTCCTAAAAGTTCCACAATAGACATATACAGTATCACTATTATAATCAAGAGAAAACAATTTGTTTTCATGAACTTTCACTAAAGTTAATGAACCAACTCACTAGAGGCCTCAAACAGCTGCATAATGCGAGACATCATCAAGGGTTGATTAAAATTTTAAATAACAGAAAGTACGGGGCTGCCTGAGGCAAAAGTGTGAAATGAATAACTTTCCTTGAGACATTCACCCCAGCAAACATCCTTTTCAGTTCACTAAATTGAATATACAGCTTAGACAGCATAAAAGAGACAAGGTAAAAAGGTGGTCTATATAAGTACATTTCTAAATAATGATGTACATTCTACATGACACTGAGATACCCTTTCTCTAGAGGTAGAGTTTAAGAACGTGCATTTTTAGTTAACTCCCCAGTGATTCTTAAGCACACTAAAACCTGAGAACCACTACGTAGGTGCTCAAGAAATGCTTGTTAGATTAAGCATGAAGTTTTAATAAAGCAAGCTGAATACTTTTGTCTACTTGCTGCCCTGTGAGTCTGTGAGTCTCTGTGAATCAGCACAATATATATATTTGAAGGAGTTTACAAGGATTTTCAAGGTGGAATAAGAGATCATGGAGCGACCCAGGGAAAGAAGGGAGATAGGACAATTTAGAAAAATCTTCATGTCTTAAATAAAATAGAAAACTAAAATACGTCTTTCTGATTATCTTCTTCCTCAGAATATGGAATCTGAAAATGCAGAAAGTGAAAATATGGAAACAGAAAATATGGAATTTGAAAATATGGAAATGGAAACAATTTCTTCAGTTTCGGCATTACAGGCTCTCTCTAAGCTACTTTATCCTGAAGAGGATGACTTTGAATCCGGACAGGTGGTCGTATACTTACAGATGAATTAGTTCTGATCACACTAACTCGTGAAACTGTCTTTGAACAACTTGTTCCAACCTTGCTGTGGGAGCAGGGCTGTGTCATCTAATACATTCACAGGAGGTTGCAGGGCTCATTATGCATGAGAGTATAACCTCTAGTACATTTCTAGCAAACATAATTATATTTTTTCTAAACTACCTGAACACTGAATAGGAAAATAGTTCTGTAACTATGGTAGCAATAGCCACATTTCAAAATGTTTGTCATTTATATTTATGGCCAGAGAATGCTTGACAACCAATGCAAAGAGTGGTAGCTAGGATTTTTAAGCCTAGACAATATTGCTATAAAACAAATAATTTTAATTAGGCAGTATTAATTAAGCCTCCAAAACCCTTAATTTTTTTTATTTGTCTACACATGAAAGCAGAACAGAAAACATTTTGAGCCAAATAATGGGACAAACTAGCTTCAGCCTATTAAAATTGGCTTCTGGCTGCATGCTCAGATAGAGCTGCAGAATCTAGTTAGCCAAATAGCATTTGGGGTCAGGAAAGGGAACCTCGGGGAGTCTTGCAGCAGCAAGATGGGCTTCATTTTGGGTAGGAGAGTTGCATGAATTGACCTTTGACTTTTTCACACTCACTGCCAGTATGCTTAGAATACTCAAAATACTTCCGTGTAACCCCTTGCTCTCCATTCTCCATCTCCGTGGACATTAGCAAACTTTGACTATCAGACTGCCAGTGTGAAGGCACACAAAATTTGAAGGCAGAAATCTCCTAGTATAGCAGAATATATCAATTTGCTTTAAATTATTTTAATGTTCTTTGTTCTCATGGTCAGTTTACCATGAATAAACCATCTCCCATGAACATACATATCAATTTTCTCCTCCCTAAATTCTTTTTTCCCATAGTGTGGAAAAACAAGTAGTATAATCTAAATAGGCAGCCAGTTCAGTGGTTCAAGTTGACACTGGATTGAGCTTCTACCCTCCAGGAAGAAGTTAGGTGGAACAGGGCAAGTAAGACTTGCAGATGGAAATAAACTTTGTAGAGGAGGGGAACTAAATTGGCTTGGAGCCAGAATTAGTAACCAAGAAGTTTTAGTCAGGGAAAATTCTTAGTAGAGGCCAAAGAAAGAAAAATCATCTCATTAGTAACAGCATTGAAGATAGACAACAAATAAGACCCAGAAGAAAAAGTTAAGAGCAATATACCAATACGTTGGGAAGGCAAACTCATTTTTGCTACCTTAGCTGAAATAGAGTGTTACATCCTGGGAAAGGTAAGGTTATGCCATATAGAAAAAGTATAGTCAGTGCTTGAGAAATAGTGATCTTGAATAAAGTGAGATGGAACTTGTAACTGGAACGGATTCAGAGATAAGAATTTATTCTGGTTACAAAGCCTGTTTCCTTTGGCATTTATGCATGGTGATGTTTATTTGTAACTAGAGGCATTTTCAGGGGAAAGATGAGTGCCTATGAGAATGAAGAGACGAATCATTTTACCAAATTGTAAAATTTATAGAGGAAAATTACTATAATAATGTACAATTCTGTATATCTGGGTTATAAGCAATATTTTAGATAATTGGTCATTCAGACGCCACAGTACAGATATTATTAGAGGATATAGAGTTGGAGTATCAGAACAGTGGGAGAATAATTAATGTTTCTAATGAACTATTAAATTTTCCAGGAGAGAAATGGCTCTTCATTTTTTAACATGCATTAATCTTGGGAACTGCAGAATGATTACAAGAGTGATGTGTTTTTGAAAATACACTTACTGTAAACAGCATTTAGAACTGTTGCATACACATTGGTTTATTTACACTATCCTCACCATGAATTGTTAAGAATATAGGAGATTGAGAAAGAATATATCTGTTATCTTTTAAACTCACAAGGGATTTTAAGACCTTGGGAAATAAGGTTCACCACTTTGCACAGGGATGTTCTAACTCTCTTACATATTGCAGGGTGGCATGAATTACAATGATAAATTGCTCAGATAATTGGATGTAGATTCATGGTAGAGGCTGAAATGATAATCTTATAGAAACAATTGCCAGATGGTTTTACTGTTTTTTATTATCCTGATCCATCTTTTCACGTGAAAATTTTATTTTTAATTATTTATTTTTATTATGTTAATCAACTGAAACTCCCCCTCTGTTCTGATATACTGATCCAATCATCAGTGTTCATAGAGGGCATACCAATTTTTGTCAGGAATGTTCAAGTGTTTATTTCTATGGATTTTTATTTGCTATGGAAGGAAGCACTCAACAAAACAAGAGACCCTCATGTTCCAAAAAATCCTTTACCCTGATCGACTGTTAGTATTATTAGTATTCTGGTGATTAATAACTTAAGAAAAGCACTGCAATTTTATATGACTTCAGTGATTTAAAAAGAAAAAAATGTACAGAATATTATCTTGGGAGTTGCACATTAAAATGCCTGTAACACCTTAAGCGTTTCCCTGGTGGCTTAGTAGTAAAGAATCTGCTTGCAATGCAGGAGACACAGGAGATGTGGGTTCAATCCCTGGGTCAGGAAGATCCCCTGGAGGAGGAAATGGCAACCTACTCCAGTATTCTTGCCTGGAGAATCCCATGGACAGAGCCTGGTGCGCTACAGTCCATGGGGTCACAAAAGAATCAGACACAATTTAGCAACTAAACAACACCACCTTAACCACAGACATGGCACTTTTCAAGCAACTTTCTGGAAGGGAATAGTTACTGCCTGAGAAACTGTTGAAATGTTATAAATTAATTTATAACTAATAACCTACAGCTGTTGGAATAATTTAGCATAATAAAGACAGGTGAGATTTTCCACCAGCTTTCAAGGACAAACCCTATTTCTCTTGCCCAAACAGGGCATTTTAATTTTTGTACTTGTCTGAAATCTTGGGAGATAAGAGCAGGATCCTGGAAAGGGAGAGTTAGAGGCGCTGGTTGGCCAGGGCCAAGTGATAAGACGTTTTCACTGCCAGCAATGGAGTGAATTGGAGCTAGAGAATCTGACATCAGATTAGTAAAAAATTGGGATTTTCTTGAAATACTGAAGAACTCCTGAGAGGGACCAATGAAGTGGTTGCCAGTATATTGAAGGTGTAATGTGTGTTATGGCAAATAGATGGGGAAATAATAGAAACAGTGAGAGACGTTACGTTTTGGGGCTCCAAATCACTGCAGATGGTGACTGAAGCCATGAAATTAAAAGACAATTGTTCCTTGGAAGAAAAGCTATGACCAACCTAGACAGCATATTAAAAAGCAGAGACATTACTTTGCCAACAAAGATCCATCTAGTCAAAGCTATGGTTTTTCCAGTGGTCATGTTTGGATTTGAGAGCTGGACTATAAGGAAAGCTGAGAGCCGAAGAATTGATGCTTTTGAACTGTGGTGTTGGAGAAGACTTTTGAGAGTCCCTTGGACTGCAAGGAGATCCAACCAGTCCATCCTAAAGGAAATCAGTCCTGAATATTCATTGGAAGGACTGATGCTGTAGCTGAAACTCCAATACTTTGGCTACTTGATGTGAAGAACTGACTCTTGGAAAAGACCCTGATGCTGGGAAGGATTGAAGGCGGGAGGAGAAGGGGATGACAGAGGATGAGATGGTTGTATGGCATGACCAACTGGATGGACATGAGTTTGAATAAGCTCTGGGAGTTGGTGACGGACAGGGAAGCCTGGCGTGCTGCAGTCCATGGGGTCGCAAAGATTCAGACACGACTGAGCGACTGAACTGAACTGAATGTGTGTTATACTTAGTTGAAAAAAGAAAACTATTCTGGTGAGCCAGAGGCAGTCCTGTAAGCTGTGTGTTGAGGGGTATGTATGCTTGTGCAGAAGATGGCAAAGTAAATCTGAATTTGCATGAAGACTGAAGTGGTTCATCATGTGTTTGACACTGTTACTTTGGGGTTGCTGTTTAAATTCACTCATTTAGTGTCATGAGGTGGTGAGACGAAGTATTTCATACCCACGGTGGAAAGAAGTAAAAGCTATTAAGACTTTTAAATGAGTTGTTTGATGTCTAAATAGTTTGACTCTATTTAGTTGTTTGTTTTCATTTCTATAAAACTTACCCACCCTTCTGTTCCCCATCTAACTATGACCAGACAACTGCCAAAATCCAAAATCCATGTTCTTATACTAACGCTTGGTTATAATCTTCAAAGAGATGAATGTGGCTCATTCCCCTATCCCCAGAAATACATGATTCACTGGGCTGGAACTGGGGATTTAGTCTGATCAAAGATCAATTCTGCCTTAGGGTCTGTTAAACCAAATGCTTTTTGAAAGGACAAGGAAAACACATTCAAAATAATACTTGATATCTGTCTCTTGGTTGTATAACAACAATGGATAATTAAACTGGGTAGCTCAATGAAATTGTACCTGGAAAACTTATCAGATTTAAAGTATTACTGGTCATATAAGTTATACAAGTAGTAATTATAGAACATTGGACTTTTTTCTTCTCCTCCAGTCAAATAGTTCATCAACAATGGGAGCCATGGGACCTGGAAATATTGGACCACCAAAAAGAGAAGAGCTTAAAGGTACTATAAGAAGTATAGCATATAGATCAATATAATCAGTATACTCTCTTCTTTGGGAGCAAAATTATAGGGATAGTAATGCTAACACTAGCACTCATCAAAGATGAACTCAAATAATTGTGGGGATGATGAACAGCTATTTACATATAAAGATGCAGTTTTTACCCTATGTTGCAGGTAAGTTGTTTTTCTAGTAATTGAAGTTAATTTGCCTTGAGTTATTCACATTTTGGGGCATATTTCCTGAGATGGAAAAACAAGAAAATCCATGTGTTTAGAGAACTTTTTTTTTTATTATTTAGGGTCTAGTTAATGGCAACCCACTCCAGTATCCTTGCCTGGAAAATCTCATGAACAGAGGAGCCTGGTGGGCTGCAGTCCATGGGATTGCAAAGAGTCAGGCATGACTGAGCGACTAACTCTTACTTACCAAGATGCTTAGCTTCTTCACCTTCTATGCTGCTGTATTCTGGCAGTTTCACAGAATTCATTCATTAATTCATTAAATAAATATTTGTTGAGAGCCTATTATGTACCACGTAGTATGGTCATCTCTGAGACTACAATGTAGATCAAACTAGAGTCATTGCCCTCTTTGAACTAATAGTCTTCTGGAAAACACAATAAAACAAATAACTACAAGATTTCATCTAATGTTAAAAAACATAAATTAAGGCCCTTGGGGTGACTTATAAAGTCATGGGTCCAATAAACTAGAATAAGTATTTTTTGGATGTTTTACTTTTGTTTTGGCTTGTACATTTTCACAGAGTTGAACATTTTACACAACTTTAAAAATCTAGAAAGTTCTAATTCTATTGGTCGTGATTACAGTTACCAGAGGGTGGACTGGGAAAGGAAATGAAGTACTTAGGTAATTGTGAAAAATTTTGTCTGGAAAAATGTTTAAAATAATGACTAAAATGATGTCTGAGTGGACAATTTTAAAATTTCGGTAGTTATTATTCTACATACTCAAGAGTATATTTGCCTTATTCAAGAGATATTCACTTCATAGAAGACTAGTTCAAATTTGGATGTATTTCGGTGCTGCCTATATTTCTTATAATGTTATGTCTAATAATCCTGAAATTCTGAGAACAATAAGTCATACATAAAACTTTATATATAAAATTGTAATTATGCTTTACAAAGCCCATGTTAGATAGACACAGGTCATTTCAAAAGAACTGGCAGAATTGCAAACCTGACAATCAGGTACATTTCTGGGAATGCTTGAAAGACTCAAAATACTGTTCTGCACCTAATGTGGGTTGCCATTTGCTGCCCCAATAGTTGGAACAAATTCAAGCTAAGATTTTGCATGCTTATTTACTTTTAAACATTCGAATATGACATGTAGAAACCCAGGCACATGCTCAGTTTGATATAAAAGACAAGTAAGAGAGATTTTCTTTAGAGCTCATGTCTACATGAGGATAATACTGAATTAAAAACGATCATTGTCTCAACTGTTTTCAATTTCTTTCACTGATAGAATTGTTAAAGAATTATGTCAGGCTTGCATGGAGAAGGTATTGAAGGGCTTTTATATAATAAAACTTCAGTTCAGTCACTCAGTTGTGTCTGACTCTTTGCGACCCCATGGACTGCAGCATGCCAGGCTACCCTGTCCATCACCAACTCCCGGAGCTTGCTCAAACTCATGTCCATTGAGTTGGTGATGCCATCCAACCATCTCATCCTCTGTTGTCGCCTTCTCCTGCCTTCAATAATATAGCTTAGTACAAGATAAAATATTTCTACCCAAATCATCTTGGTTGCATGTTTGATTTGTTCTTTAATGTAAAAATATTTTACATATGATCCTATTTGTTTCTGAAAAACAGTGTAATATTTCTTTGCATATATGTTGTGCAATATATTATATATATGTTTTATATATAATATATATTTTATATTCAATGTTATTTTATGTACAAAATATTTATATATCATATGTTTTATATGTGTATATACACATATGTGTATATATATATTTGTAGCTATAGATATGCACACATGTACAGAGAGAGACTAGGAAGTTATACACCAGAATGCTATCATTGACTATCTATGAGTGGTTGGATTGTAGATTATTTTATTTTCTTCTTTTTTGCTTATATATCTTTTCCAAATTTTCTACATGTATTATTACAACTCTTCAATGTAATGATTGTGTTAATTAAAAACTTTAAGTCAATTGTTACTAATTTAGCTTCCTTTGACCAAAAAACAAACTAGCAATTACAAATAGAAAATGTTTCACTTCAGTGATCCCAAACTTAATGTAAAGAAAGACAGGAGGAATTTCAAGGGATAAAAGGGGCAGGAGTTTCAGCTTTATCTCCCCTTTCTTCACAGTCATCCCTCAAACTAGTAGTGAAAATTGTGAGGAAATCTGGAATCCAGAGGAAGTTTCAGAAGGAGCAGAGCATCACGATACGTGGGATGTTAGAGACACACCAGAGTAAGTCAAATGAAGTCAGGAACATGTTTGGGAGTTTAAGTTAGATGTGACATCTAATACTGTTCTATTTTTGATAAGATTCACAAAGTAATTTCTACCACTTAAAAGATAAAACTATGGTGACACACAGAAGGCATGTGTAATTGATTATTTTTCTTCCTTTTAGAGCAGAAACGAATAATAAAACCCAATACCTTTCTTTCAGTTATTATCTAGCAAAAGATGAAAAATACAGTCACTTCCATTATAAATTTATATTTAGTATCATTTAGTTGTACAGTGTGTAATTACCAGTGGGTAAAACCAGCCCGTTAAATTACAAGCATTCATACAAACTAAATTGTTATGCCGTGTTTTTGTGTCAAAGACCTGCTTTTAATTACTCAGTGTTCCATAATCTGAGTAAAATACTATGTTCTCCCACCAATTATCTTCTGTTACCTGGACTTATTTACTACTTATTTTAGTATGGTGTTTAGTATATTTTGCAGGCAGGATTAAAGGCTTGCTTTCTAGCCTTTTCAATAGGAATCATAAATATGAGTTTTAGAATTATCACAAAAAGCCTTGCATACTAATAAATGAAATCACTCTTTCTTTTAAGAATTAAAGCATGTTTACATACATCATTGGAATTAATGATTAAATACACCAAGCTTTAAATATATGTATTTTAAAATAAAATCTTGGTTGAATATTTAGCTTGAAAAACAAAGGCAATACTTATTGAATTATAATGTACTTTAGAATTTATTGAAAACTTCTATGGTAAGTGATCTGAGAAATTTTCTAATTCCAACTGCAAAACTGTGTCCAATATTAAACAAAAAACTATGCTTCTATCTTCTATCTCAGTTCTGAAAAAAGAAGCAGTGGGAGGCTGCAGATAATTAACTGGAAAAAAGTAGTCAACTTTCAAATAAACAATGTTTAAAAAACAGTAAATCTCATAAATAGAGAAATCAAAGGGGATTTTAAAACATTTCTGTCTGCATCTTAAATATCAAGGGAGTGAATCCCAGGTTATGTTTATACAGTGCCCACACATTCCTGTGAAAGGTAAGAATTAAATCATTCATTTGTCATATAGTTTCAGTTCAGTTCAGTTCAGTTCAGTTCAGTCGCTCAGTCCTGTCTGACTCTTTGCAACCCCATGAACCGCAGCTCTCCAGGCCTCCCTGTCCATCACCAATCCCTGGAGTTTACTCAAACTCATGCCCATCAAGTCGGTGATGCCATCCAGCCATCTCATCCTCTGTCGTCCCCTTCTCCTCCTGCCCCCAGTCCCTCCCAGCATCAGGGTCTTTTGCAATGAGTCAACTCTTCGCATGAGGTGACCAAAGTATTGGAGTTTCAGCTTCAGCATCAGTCCTTCCAATGAACACCCAGGACTGATCTCCTTTAGGATGGACTGGTTGGATCTTCCTTGCAGTCCAAGGGACTCTCAAGAGTCTTCTCCAACACCACCAGTTTCAAAAGCTCAATTTTTCATTTGCTTCAGCCTTTCTTTCACATTCCAACTCTCCGCATCCCATACACAGGACCACTAAGAAAACCATAGCTCATTGACTACGCATGCGGACCTTTGTTTGCAAAAGTAATGTCTTCTGCTTTTTATAGTGCTATCTTAAGTTTGCTTCATAACTTTCTTTCAAGGAGTAAGTGTCTTTTTAATTTCATGGCTGCCATCCCTCTGCAGTGATTTTGGGCCCAAAACAACATTCAAGTCTTGACACTGTTTTCCATGATTTCCCCATTATTTGCCATGAAGTGATTGCCGGACTGGATGCCATGATCTTAGTTTTCTGGAAATGTTGAGGTTTAAGCCAACTTTTTCACTCTCCATCTTTCACTTTCATTAAGAGACTCTTAAGTTCCTTCACTCTCTTCCATAAAGAGGTGGTGTCATCTATGCATATCTGGTTATTTGATAATTTCTCCCAGCAAATACTTGATTCCATCTTGTTCTTCCTTCCAGCCCGCAATTTCTCATGATGTATCTGCCATATAAGCTTAAATAAGCAGCGGGTGACAATATACGGCCTTGACTAGTTACTCCTTTTCCTATTTGGAACCAGTCTGTTTGTTCCATGTCCCCAGCTAACTGTTGCTTCCTGACCTGCTACAGAATTCTACAACGAGGCAGATAGGTTGGCTGAGTATTCCACTCTTTCAGAATTTTCCACAGTTTATTGTGATCCACACAGTCAAAGGCTTTGGCATAGTTAATAAAGCAGAAATAGATGTTTTTCTGGAACTCTCTTGCTTTTTTGATGATCCAGCAGATGTTGACAATTTGATCTCTGGTTCCTCTGCCTTTTCTAAAACCAGCTTGAACATCTGGAAGTTCACGGCTCATGTATTGCTGAAGCCTGGCTTGGAGAATTTTGAGCATTACTTTACTAGCGTGTGAGATGAGTCATATAGTTTAGTGAATGTCAAGCAGCCATCTGTGACAAGCTCCAAATCTGAGTAAATTTTTGCTTTTCATCCTGATGTTTGATGTTCTGTCGAAAGAATATCCCTCAAAACTTCAAATGAACAAGAACTCCAGTCAAGATATGAAGAAAACTGCTTTACAAGATTTTTTCATCTTTATTTTCTACCTTATGCAAATACATTTCAAAATGTCCTAATTGATAAAGAACAAAATGGATAGAGAATGGGAACAGGCAGATCACAAAAGAAGAATCACAAGTTACCAAATAAAAATAGTAAGGAGCTGAGCTAAGTCACTGACCTTAGAGAGAAATATAAGGGTCTTTATCTGAGAGATATTTGAAGGAAGATTTGGCATTTGATTAGATATGATGAATAAGAGGAAAACATCAAAGATGGTGCTGAGATTACTTGCTTGGGTGACTGGGTGAAGAGTGAAGCCATTAACTGCAATTGGGAATGTAGTGAAGTAGAGGCGGTGGGAGTTTGATTTTGGGTGTGTGGATTGTGAGGTGCCGTGGGACCTTCAGGCAAATATATATAGAAGGCAGTTGGAAAATTGCATCTGGAGATGAGGGGAAAGGCAACAGCTAGAGCAAATCCATGTGGGAGTCCAGGGCATGTAGATCAATATCTTTCTGTTTTGTTTTAACCTGGCTTCACCTGTGTAAATACCTGGGAGCTGTTATAGTCTATTAAGAAAAAAAGTGTTCCATCTCAAAATGCTGTTTACTCTTAGTCCTGTTCCAACTCAGAGAAATCCCTCTTTCATTCTTGGGTATTCTGGTTCGCAAGTGATCAGAAGTTCAGTGTTGTCTTTTAGTCTTCTATCCAGAGATTTGCCATTTCTTCATTAGAGTAGAATTAAACAGACAAGATTATTTGTAAATGTTTACTTACTTCATTCCATGTAAAAAGATAGGGTTCAATTATGGCTGGGTTTCTATAAACCACTGTATCCCTAGGGTCCCAAATTTGGGGCCTAGGAAAGATTTGTGGATTGTCTTGTGTGAGGTAAAATACCAGGAAAATCATTCCTTGAACTAAGGATTCTATAGATTCTAAACACTATAGTTGTAGCTGTGCTGTCTACATGATCAGTATTTCTACTTTAGAATTTTTGAGGTGGAAAAGACAATACAGATCATTTAGTTCAAACCTACCCCTTTCCATAAATTGTACAAATCCAGAAGCTGAGACCACATGAGTTTGGGATTTGACCAAGATCACACAGCTAATGACAGAAAGAGTACTAAACCTGGATTTTTTTTCACTCTACTCTGTGGCTTAAATTTGGCAGAAGGTTTCTTTCTGTCCATGAAACCCTGGATTATGGGTCCACTATTCTTCTGAGCCATTGTTTTCCAGGAAAGAACCTTCTTTTTTTCTTCTACTTTTACTGTTTGTATAGCTCTGAAACAGTTAAGTTTTATTTTTAGACAATTAAGTATATACAACATAAATCCTGCTTTACAGTTTTAGGTATTTTTGACTAAATTTCTGATTTCTATTTTCTTTAAGTTGTGCTACATGCCTGAAAAACTGAAAGTGTTTTACTTATTTTGCCCTTTTATTTTTTGTAATAACATGTCCTTATAAGTTTCTAGTTTTCTGCTCTGTGACAGGAAATTGCTCTTTCATTTGAGTCTCTATATCACTGGCTTTTTTTTCAGATATGAAATTGTATTCAAACAGCAGGTGGGAACAGAAGATATGTTCCTAGGATTGACGAGAAAGGATGCATCAACTGCATGTTGCAAGGATCTAGTGGTAAGCCTCTCCCCCTTCCCCATTTTCCATATGACCATTATAGTTAAATTGACTGTTATGCAAGGCTGTAAGCCCTTTAAAAATAGTGGTTGCTATGTTTGAGGCACTAGGGGAATAATAGAATAGACTGTTTGTTTAAAATTGGTAAACATGTACAAAATAAAATAAGTTTACACATGTGGATAAGATTTACAAATAAATAGAATCATATGATGTAACACACTATTTCTAGCCTAATAACACCACCCAATCTGCACTGAATTTTCTTTCATCCTAGTTCTGTCCTATTCATACCATCTGATTGGTTATTAATTTCTGATGAGTTGACAGTCAATCAGAATGAAATATTTCCTTCCCTGAATCTGGCTTATCTCTTATATCTGTATCTTTTAATGACTCAGCTTACATTAGGAAATGTAAAAGGGGATTTTTTCCCCTTAAACTTTGGATCTGAACTACCAATTTAACACTCTAAAAAGACATCCAATGAAACTGGAGCCCATTATACAGAGTGAAGTAAGCCAGAAAATAAACACCAATACAGTATACTAATGCATATATATGGAATTTAAAAAAATGGTAACGATAACCCTATATACAGGTCAGAAGAAGAGACACAGATGTATAGAACAGACTTTTGGACTCTGTGGGAGAAGGCGAGGGTGGGATGATCTGAGAGAATAGCATTGAAACATGTATATTATGAAGTGTGAAACAGATCGCCAGCCCAGGTTGGATGCATGAGACAAGTGCTCAGGGCTAGTGCACTGGGAAGACCAAGAGGGATGGGATGGGGAAGGAACTGGGAGGGGGGATCAGGATGAGGAACACATGTAAATCCATGGCTGATTCATATCAATGTATGGCAAAAACCACTACAATTAAAAAAAAAAAGACATCCAAAATGTTGCTTGGCTCCCTTCTGAATGACGTATAGCAAGTTGGAGAGCATCCTTTGCCAAGCAAAGGATGTTTGTTTCTGGGTAACAATAGCGATACCAGTGATATCAGTGAGACTACCTTACTGGACCTAACAAAGAGTGTGAAATGCAACTCACTTTGGCAATATACACTAGTAATTCTGGTGTTTGGTGCTGGAAGTTTATTTTTTGAGATTAGAGGCTGTGCATCTGTATTTTCCCATCCCTCTCTTAGAATACTCTATGACATAGAATACTGAGGTGCCCATAGGAGATGCTTAATATTTTTCCTTAAGCAACTGGTAAATGGATTCTCTTTTGCATAAATTTCAGGTTTTCTCTTATTAACAAAATCTAAAACATTCAATTGGATCAAATAACATAATGGGAATAGCATCTTTAAGGATCTCAGGAGATTTTTCAAACTCTAATGAGTTAGGTTTCAAGTGATCTTGAAGTAATTAGCCCCAGGGTTTTACCAGTAATATTCAAATTTCTCTCTCTTAAATGACTGTAAGATTATGTTTTTGATGTTTGATATTGTGAATTACTCTAAACTCTAAAGAAATTTTAGGCCTTAAATAAATAAAACTGTTGTGAGCCTTTGCATTTCTCTCATGAAAATTACTACTAGCATTAATAATAAAGGTATTCTGAGTGAAGAATCTTGGAAACTAAATCACACCTCAGAATAGGAGTGTATAGTTTATCTGAAACAGGCATGTACAGAAAAAGACTTGATCTCCCCCTCTAATGATCTTATAATTGATTGGAGAAATAAAACTAGCATAAATTAACTCATTTTATTATTAACAATTATGCTCTGTGTTGATCATTGTAATTTTATCAGGAGTTCAGAAGATTTGGATAAGACACAAACACCTTTGAAGCCAGAGACAAATGAAATATTTGTTCATGCTATGGCACTTCACCACATGTATAGCATTCTTTTTATTCATACATTCAATCTTTAAATACTTACTGAATACTACTGCTTATTACGCACTGTCCTTAAGTATTAGGGATGCAAAGACAAATAATAAACAGTCAATTGCCATCAGGGAATTTACAGTTAAGGGGATGGAAACCTAATAAATCATTGTAGTTCAGTGTGGTAAGTATATATTTAGAGGCATATACCAGGTATGTGGTGACAAAGTAGAAAGGGATCAACGCTGGGTGGATAGGATTTCTCCAGTGGACAACATTCCAAGAAGAGCATTCCAAACAGAAGTAAGAGCACATGGCAAGGTATCCAAGCATGAAATAACATGGCCTATTTGGGTAAGCATTGAGTGTAAGCAAGAATAAAGAATAATTTGGACAGTGGTGTACTGGTAAGCTGTCTCTAAAAAAATTAAAAAAAAACAACAACTGTAGCTTGAATTTTATGACATCCACTGTTATTACTTAACCCCACTGGGAAGGCTCCGACTGCAGAGGTTGATGACCTCATCTCAAATATTTCTTGCACAAATTTTAAGCTTAAGTATTTTAAGCTTAATTTTAAGCTTTAAGTATTTCTGTTAATAATATGGCATTTTCTCAACTCTAAGACATCATCAAATTGTAGATATGCCATTTGTTTAGTAACAAAGGAAAAATAGGTACACTACCACATTAAATATAAACATTGATTATGTGATTCATCCCAATAACAGAAACATAAAAATGTGAGGAAAATAGCACCTTAGAATTAGCTAAATATGATGTTTGGGGCCTGGATCTGATCTCTATGTAACAATCAGACACAAAGACTTTAAGAAGAAGGCCTATGCTAAAGCTGAGGAAGGTACTGGGTTGTCCAAAAAGTTCGTTCGTGTTTTCCATCACATCTTGCAGACAAACCTGAATGAACTTTTTGGCCAACCCAATAATAGGACCATAAACAATCTATTAAAATACAAGGACTGATTTGGGGTTTAAAAATTTTTAAGAACCACCTTTCCTTTACCCTCTCCAGACTCCAAGTAAGAAAGCAAGATTTATGAGTCCTAAATCAAAGAGTGAGTCCTAAACAAAAATCAGAGTTAGGAATATGTATGTTTTCAGCAAACCTTCTATCCTTTCCTTCTAACCGCAACCAGAGGGTTCCATTATTCATATTACGCCTGCTGCTCCAATTCTGAGTTTGTAGCTACCAAGCTTCCCTTGCCTTAATCTATATTTAGGCATCTTATTTTTAAATAAAAATTATGTGTATTTAAAGCATATAATATGTTGATTTGATAGACATAGTGAAATGATTCCTACAGTCAAGCTAATTAACATACCATCTCCTTGCCTACCATTTGTGTGTGTGTGTGTGTGTGTGTGTGGTGAGAGCACCTTAAGTCTACTCTCTTAGCAATTTCCCAGTATTCAACACAGCATTATCAACTATTATTATCATGCTGTACATTAATTTTAGAGCTAGAACTAGGCCAGTGGCTTGCATGTTTGTTTTGTTTTGGGTTGCTAACCCTTTTCTTCGAGCAAAATTCTATGAGAAAGCCAAACATATAAAACAAATACTGCTGCCTTAGTTTAAAAGGTACTATCATCCATGACACAGCTCCTAGGAGAAAAATTTGGGCTCTTTGGAACACAGTTTGAAAGATGTTGATTTAGGATTTCCTCCTTATATTACAGGTGAGAAAATAAGGTCAAGCTTACAAGGTCTCTTATACTAACACAAGAGACTCTAGAGGGCCTTTTCTCCTAGATGGCATGCATGTTTTTCTTTAATCCTCATGAGTAGAATCCTTCTATTTTATTTTATCTTTAATCATATTTTATCTTTTATCTTCTGTACTCTCCATTCCTCCCCACAAGACTTCTACTACAATGGATTTGATACATATCATTGAATACATATTTATCATTGTTTTCTGTAATTTTTAAAATTCAACACATACTTATTGAGCATTTACTGTAGGCCAGACACTTGACATACAGTGTTGAACAAAATAGATATAAGGTTCTCCTTCTCTCCAGGTGATTACTGTTCAGAGATCAAACAGTCCATAAGCAGCACAGATTTTCATAGGTCCATCCAATAAGGAAATAAGCCCCAAAGGATATAGTTTATGATTTACACAAATGGCATAAGCAGAATTAGCGTGGTGTCAGATCCCCATGTCCCTTTGCCCCACAGGATGACAGTGAACTATAGGAGCCAGATGACAGGTAACGTGAATAGTGAGACACTCTTGCTGAAGAACCAACTATAGACTGCAACTAAGCTGTTTTATGGCCTGCATCTACACCCAGGGAAAGGGAGGTGGAAAGTCCTTTGTTGGAACCTCATGACAGCCTCCTGCAAGATAGGATGCTTCCCACAAAGTAGAAAGACAGATAAGAAACAGCCTTGAGACAGCTCCTCACAAGACTGCCTGTCTTCTCACGCTCCAAGAGAATTACAGGATGTTCTGCCAAGACCTCCGGCAGACTGCAGCTGAGCCTTGCCTACATGGCCTCCGTGAATAGTGGAAGATTGCCAGAGTGCCATAGTGGAGCCATTTCCCTACATTTACAGTCCATAAATAAAAGTTTTTATCCTGATTGTTTTCACTTAACATGATATAATAACAACAAACAATTGATACAATGCTTACTATGTGCCAGGCATTTCCCTAAGAACTTTGCACATAGTTATTCATTAATCTCCACACCAAAACTCGATGAAATAAGTGCTATTATTCCTGTTTTACAAATACAGTTCCTGAAGCACAAGGAAGTTAAGTAACTTGCTTAAAGTCATGCATTTAGACTCTGGCAGAACTACAATTTGAACCTAGGCCCAGCTTGAATTTGATAGACGTGTATGCAAAGTGATCTGGGTACAAAAAAGAGGAAACTCAGGTAGACTTCACAATACAGGTGGCATCTGATGACATTTGAGGGACATAATGGTTTTCCAGGTTGGAAAAGCTGTCTAAGAAGTGTAAATAGGGTGAACAAAGGTGTAGTCCTGTGAAAGTATAATACACAATGTATTTTGAGAACTATGTGTAATGGTCTTCGAACCCCAGAATTCTTTGGCATGGAGTAATAAGACAGAATACCCAGCTTAGAGCTAGTTGTAAAAGTCTTTGAATATCATACCATATGTTACAGACTGAATTTTGTCCCCCTCAATTTGTATCTTGAAACCCTAACTCCCAACGTGATGGTGTTCAGAGATAGAACCTTTGGCAGGTAACTAGGTTTAGATGAGGTCACATGGGTAGGGCCATCATGATGATATTAGTGCCCTTATATCAGAGACACCAGAGTGCTTTCTCTGCTTGCTTTCTATCCCTGCCATGTGAGCATAATGAAAAGGTAGCCATCTATAAGCCAGAAAGAGCTTTCACCAGAGGCCAATCATGCTGTCATGTCTGGCATATTCAGACTTCCAGTCTATAGTACTTTGTTATGGTAGCCTGAACAGACTCAGATGCCATGAAATTTGGACTTACTGTGGGGTTTAGAGTTCTTAGACATTTTAAAGTGGGTGAGTTAAATGAGTAGATGTATATTTCAGAACAACTCTATTTTGGCAGATTATGGTGGAGAATTTGGTGGAGATTATGGTAAGAGATGAGTGTGAGTTTGGGAGACCGGTGATAGGAAAACCAGATGATAGTCAATTGCAGTAGTTCAGGTAAGAGAAATAAGAGCCTGGATTATGGCTGTGGGGACAAAGAGGAAAAAATGGTTTCAGTAGACATTTTGGAGATACAGTTGACTCTTGAACAATGTGGAATTTTGGGGTGCCTGCACTCCATACAGTCAAAAATCTAATTCTGACTTTATAGTTGGCCCTCTACATCTGTGAATCTGCACCCATGGATTCAACCAACTGCAGATGTGTAGTCCTGTAGTATGTATTTATTTAAAAAAAAATAAACAGATAAGTGGACCCACACAGTTCAAACTCAATGTTGTTCAAGGATCAATTGTAGTATTTTTGAATTAATTAATTTATGGCTGGGCAAGACCTTTGTTGCCACGTGGGCTTTTTTTTTTTTAGTAGTTGCAGTGAGCAGGGGCTACTCCTCACTGCAGTGTGCAGGCTTCTCACTTAGGTGGCTTCTCTTGTAGCAGAGTGTCTCTAAGTGGGCAGGCTTCAGTAGTTGTGGCGTGTGGGCTTCGTTGCTCTGCAGCACGTGGGATCTTCCCAGACAGGGATCGAACCTGTGTCTCCTGCATAGGCAGGCAGATTCTTTATCACTGAGCCACCAGGGAAGCTCTGAATTGTAGTATTGATAGTATTTAGAAAGTGGTCGAATGTGATGTGTAAGGGAGAAACAGGAGTCAGATTTCTAGCTTGGGTGACTGGGTGAATGGTGATGGCATTAATCAAGATATGGGAAGATAAAGTGGTTTATACCTGGATAACAGGCTTATGTTTTTTAATTCACATTTGCTCATCTGAATTTTCTACATTTTTTATAACTACTCTGTATTACTTCCGGAATGAGAGTAAACAAAAGGTGGTTTTGTTTGTTTTTTAGGGATTGGGTATGGAGTACAAAAGAAAGAAGACAAAGTTCTAGAACAAAAATATTAAGTTTGGGCTATACTGAGTTTGAAATACAAATATGTATGGAATTCAAAGATAGAGACTAGAGATGTTGATTTTCAGATTGGTGTTTGTTCTCTGTAGGGGTTAAAATATACTACCACAGGCTGCTGGCTTTGCGTCTGGCTTGGAATGAAGTAGAACTGTTTTTAAGTAGTAAGTATGTGTGTTTGGAGAGGGGGAAGTATGGAGGGGGATACTAGGAAACTTGCAGAAATGGGGCTAATTGAAGACAAAATAGATGACCCTTGGGGAGGCTCAACAATCAGAGACAAAGTTCAAACAGACATTGTAAATTCTCAGTCAATTTCCAGGCTAAGTATTGAAAACTGAGATGTTAGCTCAATGAAATGAGGTTGGAATTGTGGCATGGCTTTAGAGATACAAACAATGATGATGGAGAAACCAGGAAACTGTCATAGAAGCAAGGGGAGAAGAATGGGAGCCTGCCTATCCCTGACAAACAGGGATGACTGTGGTACCTGACCTCTTGGGTGCCAGCTGGGGAGTGTGTAAAAGGAATTTTAGGTATTAAAAATGTGTAAGGAGGCCTCCCCATAGGACTGTTGATGGCAGGAATGAGGATGGGTGCAGTGGAGAGGTAGGTCAGTGGATTTCCATCTTCACCCATGGGTGTTTAACAGCACACTATCTCTAAAATCCAAAAATGAATGACTAGGTTTCTTGATTTTCTGCCAGATGGCCCATCATTTGTTCGAGGATCAGGGACAAGCCAGCAGATGGCTTCATACATACTCTTTTTGAGCTGCAATGGATACATAATATTTTGGTGCTCCTACTATAATGGATCTCTATTGATAAAGAAACATGTTGATGTGACTTTAAAAACAAGCCATTAAGCCTATTTTTATTTTTCATTGTCACCTCCTCACTGGGATATGAGCCTTACTCCATCTCTAAATCTAACTGGGAATGGAGAGTCAGGGATAGGATGAGAGTCGGTCACCATCTGGCAGACACAATCAGGAGTCACATGTTTATCACATGTATTCATCTCAGAAAGGGTTAGCAATCATTCTGAGCAAAGTGTCTGCACATCCTCTGAGAAGTCACTTGTTTTTTGAATGGTATGCTTCTCAAATCCCGATTTCTCTCTTAAGGTTAAAACAGTCATTTTCATTTACTTCTTATAAATACATAGATTTGGCTGCTTGATAATGGAATGGATTCTCTTTTTCATTTAAAATTCTGGAGAATGGACACCTTTTTTTCTAGGCTTTCTGATTATGCTAACTGTACTTGATTGGTTATATATCAGACTGTGTGGCAGGGAGAAAGATATTTGAGCTGTAATACAATTCCTCATTATCAGCTCCAGGCAGCACAGTAAACCTTCAATTAAATTTCTAACAGTTCTTAAAGTAATATACATACATTATAGTTAATATCATAATATTTTTCCATAATGATGGTAGGGGGATAAATACCTCCTTAATAGCTAATCTAACTGTATAGACTTAATATATATCTGATGATGGAAATTATATATATTTAAAGTTTTAAATAATACCAAAATTAGTAGAGTTGAAAATAAAAGTCCCCTATAAAACTTCCCTACTGGTCCAGTAGTTAAGACTCCTCACTCCCACTGCAGGGAATGCAAGTTTGATCCTTGGTTAGGGAAGATCGCACAGGCTGCAGTATGTAGTAAAAAAAAAAAAAAAAAATTCCCTGTAATGAGAAAGCTATAGATAGATAGATTGAGAGAGAGGAGGGGGGGAGGGAGTTTGAGATGGGCTTAAGGTCATGGATTAAATAAGGGTGAAAGATGTCCTATATATATTACTTGGTAGCAAAATCAGTAATTTTACATTTTGATTATGTCATTTGGAGGAGGTTTCATCAAATATTTTAATTATATGGTCCAGAATTCTTGAACCAGAACTGGAAGAACCTTCTGAATCCATGCAAGCAGATTCACAGATAGACCATAGAAAATATAAATATTTGAGGGATGGATAAAGGAAAGGAATGGAAACGATATGCAGAGATGGGGAAAACCATAATAGTATCTACTGCTGCAGAGAAGTAAAGCAGGATTAAGAAGTCTTCGGTGATTTTTGAAAGAGAGCAGCTTCAGAGGCATGATAGTGGTTAACACTGGGTTGCAGAAAGCTGAGAAGTGGATAGGAAATGAGAAAGAGAAGGCAGTAAATATAGATTATTCTTTGAGACAGTTTACCAGTGAAAGGGAGGAGAGAGAAGAGATGGGTGGTGAAGAGAAGGCCTGGTTTAGGAATTTCTAAAAGAATACTTTTCAGTTAATGACAGGAATCCATTCACTTACTCATGTAATATTTATTGAGTGGCTACTGTGTGTCATTAGACTTAATGAACAAACCATAAAGAAGTAGTCATGGTACTGGCCCTTAGGGGACTTCTAGAATTGGGTAGGGGCTACTCAGGTGGCTCAGTGGTAAAGAATCTGCCTGCCAGTGCAACAGATGCAAGAGACTCGGGTTTGATCCCTGAGTGGGGAAGATCCCCTGGAGTAGGAAATGGCAACCCACGCCAGTGTTCTTGCCTGGAAAATTCCATGGACAGGGGAACCTGGAGAGGCTGCAGTCCATGGTGTTGGAAGGAGTTGGATATGACTGAGCATGCACACAGAAATGGGTAAAGGCATTTTTGGCTACAGGATGTTATTGACATTTAGTACTCAGGGGCCAGGGATTCTCTAAATCCTGCAATAAGAGGAACAATCCTAAAAAATGAAGAGTTGTCCTAGACAAAATTAGAAAAACAGAGGTTGAAGACATGAGAATGACCACTCAGCAATATTCTACCCTGTTGATTACTCCTTCCTTCTTTTTTTTTTGAATACAAAAATATTTATTTTAATAAACTTTATATTTAAAATAGAATTTTAATCTGTCTACTCACAAAACCTAATTCAAAACATGATACATTTATCTCTCTAGCTGATTTGATGTTACTCTCTCACAAACAATACTCAATTTGTAATTGTTTTATATTAAGACTCTGTAACTAAATGAAGTCTATTTTATCAGAAAACATTTCCCTTTAATCTTAAAGAGTGTTTTTTTAAAATGAAGGCACTGACAAGAACTACTTTCAGATGGTACAGAATTTCTTATTTCTTAAAGACTCTGTGGTTGACCACTTTTTCATTAGTTCCCTGTAGCAAGACACTTTCTATTTTATTCTCAACACTTTTTTTCTCTTTAATGACCTCACTCTTCTGGTTTTCCTCCAAAATCTCTGGACATTCCTCATCTCCTTTGCTTCCAGATCACTGGCTCTTCTCCTGCCTGAAGTTCTCTAGGTCTCTGAAAAAGACCTATGTATTATTTCTCTAATATCTTTCTATCTAGTCCCATGGTTTTAAATGCTGTTTATCTGTATAGTCTTAATCTCTTCAATGAGCTTCAGGTTCCTATAACCAAACTCTCACTTGACATCTCCCACTTGTTTAATAGGCCATGCAAACCTAACATGTCCAAAACAGAACTCTTGTCTTCTCCAAGCCTATTTCCTATTGATCTTCCTCATCTCAAGAGAAGACAACATTCACCCAGTTGCACAAGCTAAAAATTTAAACCATTCCTTATTTCTCTTTTCTTTATACCTCATGTGCAATTCATGAACAAGTCTTATCGGCTCTGCTTTCAAAATATATTCTAAATCCATCTAATTGTTATTACCACAACAACTACCATCATCTTTCAAACCACCATCACCTCTCAACTGGACCATTATGATTCTCTCTTGATTCATCTCCCTGTTCCCACTGTTGCTCCTTTGGAAACTTCCCACAGTGTCCAGAAAAATCCTTTTAAAAAGTGTATCACATCACTCCTTCACTCAGAACCCCTGATGGATTCTTATTGCACTTATGACAAACTCCAAATTCTTTATCTTAATCCTTGAGGTCTTAGATTATCTGCCCCTGCATACTCTTCAGTTTCATCTCATGCCACATATTCTTCCTTGTTCATTATGTTCTAGTCACCCTGGCCTTCTTTCTGTTCCTTTAGTATGTCAAGTTATTTCCTGATTCTTGCTGTTCATTCCAGGCAGAAGGCTCTTCCTTCAGTTCAGTTCAGTTCAGTTGCTCAGTCGTGTCCAACTCTTTATGACCCCATGGACTGCAGCATGCCAGGTCTCCCAGCCCATCACCAACTCCTGGAGTTTACTCAAACTTATGTCCATTGAGTTGGTGATGCCATCCAACCATCTATCTCATCCTCTGTTGTCCCCTACTCCACCTGCCTTCAATCTTTCCCAGCATCAGGATCTTTTCAAATGAGTCAGTTCTTCCCATCAAGTGGCCAAAGTATTGGAGTTTCAGCTACAGCATCAGTCCTTCCAATGAATATTCAGGACTGATTTCCTTTAGGATGGACTGGTGGATCTCCTTGCAGTCCAAGGGACTCTCAAGAGTCTTCTCCAACACCACAGTTGAAAAGCATCAATTCTTTGGCACTCAGCTTTCTTCACCATCCAACTCTCACATCCATACATGACTACTGGAAAAACCATAGCTTTGACTAGACAGAACTTTGTTGGCAAAGTTATGTCTCTGCTTTTTAATATGCTGTCTAGGTTGGCCTTAGCTTTTCTTCCAAGGAGTAAGCACCTTTTAATTTCATGGCTGCAGTCACCATCTGTGGTGATTTTGGAGCCCCCCAAAAGTAAACTCTGTCACTGTTTCCACATTCCCTATCTATTTGCCATGAAGTCATGGGACCAGATGCCATGATCTTAGTTTTCTGAATGTTGAGTTTTAAGCCAACTTTTTCACTCTCACCTTTCACTTTCATCAAGAAGCTCTTTAGTTCTTCTTTGCTTTCTGCCATAAGGGTAGTGCCATCTGCATATCTGAGGTTATTGATATTTCTCCTGGCAGTCTTGATTCCAGCTTGTGCTTCATCCAGCCCAGTGTTTCTCATGATATACTCTGCATAGAAGTTAAATAGGCAGAGTGACAGTATATACAGCCTTGACGTACTCCTTTCCCAATTTGGAACCAGTCTGTTGCTCCATGTCCAGTTCTAACTGTTACTTCTTGACCTGCATACAGATTTCTCAGGAGGCAGGTCAGGTGGTGTGGTATTCCCATCTCTTGAAGAATTTTACACAGTTTGTTGTGATCCACACAGTCAAAGGCTTTGGCAGAGTCAATAAAGCAAAAGTAGATATTTTTCTGGAACTCTCTTGCTTTTTCAATGATCCAGTGGATGTTGGCAGTTTGATCTCTGGTTCCTTTGCCTTTTCTAAATCTAGCTTGAACATCTGGAAGTTCATGGATGATGTACTGTTGAAGCCTGTCTTGGAGAATTTTGAGCATTACTTTACTAGCATGTGAGATGAGTGCAATTGTGTGGTAGTTTGAGCATTCTTTGGCATTGGCTTTCTTTTGGATTGGAATGAAAACTGACCTTTTCCAGTCCTGTGGCCACTGCTGAGTTTTCCAAATTTGCTGGCATATTGAGTGCAGCACTTTCACCTCATCATCTTTTAGGATTTGAAATAGCTCAATGGGAATTCCATCACCTCCACTACCTTTGTTCATAGTGATGCTTCCTAAGGCCCACTCAACTTCTCACTCCAGGATGTCTGGCTCTAGGTGAGTGATCATACCATCATGATTACCTGGGTCATGAAGATCTTTTTTGTATAGTTCTTCTGTGTATTCTTGCCACCTCTTCTTAATATCTTCTGCTTCTGTTAGGTCCATACCATTTCTGTCCTTTATTGAACCCATCTTTGCATGAAATGTTCCCGTGGTATCTCTAATTTTCTTGAAGAGATCTCTAGTCTTTCCCATTCTATTGTTTTCCTCTATTTCTTTGTTTTCATCACTGAGGAAGGTTTTCTCCTTGCTATTCTTTGGAACTCTGCATTCAAATGGGTATATCTTTCCTTTTCTCCTTTGCCTTTAGCTTCTCTCCTTTTCTCAGCTATTTGTAAGGCCTCCGCAGACAACCATTTTGCCTTTTTGCATTTCTTTTCCTTGGGGATGGTCTTGATCCCTGCCTCCTGTACAATGTCACGAACTTCCGCCCATAGTTCTTCAGGCACTTTGCCTATCAGATCTAATCCCTTGAATCTATTTCTTAGTTCCACTGTATAATTGTAAGGGATTTGATTTAGGTCATACCTGAATGGTCTAGTGGTTTTCCTGCTTTATTCAATTTCAGTCTGAATTTGGCAATAAGGAGTTCATGATCTGAGCCACAGTCCACTCCAAGTCTTGTTTTTGCTGACTGTATAGAGCTTCTCTATCTTTAGCTATAAAGAATATAATCAATCTGATTTTGGTATTGACCATCTGGTGATGTCCATGTGTAGAGTCTTCTCTTCTGCTGTTGGAAGAGGGTGTTTGCTATGACCAGTGTGTTCCCTTGGCAAAACTCTATTAGCCTTTGCCAAGTCTTTGTTTCATTCTGTACTCCATGGCCAAATTTGCCTGTTGCTCCAGGTATTTCTTGACTTCCTACTTTTGCATTCCAGTCCCCTATTATGAAAGGGACATCTTTTTTTTTTTTTTTTTTGGTGTTAGTTCTAGAAGGTCTTGTAGGTCTTCATAGTGCCGTTCAACTTCAGCTTCTTCAGCATTACTGGCATTGACTTGGATTACTGTGATATTGAACGGTTTGCCTTGAAAATGAACAGACATCATTCTGTTCTTTTTGAGATTGCATCCAAATACTGCATTTCAGACTCTTTGTTGACTATGATGGCTACTCCATTTCTTCTAAGGGATTCTTGCCCACAGTAGTAGATGTAATGGTCATCTGTGTTAAATTCACCCATTCCAGTCCATTTTAGTTCACTGATTCCTAAATATCAATGTTCACTCTTGCCATCTCCTGTTTGACCCCTTCCAATTTGCCTTGATTCATGGACCTAACATTTCAGGTTCCTATGCAATACTGCTCTTTACAGCATCGAACTTTACTTCTATCACCAGTCACATCCACAACTGGGTGTTGATTTTGCTTTGACTCCGTCTCTTCATTCTTTCTGGAGTTATTTCTCCACTCTTCTCCAGTACCGTAATGGGCACCTATCGACCTGGGGAGTTCATCTTTCAGTGTCCTCTCTTTTTGCCTTTTCATACTGTTCATGGGGTTCTCAAGGCAAGAATACTGAAGTGGTTTGCCATTCCCTTCTCCAGTGGACCATGTTTTGTCAGAACTCTCTACCATGACCCGTCCGTCTTGGGTGGCCCTACATGGCATGAGTCATAGTCCATGTGATCAGTTTGGTTAGTTTTCTCTGATTGTTGTTTTTAGTCTGTCTGCCCTCTGATGGAGAAGGATAAGAGACTTATGCAAGCTTCCCGATGGGAGAGACTGACTGAGGGGGAAACTGGGTCTTGTTCTGATGGGCAGGGCTACACTCAGTAAATCTTTAATCCAATTTTCTGTTGATGGGTGAAGCTGTGTTCCCTCCATGTTATTTACCTGTGACCAAACTATGGTGGAGGTAATGAAGATAATGGCGACCTCCTGCAAAGGTCCCATGCACTCACTGCTACACTCAGTGCCCCCAACCCTGCAGCAGGCCACCGCTGACCCACGCCTTTGCCAAAGACTCCTGGACAATCACAGGCCAGTCTGGGTCAGTCTCTTCTGGGGTCACTGCTCCTTTCTCCTGGGTCCTGGTGCACACAAGGTTCTGTT
Organism: Cervus canadensis; assembly: GCF_019320065.1. Taxonomy (NCBI): domain Eukaryota; kingdom Metazoa; phylum Chordata; class Mammalia; order Artiodactyla; family Cervidae; genus Cervus; species Cervus canadensis. Next base: position 138,842,638 of record NC_057419.1, on the reverse strand, counting down.
TGTGCCCTCCAAGAGTCTGTTTCCCCAGTCCTGTGTAAGTTCTGGCAGCTTTATGGTGGGGTTAATGGCGACCTCCTCCAAGAGGGCTTATGCCATACCCAAGTCAGCTGCACCCAGCCCAAGTCTGCTGCACCCAGAGCCCCTGCCCCTGCGGCAGTCCACTGCTGACCTGTACCTTCACAGGAGACACTCAGGCACAGTTCTGTCTTGGTCTCTGTGGTGTCTCTGGGTCCTGGTGCACACAAGGTTTGTTTGAGCCCTCTGAGCGTCTCTGGCGGGTATGGGGTTTGATTCTAAATGCTATTTCACCCCTCCTACCGTCTTGCTGGGGCTTCTCTGCCCTTGGCATGGGGTATCTCCTCATAGTCGCTCCAGCGCCACACAGCTGCTGCAGCTCCAGCACTGCACAGCCACTTCCGCACAGCTCTTCCTTCAGATAATGATAATTTTACCTACTAATTCTTTCCTGTTGAATTACATGAGTTAGTACCTCCAGAACTATGTTACATAATAGTAGTAAATAATGGTTTTATTTCTTCTTTCTCCCCTTTAGAATATTTCTGATGTTTCCTCATTCACCCTGATACTAACTTTTGTGTTGTGTGTTAAGAACCTGTTCATCTATTCTGATTGGTCAAATGCCTTTTTAATGTTTATGGAGATCTATGGTATTTTTACTTTTGATCTATTGGTAAATTCTGTTTCTTAATATTGAAACATCTTTGTATAAATTCATTTACTTAAAACATATTTATTGATTACCTATGATATTCCAGGTACTGTTCTAAGCATTGAGATCCCATAGTAATAAACAAAACACAAATATCACTGTATTCACAAAGCATACTTTCAGTGGGAGAGTTAAATGAACAAAATAAGTGCATAAATTTTATTTTACATTGGAAGGTGATTAATGCTAAGAAGGGGAAAAAGTAAGGGGAAGTGATAGGGTGTACTAGAGTAGCTGTTGGCTGCAGTTTTAAATACTGTGATAAGGGAAGACCTTACTGAGAAGGCAATTTGTGCAAAGACTTGAAGGCATCTCTCCCCATCAGGAAGTGAGGCTAGGATGCTGGAAAGTTTAAGTGGATATTTAAATCACCAGTGTACAAGATACCAGTTAATGTTAGAAATATCAATAGAGAACAAAGAACTATTCTTAGAGAAATAGGTGTAGGAGATCTGACACAGGAATTGGTAGATGGTGCCAACAAGGAGGGTAATTGATGGTATAGTATGAAGACATGAGATTTATTTTTAAAAAGATGGAAGGAAGCAGAGGCAGACCTAATGATATATGGGAATTGGGAGGGAAAAAAAAGACAGGCACAAATTGAGAAGACTATAAGGGAATCAGTGTCATCAAGGTAAACTAAGGTAAACCATCAGTTAAACCTAAGAAAAGTTGCAGAGAATATTCAGAGAGGCTTATGAGATAAGGGATGTTGTACTATGTGTTCCAGAAGATCTAACAGAAGGGTTTCATGGGTTGGTAAGGGGTAGGAAATGGAAACAAAATAGAAGCTAGGAAGACCAGATGGTAATTATTAGGTGATAAGGAAAGACTTAGAACTATCTGAGGCTTCCTGCGTTTATTGACAAATAGAGATAAAAAGTATAATGAATTTAGTTCCAACAGTCTCAAAACAGATAATGGCAGTGAGGCTGTGTTTGGGGATAAATGTGGGTACCAATAGAAGTATGAAGGTCCTCTAGATGAGTGTTCTTACTACAGAATGAGCTGGGCTTACTCTGGACTCCTGTGAGAGGAGAGGAATCATGCTCATGATCTTACAAAACAGACATGGCCATATGGTACTGGAATGTTATAGAAAATGTATCTATTACTTTTAAAAGATATCTGTTGGTTTCATATCTTAGTTTTTGAGAACATATACCTCCATATTTTTATTCTCCAGAGGTAAATATTTATACAATTTCAAAGTAGGGGGATCTATCACCTTTAATTTTTTTTTCATTTTCCTATAGATTATCATTGCTCCTAAGAGTTTTTATAAAATACTATGGTTGCACTGGAAAAAATATCTCACATGTGTTTCCATAGGTAAACAATGGGATGTTAAATCACTGAAGCAATTCAAAATGAGACTTAACCAAATTTTTCTGTTAATCAAAATCTCCTAATATTTTTGTGTTTCAAATGGAAACTCATATAGTCTTAACTTCTTTGTCGAGAATAAAATATACTGGAGGTGGTTGCTGTATTTCAATTTTTTCTGTATATATTAAGCTTCACTAAAATTTCAGTAGATCACATAGACTAGTCAAGTCACATGTATAAGGTATGTATCACTTATTCTTCTGTTCTGGCATACAGGAAGTGACAGTTCAGGAGAAAGCCTAAAATGGTTGATTTCTAACAAACACTTGCTATTTGACTTCGTCATTTTGATTTTCAAACAACTTAGAGTATGATCAAAGACACTTATAGAGGACCTGGAAAGTCTATATTAATCACTTACAGATTATAGGAATATACTGTCTTTAAGAACCATCTTGTCATATAAATCTAACATAAGAATAAGACTATAAAGAGGAAATTTAAAACTCAAAATGACAATCTCACATTAATGACCCCACTCCCAAAAGCTTTGGCATATTAAGCTAGCTCTGTTACAACACATAGTGGAGAATAAATGAATGACAGTGAAAACAATTGGTAAGCAATTTGACCTACATTTACCCATTTCCAGGAAAGCCTCAAAGCGAATTCCTAAAGAGACTGAAGAAGTAGTTTTGACTACTCACCTGAAGACAAGCTGAAAGTAGAAAGAAGGAATCTCACAAACTTTAAATTAGTGGACTCTTTTCCTGTTTTATTCACATGGCTGGAAGGCAGAAGCGTAAACTGATGTTAGTGTTGGGTACAGCGGTAGTCAGGCTTTGAGATGACCCACAATGATTCTCACCTTCTGATATTCTTCCCTTTGTGTATTCCACACTCACATCGAATGGGGCTGACCTGTATAACCACTAGGATATTATAGAAATGAAAGTATACAACTTCTGAGGCTACATTTCTGAAAAAGGCATGCCTTCTGCCTCACACCTTTGGATCATTCACTCAGGGGAGAAGACAGCTGTTGTGTCATAAGGACAGTCAAGACCCTAAGTCCTATTGAGAGGTCCATGTGGTGAAGAACTGATGTTGCAGGAAGGGGAACCCCTTCAAGGGCCCAAGAATGGGCTCTTGTCTAACACTTGGAAATGAATTATCTGAAGAGACACACATGCTGACAAAGCAAGAGACTATTGGGAAGGGGTGCCTGGGTGGAGAGTAGCAGGATAAGGCAACATAGAAGCACTTCTCTGCCACGTGGCTCACAGTCTCCGGTTTATAATAATGGAGTTAGTTTCTGGGTTGTCTCTGGCCAATCATTCTGAGTCAGGGTCCTTCCTAATGGTGTATCGCTCAGCCAAGTGAGAAGGATTCTGGGAGGTTGGTAGGACATATGAACTAGTATCTCCTCTCTCCTTTTGACCTTTCCTGAATTCTTCCTATTGGTGATAGCTTGTTAGTTCCACATTCTTTACCAGGACCTCCTGTTGTAAGATAACTCATACACATGGTTACTATGGTGCCTAGCCAGTGTAGGTTGTTTTGGTCAGTGATTCCCTTAACACTGAGGTCTCTTGCCATCAGATATTGTGAGTGAGTCATCTTGGAGGCAGATTCTCTAGTCCCAATAAAGCTTCAGATATCTGCAGCTCAGCCAATATCTTGAACACAAACTCATGATAGAACTACCTAAGACAGAACTACCCAACTAAGCCACTTCTGAATTCCTAACCTATGAAATATATATAAGATAATAAATGTTTATTGTTGTTTTTGAGTCATAAATTAAGGAGGGAGGAGGTATAATTGGTTTTGGTTATACAACAATAGATAACTAATAAACAGTAACTATTAGGTTGGTACAAAGATAATTGCAGTTTTTGCGTTGTTGAAATTTGCCACTTGATGTTAAAATGCATTCTTAATAAATGTGATTATGTTGTATGTCATTTCAATGTGCATTTCTCACTTTATGCTTTTTTTTTGCTAATTACTTTGCATGCATGCTAAGTTGCTTTGGTCATGTCCAACTCCTTGTGACCACACCGACTGCAGTTCACCAGGCTCCTCTGTCCATGGGGATTCTCCAAGCAAGAATACTGGAGTGGTTTGCCATGCCCTTCTCCAGGGAATCTTCTCGACCCAGGGAAATGACATTACTTGCTGTTTATTTTATATTAATTTTGGACTATGGAAGTAATGTTAGACAAAAAGTAAATTCAAGCGATTTTCTTATTTGAGTTCAAAATGAGTCGTAAAGCAGCAGAGACAACTCGCGATGTGAACAACACATTTGGCCCAGGAACTGCTAATGAATGTACAGTGCAGTGGTGGTTCAAGAAGTTTTGCAAAGGCGATGAGAGCCTTGAAGATGAGGAGCATAGTAGCCAGCCTTCAGAAGTTGATAGCAATCAATTGAAAGGATCATTGAAGCTGATCCTCTTACAGCTACACAAGATGTTGCCAAAGAAATAAACATCAACCATTCTATGGTCGTTGAGCATTTGAAACAAATTGGAAAGGTGAAAAAGCTTGATAAGTGGGTGTCTCATGAGCTGATTGCAAATTTTAAAAAAATCATTTTGTCATGTCGTCTTCTCTTATTCTTCGCAACAGCAAACCATTTCTCAATCGGATTGTGGCATGTGACAAAAAGTTAATTTTATATGAAAACTGGCAATGACCAGCTCAGTGGTTGGACCAAGAAGAAGCTCCAAATCACTTCCCAAAGCCAAACTTCCACTAAAAAAAGGTCATGGTCACTGGTGGTCTGCTGCCAGTCTGATCCATCTTTCTGAATCTGGCAAAACTGTTTTCTGAATCCAGCAAAACCATTACATCTGAGAAGTATGCTCAGAGCAAATCAATGAGATGCACTGAAAATTGCAACACCTGCAGCTGGCATTGGTCAACAGAAAAGACCCAGTTCTTCACGACAATGCCTGGCTGCATGTCACACAACCAACACTTCAAAAGTTGAATGAATTGGGCTATGAAGTTTTGCCTCATCTGCCATATTCCCCTGACTTCTTGCCAACTGACTACCACTTCTTCAAGCATCTTGACAGTTTTTTGCAGGGAACATGCTTCCACAACCAGTAGGATGTAGAAAATGTTTTCCAAGAGTTCGTCAAATCTCGAAGCATGGATGTTTATGCTACAGGATTCAACCAACTTATTTCTTGTTGGCAAAAATGTGTTGATGATCCCTATTTTGATTAATAAAGTTGTGTTTCAACCTAGTTATAATGATTTAAAATTCAGTTTGACAGATCACCAGCCCAGGTTGGATGCATGAGACAAGTGCTCGGGCCTGGTGCACTGGGAAGACCCAGAGGGATTGGGTAGAGAGGGAGGTGGGAGGGGGGATCGGGATGGGGAATACATGTAAATCCATGGCTGATTCATGTCAACGTATGACAAAAACTGCTACAATATTGTAAAGTAATTAGCCTCCAACTAATAAAAATAAATGAAAAAAAAGAAAATTTGCCAATGAAATTTTTATCAGTTTTCCTTAGTTACCTATTAAAATAATTTTTCTTTGAAACGAATTCAATTTGTATCCTACGTAAAGAGAGGAACATCAATTCCTTTGGTCAGTGAAATACTCTGTTTACTAATACTGGACACATTAGGTCTTGGGTACAGTCAGTTCTAAGTCAATAATAGCCATGTCTATTTTCCAGGTATTCATTAAAAGTATTTTTGAAGAAGTCTGACTCATGTTTCAGGAGGAGTCTTTCTGTTTACTCTTCATTGACTCTTCTACTTTATGAGATATTAATGTGTACCATTCCACTTAATTTGTTCTTTCTCCTGTCTCTCCTCTGAAACCATTTTAGTACACAATTTTAATTTCCTCAAGAGGAAAAATTACTGAGTTGTTTCTGAATTACCCTTCACTAGACTTGCAAACAGTTTTAAGAACCACTTTGAAGTTTCTACCCAAAAGTTGTATCAAAATTTCATGTAAGTCATTTTTTTAACTCAAATGTCATTTCAACCCTGGGGAAATAATCTTTTACCTTGAAAGATATAAACATTTCAAACTAAAGAAAAATTTTTGTATTTCTGAGTCCAAGTGAAATGAGTCATCTGGCAACTAAAGAACATCTCAACCCGACTATCCTATCTGAATGTTATTGTGGTAAAAATTGGTCTTTCTTGTCCAATAGACTGCTCATTTAATTTGAGGTAGAGCCTCTATAACTACCTCTTTGAGAAATGTTCTGTTCTCTCATTAAAAGCATCTCTATTTTAGAAGGTTTGAATTTTCAAAATATAAATTAGGAGGTAATTCTTTGTTTAATGAAAATATGAACCAAAGGATGCATTTAGATGGTAGGACCTCCAGAGTTCTATTTACAAATGTTTGTTTATATACAGATTTAATAAAGTAAAATATAACTCACAGACATGTATTTATTCACATACTTTATATTGTGAAAACACTATTGCCTATTTTAAGCTTCTTGTAAGAAATTCTGATTTTTCCCACTATTTATTTGATTTGTATTTCCTTCATAATGTATTGCTTTTATCCTTGCTATTCCAGCTCTGAACTCAACAGATGTTCAGTATTTCAAGTCTTCTAGCTCATATTAGTGAAGATTTCATAATTTAACTTAAACTTGTTTATGGAAACTATATGCCGAGAGAGATCAACTTCTATTGAAAAGAGAGGGGATTAGAGTTAGAGATGAGACTTTGTATTGTGATAAAATGCACATAATGTACAATTTACCATTAGTGACATGTAGTGTGCTCACAATGTTGCACAACCATCACCACTACCTAATTCCAGAAAATTTTCATCAACCCAAAAGGAAATCCTTTTGTCACACCTCTTTTCTCCTTCCCTAGTCCCTCCAGTAACCACCAATCTGTTTTCATTCTCTATAGATTTGCCTATTCTGGATATTCCAGATAACTAGAATCCTACAATATGTGACTTTTTAGCTTAATGTTTTCAAGGATCATTCATGTAATAGTACTTCATTCCATTTTATGGCTGAATAATACTCCACGGTAGGGATAGACTACATTTTGTTTATCCATTCATTGGTTGATGCGCATTTGGGTTTTTTATGCCTTTTGGCTATTGTGAATAATGCTGCCCTGAACAAAAACATTATGTGCATATTTTTGTTTGAGTGGTTGTTTTTAATGCTCTTGAATAAACACACACACACGCATATATATATATATATATATATATATACTCAGGAGTTGAATTGCTGGGCCATGTGGTAATTGAGATGAGACAGTTTTGAGTGAAATCTTACTAAATCAATAAATAGTCCCATTTTTGAGTAGTGGTCATATTGTTGTTTCTCTCTTGTTATGTTAGCAAGTTTTCTGGACTCCTACATTTCTCTAGGAAATGTGGCATGGGAGTTTATGCCTGAAGACTACAACGTAGCATCACCAACCCACACCCAACAAGCATCACCAACCCACATGCAACATGAGAATTAACCATTTTTTATACAAAGTACCCAGTGATATAAAGGCAGTGGAAGGTTCCCAGCTCTAGCAGGTGTACTAGCATGCACCTTCAAGCGATGAAGGTACTGGCATGTAACCAAAGTGTTTCAATAATAACTTTGAAGGCAGATAATCTTAGTCAAATTACAGATGGTTGCCTTGGTTCACTCACTAAACTTCTGTGTATCTTGGTTTCTCCATCCATAAAATGAAGGTAATAAACACTGCTTCTCAAGATTGTTATAAGAGCAGAGTCTGGCACATAGTCGGCATTTAAATAAATTTTAGTTCTCATTCCCTCTTATTTTATTGGACTCTTCAAATTGTGCTTCAAGACAACAGTATTTTTCTTCTCATTTTTTCTTTCAGGTGAAAATTAAACTGCCAAACACCAACCCTTCTGATATTAAAATCGACATTCAGGAGACGATCTTTGACCTCCGTACTACTAATAAGTGAGTAAAACTTGGAGCTAGAATAATGAATGTTATAATGTTAATGAATCTTTAGTCAGTATCTTTTATAAAAGTGTATGTAGTTATTTTGTATCACCTCCAAAGTCAGAAGAAAAGTGAAAAAGTCAGTTAATCATTCAGATGTTTGATCTGGTTAATATAAACATAAATATATTTGTAAATACTTAGATTTTTTACCACTTTGCATGCACAGATTTGGAGTAGGTTGATACCACCAAAACATAGTCCCTGACATTCAGATGCAGTTTGCTTATCTGTGAGGAAAAATAGCTAGAGGTGAAAATCTCTTAAGTTGTAAGTCTTGTGTGTGATATTTTGGTACAGTGATGGCATGAAAGAAGCAATCTTTAAACATTTTGGATATTGTGGGGCTCTAAAGTTGTTTGATTATATTCATCTAAAAATCAACAAAAAGTCTTATCAATTACTTAAAATAAAAATCTAACAGCTAATTTATCACTGGATCCTCAAGTTGCATGAATACATTTTAAATTAATGCAGGTGATAATGGAATAATTCAATTAAACATTTGATATTTTCAAAAATAGTCTTGTGATTATATAAGTTCAAATCATGTTCCCCAAACACAATATATAAGGTAAAATTCTGATAAAATGTTTACCCTGAAACCTGGATAAATCAACCCTGTCTCTCAAAACTAACTATATAAGGAGGGAATCGATAGAACCTGGCATGTGCTAGATAAAATGTCTGAATATCTCACTGCTTTGTTCACTTTTCAGCTGGATGTATAGCAGTTAGCACACTTGGTTGACTGCAGTGGTCCTTTCTCTGTTGACTTATAGACAAAATGGGTGTGGGGAGCAGTCAGCTGCTAGCATATTATCTTCCTTCTGTTATCAGTACCTATAGTTCTTTGTTGATCATAGGGCTTTGGGAAAATAACAAAATTAGATCTCTACTACAAAAGACTTCTATGTGTAAACACACCAATGTACATGCGTAGCTTAACCTTGATTTCTACAATAGAGGAATTTAACCACAAATGATCTACAGAGAAATACATATCAAATATTTTCTCCTTACTTAATATAATTTAAAAAATATATTCACTCAAAAATTGTTTCATGTTATGAAAATCACATTCCTTATTCTCACCATTGACATCAAGGAGTATAGTAGTTTCTTCATTACATGCTGTACACACATTTACTCTCTCCACACAACCTTTGCAAGGAAAGTTGGTCAAATGAACAGTCAATCTTCCATGATATTTGCACACTTGTTAAAAGCACAGACATATCTACACACCATGAAGTTAATTTCCATTCCCGCAGTGGTTCTCACTGTCTCCATCAATCTTTAGGCAACTGCTCTGGCTATGCTGTCATTCCAGATATCTTTCAAAGCCCACTAAATGAAAGACTCACACAGAGATATTTTTCCATATAGAAATTGGGCCACAGTAGGTCATTTGGATCATACAGTACTTATATATTAAATGCTCAGCACATAAAAATACTGTCTGTTAAGAAAAAGTTCATTAATTAAGATAGAAGAGAGAAGATAGAATTAAAATTTTTATCACTTTTCCTGAAAACTCGAACATTCTTTGAAGCCCTGTTATTATCTGAACTTGTATTATTGGAAATGTGTCTTGCTTTGAGTTTGCCGATATTCACATCTACTTTCTTTAGTTTCTAACTTTGACACCCTGTAACTTGCTTACTGGTTTCAAGAAGCATTACAGTGGACATTCTGCTCATGAACCTAAAGGGAAAACGAGCGGAATTATTTTAACTAAATTGACTAGATATCAGTCTATTGATAGTCAATTGCATTAAAATTATGAATAAAACCCAGATTTTTAGCATTATAGAATGAAAAGAAATGTTTGCTGAATCCTTCATTTTAAAAAACTGGTTGTTTTGGCATATAGATTCCCAACAGGGTAGATAGAAAGGAGGAAAGATAGGGGAAATTGTATAATGTCTCAAAATCTCCTGACTTTATCTTCATATGGGGTTTCATTATTTTTTAAGATGGATTCTAAGAATTTCATCAATGAATTCCTTGAATGTGATAATAAAAACACATTCTAAAGATAAATATGAGTTAATTTCTGGTTGTGTGGTACTTTAGATTATCTCACCTTTGCTGTGCTCCTTTGATTTAGATTGAGTTGACTGATATTCAAAGACATAAACACCTAAAAAAAAATTTTCTAAATGGAATAGTGAATTGCAGCTCAGTAGCTGTTTCTGCTTTCTTTGAAAATAGTTATGTCTCCAACAGGAAACCTTAAAAAAGCCATGTCTTTTTTAAGCCCAGATATGTAAATCAAATAATTCATAAAATACATAAAATAAAAAGTGCATTATGTGAATATGCACAGAACAAGGTTGTTATATATTTAAATCTCTTGGCAAGAAACATCAACTTGAATTCTCTAATATAAATGTAAGCATGTAAGTCTCTAAACTAGAATTCACTGTATAGATAATTTTTTGTTTTTACTTTCATATATTATTATTTGCATTTAAATAATTTCTAAAGAAAAGCAACACTTGGAGAGACATATTTTTTTGCTTTTTATTTTATATTGGAGTATAGCCAATTAACAATGTTGTGATAGCTTTAGGTGGACAGCAAAAGGACTCAGCCAAACATATGCATGTATCCGTTCTCCCCCAAACTTCTCTCCTATCCAGGCTACCACATAACATTGAGCAGAGTTCCCTGTGCTACATAGTAAGACCTTGTTGATTATCCATTTAACACTGTATAAACATTTGATCAGTGACTAAACTTCAGTTTCTTAAAAAGCAAATATTTTTCAATGTAAAGGCAGAGAGATTGGGTTTAAATGTTCACTCATATTTTATTGTAGTACTGATCTATACTAGTTATTCAAATATCATTTTGTAGTGACCTGTTTGCTTTTCATTCATTTATTCATTCACTCAACAAATAATACTTTCCTTCTTTTAAGAGCCTAAATAAGTTTCTACTCTACACAGTTTCTACTCAAAATTTTCGTATGTGAAGCTATACTACTAAGGACTAGACAAAACTGCAGGGATGGATGGATCATTCCAATGGCCACTGTCTGTTTTTGAATTTATTTCTCTCTGGACAGAGAAGTGCACATTATCATTGGAACTTCTTCAGCTGATTTATAGTTGTCTTTTAGTGCAATGAAACTGTCACCACTGAGCTTTGCTTTCTTTTAAAAGTAAATATATTATCATTTGTAGAATAAGGGATGAAGCAAATCTAACTCTAGTACAAGCTGTATTGTAAACAACTTTAAAAAGATGGACTCTCAGGAACTCCCTGGCTGTCCAGTGGTTAGAACTTGACACTTTCACTTCCAAGGGCCTGATTTAATCCCTGGTCAGGGAACTAAGATCCTGCAAGCTTCATGGCACAGTCAAAAAAAAAAAAGATGGACTCTACATGGTTTTTCCACATACTTTTTTTTTAAGATTCCAAATATTACCGGGTATGTTAAAATACATTGCTATTTCATTACTTCAAGTGGAGAGAATTGTTTCTCCTACCCCAAATATCTGGAATGGAACAAAAATAACAGAAAACTTCTCCTTTAGGTTCTAAAGCTGTGTGATAAATACTTTTAATGAGCCCAGTTTCCTGAATTTAGGTCTTTGCAAATGAATAGTGAGATTGATTTTCGAGGATTTTGTTTTCAAGTACTAGTTCTTTGTAAAAGTATTCAATAAATACTCCCTAAAAATTACCCAAAGTACCATATTCCTTTACCGGCTTGGATCTTATACCTTCTAAAAGAGCTTTTCTGTCCACTTTCTATAGAGATCCTCAAGCCTTCTCTATTGAGAATGTGAGGTAACAAGTGCTTCATGTATTTCATTTTCTTCAGATACCAGCATGTGATGACCCCATGCATAATTCAGATTCATACCATTATGACATATTTATGGATGTCTCATCCCAGCCATGCGTCTGAAGCATACAGCTATCCAACAACTGAGCCATAAACCACAAACTACACTCAGCAGTCTCTCACAGGAAATTTCTGTCAATGTAAAGTAGAAAGAACCAGAGGCAAGCAAAAGAAAACACTTTCATTGATTTGGTACTGAAATCACTGCAGGCCTGAGTTTCAATAACTACACCTGGAGTAGAGACTCAGTTTAAAGTAGTGTTAGCATAATTATTGTAGAACTATTCGAATTTCAGATTTCTGTCAGGCAGTCACATTTCTTCTACACATAAGGATGACTGGCAACAGATCTATCCAAACAACTTAAAGTTGCAGTGGCTCTATTTCTATGCCAATAAACATAGCCTGAGACTATGTTTATGTAATGCAAAATGAAGTCAATTTAGAAAAAAGCTTGCTTGCTTGTTAAGGCACTTCAGTCGTGTCTGTCTCTTTGTGACTCTATGGACTGTAGCCTGCCAGGCTCCTCTGTCCATGGGATTCTCCAGGCAAGAATGCTGGAGTGGGTTGCCATGCCCTCCTCCAGGGGATCTTCCCCAACCAGGGATCAAATCTGAGTCTCTTAGTCTCCTGCATTGAGAGGTGATCCAAACTGCTGCTTGGATTTTGAGGGCCCCCCCAAAAAATGGTATACTGTTTGTGTTAATTAGGCATATTTTTGATCCAGTATTCATACTGTCTAGTTTTTTGGTTCCTAACATTGTGATGATATATATTGCTTCCCATTGCTTTTATTAAAAGTGGTATCTTCTTGATGTCACTGATTCTAGGTTTTCATTTTGTTTTTCAGGAAGCTGCTGGTAACCCTTCCCCATCCTGTGGACTGCAGCAGTGCCAAAGCCTTCTATATCCTCGATACTGAGACTCTCGAAGTCACCATGACTATGAAACGAGAGTTGGATTTCATTAATTTCTTCTGAAACAGTATGGACAAGGATGAAAAGTGGCAAATAACACTGATTAAAAAATAACTGAAAAAATTAAATAATGTTTTCTGTCTTTATTATTCTGACATTTTTTTTTGCTTTATCTGTTAGTTTTTTTTTAATTTTTTACTTTTTATATATTTATTTTTTTTCATTTATTTTTATTAGTTGGAGGCTAATTACTTTACAATATTGTAGTGGTTTTTGCCATACATTGATATGAATCAGCCATGGATTTACATGTGTTTCCCCTCCTGATACCCCCTCCCACCTCCCTGCCCCATCCCATCGCCTCTGGGTCTCCCAGTGCATCTAGCCTGCAGCACAATGTCTCAAATGCATCCAACCTGGGCTGGCGATCTGTTTCACAATTCACATAATATACATGTTTCAATGCTAATTCTCTCAGATCATTCCCTCGCCCTCTCCCAGAGTCCAAAAGTCTGTTTATACATCTGTGTCCTATTTTTCTGTCCCGTAATAAGGGTTATTGTACCATCTTTTTAATATTCCATATATATGTTGTTATATACTGGTATTGGTTGTTTTCTTTCTGCTTACTACTCTGTTATAATGGGGCTCCATTTCATCCACGCTCACCAGAACCAACTCAATGTATACTTTTATGGCTGATAAATATTCCATTGTGTATAATGTACCGAAGCTTTCTTATCATTCGTCCTGCTGATGGACATCTAGGTTCTTCCATGTCCGAGCCTATTATAAACATGCGCATGATGAACATTGGGGTACACGTGTCTCTTTCAGTCTGTTTCCTCTGGTGTATGCCCAGGAGTGGGATTGCTGGGTCATATGCCAGTTCTATTTCCAGTTTTTTAAGGAATCTCCACACTGTTCTCCATCGTGGCTGTACTAGTTTGCATTCCCACCAACAGTGTAAGAGGGTTCCCTTTTCTCCACAGCCTCTCCAGCATTTATTGCCTGTAGACTTTTGGATAGCAGCCATCCTGACTGGCCTGTAATGGTACCTCATTGTGGTTTTGATTTGCATTTCTCTGATAATGAGTGATGTTGAGCATCTTTTCATGTGTTTGTTAGCCATCTGTATGTCTTCTTTGGAGAAATGTCTGTCTAGTTCTTTGTCCCATTTTTTGATTGGGTCATTATTTTTCTGGAATTGAGCTGCAGAGTTGCTGTAATATTTTTGAGATTCATTCTTTGTTGCTCGTCGTTATTGCATTATTTCTTCTCGACATTCTGAAGGCTGTCTTTTCACCTTGCTTATAGTTTTCCCTGTTTGTGCAAAAGCTTTTTTTAAGTTTAATTAAGTCCCATTTTGTTTATTTTTGCTTTTATTTCCAATTTCTGGGAGGTGGGTCATAGAGGATCTTGCTGTGATTTATGTCAGAGAGTGTTTTGCCTATGTTCTCCTCTAGGAGTTTTAAAGTTTCTGGTCTTACATTTAGATCTTTAATCCATTTTGAGTTTATTTTTGTGTATGGTGTTAGAAAGTGTTCTAGTTTCATTCTTTTTCAAGTGGTTGACCAGTTTTCCCCCCACCACTTGTTAAAGAGAGTGTCTTTTCTCCATTGTATATCCTTGCCTCCTTTGTCAAAGTTAAGCTGTCATAGGTATGTGGATTTATCTCTGGGCTTCTATTCTGTTCCATTGATCTATATTTCTGTCTTTGTGCCAGTACCATACTGTCTTGATGACTGTGGCTTTGTAGTAGAGTCTGAAGTCAGGCAGGTTGATTCCTCCAGTTCCATTCTTCTTTCTCAAGATTACTTTGGCTATTCGAGGTTTTTTGTATTTCCATACAAATTGTGAAATTGTTTGGTCTAGTTCTGTGAAAAATACCGTTGGTAGCTTGATAGGGATTGCATTGAAATCTATAGATTGCTTTGGGTAGTATACCATTTTCACAATATTGATTCTTTCCAACCCATGAACACTGTCATATTTCTTTCCATCTATTTGTGTCCTCTGATTTCTTTCATCAGTGTTTATTAGTTTCTATTATTAGGTCTTTGTTCTTTAGGTAGAATATATTCCCTAAGTATTAATTCTTTTTGTTTGCAATGGTGAAATGGTAGTTGTTTCTTTAAATTCTCTTTCTCTTTTCTCATTGTGTAGTGTAATAGAATCAAGGGATTTTTCTGTGGTGTTGATTTTATACCCTGAATTTAACTAATACTACATTGATTAGCTCTAAGTATTTCTGGTAGAGTCTTTAAGGTTTTCTATGTAGAGGACATTGTCGTCTGCAAAACAGTGAAGTTCTTAACTTCTTTTCTTATCTGGATCCTTTTATTTCTTTTTCTGCTCTGTTGCTGTGGCCAACCTTCCAAAACCTATGTTGAATGAGTAGTAGTGGTGAGAGTGGGCTACTCGTGTCGTTTTCCTTGACTTTAGGGGAGATATGCTTTCATTTTTCAGCATTGAGATAATGTTTGCCTTGGGTTGTCTATATAAGCTTTATTATGTTGAGGTAAGGTCCTTCTCTGCCTGCCAATTCTGGAGGTATCAAAATAAATGAATGTTGAATTGTCAAAGGCCTTTTCTTCTGCATCTAATTGAGATAACATATGGTTTTATCTTCAATTTGTTAATGTGGTGTATTACATTGATTGATTTGCGGATATTAAAGAATCCTTGCATTCCTGGGATAAAGCCCACTTGGTCATGGTGTATGATTTTTTTAATATGTTGTTGGATTCTGTTTGCTAGAATTTTGTTAAGAATTTTTGCATCTATGTTCCTAAGTGATATTGGCCTGTAGTTTTCTTTTTTTGTGGCATCTTAGTCTGGTTTTAGTATTAGGGGTGATGGTGGCCGTCATAGAATGAATTATGAAGTTTGCTTTCTTCTGCAGATTTTGTGGATAGAGTTTGGTGAGATAGGTCTAGCTTTCTCCTAAATTTTTGGTAGAATTCACTGTGGAAGCATCTAAGCCCTGGCTTTTGTGCTGAAAAGATTTCTGATTACAGTTTTTAGATTTCATGCTTGTGATGGTCTGTTAAGATCTTTTATTTCTTCCTGGTTCAGTTTTGTAAAGTTATACTTTTCTAAGAATTTGTCCATTTCTTCCAAGTTGTCCATTTTATTGGCATAGAGCTGCTGGTAGTAGTCTCTTATGATCCTTTGTATTTCAGTGTTGTCTGTTGTGATCTCTCCATTTTCATTTCTAATTTTGTTGATTTGGTTCTTCTCCCTTTGTTTCTTGATGAATCTTGCTAACGGTTTGTCAATTTTTTTTTACCTTTTCAAAAAATCAGCTTTTAGCTTTGTTGATTTTTGCTATTGTCTCTTGTTTCTTTTGTATTTATTTCTGCCCTAATTTTTAAGATTTCTTTCCTTCTACTAACCTATTCTGGCATATTTCAAAATGGGCTTATATTCAATTCTAGTGCTATTCTGATCATTTACAGTCATTTCTATTAATCTAGTAGGAAATACTGTTTTCTCATACTAATAAGCTATCCCATTTTTATAGTGATAGCTGGATGTATTTTACAGGTTAACCAATTAGATTGCTACATGTCAATTAAATAACTGAAATATGACCTTGAAATGGTTGGTCCACTTACTTCAATAGTCCAAAGGCCTTAAGCCATTTGATTATAGCATGATACAATCAGTAACATAGGAATTGGTCATTATTATCACCAGAAAAGTTTAAGTGGTTTACTTTTTGATTTAATCAAAGGATTTCTAGTGTTCTCTATTTAGGCTCTCACTATTGTTCAGGAATATACAAATAACAGGATTATAAATATACAAGGCTTCCCTTGTAGCTCAGTTGGTAAAGAATCTGCCTGCAGTGCAGGAGACCCGGGTTGGATCCCTGGGTTGGGAAGATCCCCTGGAGAAGGAAATGACAACGCACTCCAGTATCCTTGCCTGGAAAATCTCATGGACGAGGAGCCTGGTGGGCTGCAGTCCATGGGGTTGCAAAGAGTCATGACTAACACATAAATAGTTTGATGCACCATACTAACAACCTGTTTTACTTGAATAAGAAATACTCTTGAACACACAGTGTTATTCGGCTTCCTCAGTCTTGTTCTCAGTGTTTGGATCTTATTTAGGTTAAAAATATTTTCCTTTTGTGCACTAATAATTATTAACAATGCCTTTTTGAGTACTGTGTTTATATTTAGTAGTTGAATCCCTGACACTTGACTACAAAGAAAAGTGTGGCTCATTTACAAATACTCTTCTCTCTCATTTCCTATATTTATTCATAATTGGACATACTTATTTTATGAATTATGTCAATGTACCTGCCTCTTCTGTACTATATTGCATAAGTGTATTTTAGAATTATTTATGAATAAATCATATTTTAAAACTTGTGTGACTTGGTCTCACACATCATTGCAGAAATCTGGAGTTACCTGGGGGTAAGTTTTGAAAAGAGATAATGGAAAGATGTGAGCTATTATGGGACTAAATACTCAAGCAGATATTTTCTAAGCTTAATTATACAGACAACTACTAAGCATCTAGTTTGTGACTAGATCAAGTAGAAGGAAAAGACTGAGATTTTGGGAAAAGTGGTTGTGTTAAAACACTAAGTTCTTGCAGAGAATTTGACTTTGAAATTCCACCATGACTTTCTTCTGTGGAGGCAGGAGTTGAGGGTGGTATTAACTGAAAGGAAATTAGTGTCTGTGAATTTAAGTCCATGATGTTACAGAATCAAGAGTGTCCTACTTTGCTTTCATAAGATCTTTTTAAAAAGCTGTATTTTAAGAATTTAAGATTACACCCTAAACTTGAAACTCTGGAATAAGCCTAAGCAGTAACCAGTATTTTTCTTCTCTAGAGAGCAACAGTGAGACAGTGGAAATTGTATCTTTTTTTCCCTGTGTACTGGCCCTAATTACAAAGACCATTATTATTCAAACTGACAATGTGTACAAGTTGTCCCTGGAAGAGAAGATAGAGCATATCCAGGTCAACTTGAATCAGGCTTTGGTTATGTGATACTGTATCAGTTTTATAATGAAACAGAGCTTCAAGACAATGAAACGTGATCCAGTAATTTATACCCATCCACGAATCATCCTACTTCACTGTCTTTGGCCTCAGAGGTAACAACTTCGTTATCATTGTTGTTTGTTTTTAAACTAATTCACAGGACTTTTCTCCTTTAAAGAGGAATCCTCCACTAAAGCAAATGTAGATAAAGAGAATACAAAAGGAAATTTATCTTCTCGGAATTTTTCAATACCTCTCAGCCATGATCCAGAGAACTGGAAGTTAAAGCCAGGATTGTGGCATGTTATTAACCTTCTCCTTCATGAACTTTACCTCCCTTTTTGATTTTATAATTTCTGGTCTACTTTGTACAGATTCATTCATTCATGCACTCATTAATTCATTCTTTCAACAGATATTTACTTAGTATTTATCACATGCTGGGCACTATGTTAGATGCTAGGCATATAGCAATGAGCAAACTAGATGTGGTCATTGTCCTCATGGAGCAAGTTGTTTAGCAAGGGAGACCCAACAATAACCAAGTAAACACATAAACACATGTTTTCAAGTTTATTATTAGTATGAAAGAAAAGAAAGGGTGCTTTTGAGAATATCAGAAAAACCAAACCTAGTCTGGGAAAGGAGAGCAGAAAAGGCTTCCCAAAGAATTTGATACTCAACTGAAACTTGGAGAATACCTAGGATTTAACCACGCAAAGAGAATGTTGAGGGAAGGAAGGTAATAGGGCTTCTAGATGCTAGGAATAGCAAATGTGAAGACCCAGAATGGAAACAACCTGGAGCACAGAGTTCAAGGAAATGAAAGTCAGTGCAGCTGGAGTAGAATGAACCTGGCAATGACTGGCGGTAAGGTTGGAAATGCAGGCTGGAGCAATGTCAAGTAAACTTTACAGGCTAAGGTTAGGAATTTGAATTTATTCTAAGTGTTTTGGAGAAGAAGATGTATTTGGAGGCAAGAATGGAAATGGGGAGACCACCTAGGAGACTATAGCCCAGATAAGTTATTCTACACTTCATCCTAAGTAAAATTCATTCTTGATTTTTTTGTAATTAGAAAAAAAACTGCATGCTTACACAGTCCAAGCAGGAAACTTTAACAAAACAGAAAAGCTCTTCAAAAATAAAGCAAAAACTTCCCACCACGTGTTGAGACCAAGGTCTGGTGCAGAGAGCCCTTCGTCCTGGGACAGGGGGCACAGCCGGAAAGTTTTATTTTTCTTTTAGAAAAAGAAAAAAAGAAATAAAGGAAAAATAAAGCAAAAATTAAAATCACCTGTAAGCAAGCAAACCATAAATAACCACTCTTAACCATTTTTAATGCTTCTTTCTAACCCTTTTTTCTAATGCATAATATAAATGTTATTTTTCTGCAAATAGGAAGATAACACACAAACTGGTTTTATAACCTACTTTCTTTTCATTTCCAACTGCATTCTTTTTTATCATCTGTTTCTAGGAATTCCAGTTGTGTTGCATTGTTATAAAAGAGTGTGATAAAAAAATAAAAATAAAAGAGTGTGAAAAATGATCCATGTGTATTTTTAAAGAATGAATATTAAATAATGAGTATTCTATAATTATTGGGTACAGAATTCTATACATATATATAAATTCAAGGTTTTTTAATATTTTAATTTTATGGAAGTATAGTTTATTTATAATGTTGTGTTTCAACTTAAATATTTTAAAACAGTGTTGTTCCAATCTTACACATTCTTGTTAATTTTTGGCCTGCTTTCTGTATCAACATGAAGATGTGTATTAAACTTTACCAGTGATGATAGATTTGGTCGTATCTCCTTGTAATTCTGTCAATTTTTGCTTTATATATCTTAAGACAATATATTTAGGTGCAGACAGACTTAAATTTGTTCTGTCTTCCTGTGGATTATTCCTTTCATCAATATTCTGTGACACTCTCTATCTCTAATAATATTTTTTGCTTTAAATATTTTTTGATTAACATTAACATAGCTACATAAACTTTTTACTATTTTCCTGGCATATCTTTTCCCATCACCTTCCTTGCCTGTATGTTTTAGATATGATGTTTATAAACAGAATTTATATAAATTTTGGATTTGGGGATGGGGGTTGAGGCTGTGCTGTGTAGCATGCAGGATCTTAGTTCCCCAGCCAGGGATCAAACCTGGGCCCTTTGCATTGGCAGCACAAAATCTTAACCACTGGACAACAAGGGAAGTCCCAAATTTTGGATTTTTACAATTTTTAATAATTATTTAAATCCCCCACATTTTAGCATTTCTCTTATATTTTATACGATTTTCTTCATTTTTAATAATTTCATTTATTTATTTTTGGCTGTGCTGGGTCGTCTTTGTGGTGCAGGCTTTTCTCTAGTGGTGATGGGAGGGGGGTTGCTACTCTCTAGTTGTGGTACATGGGCTTCTCACTGCAGTGGTTTCTCTTGTTGAGGAGCACAGGCTTTAGGGCACACAGGCTTCAGTAGTTGTTCAGGCTCAATAGCTGCGGTGCATGGGCTTAGTTGCTCCATGGCATGTGGGATCTTCCCAGACCAGAGATTGAACCTGTGTCTCCTGCATTGGCAGGCAGTTTCTTTACCACTGAGCCACCAGGGAAGCCCTTGGATTTTTAAATGCAACAAAGATTCTGTCTTTAAAGTCACATGTTTTAGTCCAGTTACATTTATTTTGATTAATGATACACTTGATTTATTAATGATTTATTTATATCACCTTATCATGGGATTTCTGTCTTATTCTGCTTTATTCTATGCTTTTTTTCTCCTTTCTTACTTTTTTTCTATTAGTTTTCAAAATCTTTTTTTCCTTTTACTGATTGGAAAGTTATATATACATTTTTTAAAACTTCAAATGTTTAAAGTTTCTCAATAGTTGTACCCACCTTTTAAAGGTAAATGTTCCTTTACCTGCTGGGTATTTCTCTGCCTTTTCTCTACCCACCTTTAAGAAAATTTAAGGACATAGAAAGTTTTAACTAAAGCGTACCTCTCCAATTTTGTTTTCATACCCCAAATTATCCATCATTCTCATTATTTTCTTTTTACAGCCAATGCTTATTTAGATCTACCCACATGTCTACTAATGCTTTGCTCACCATTCCTTTTTCCACATCAGCACTTCCTTTCTGAATTGCATACTTTAAGTATTTCTTTCAGCAACAGTTTATGAGTTCTTGATTCTCTCAGTTCATTTCTGGAAATGTTTTCATTGCCCTCACTCTTGAACAATAATTTAGCTGGGCTTAGAAATCTAGGTTGACAGTTATTTTCCTTCAGAATTTTGAAGATACTCTTTACCTGTGTTCTGGCCTAAATTTTGTAATTTAAAAGTCTGCTATCAATCTCATTGTTCCTTTGAAGGTAATCTATCTTTCCTCTCTGGTAGTTTTAAGATTTTTCTCTTTCTTTTGGGTGTTTTGCAGTTTGATTATAATGTGTCTGAATATATATTTAATTGTATTTATTTTGTTCAACACTTGTTTTTAAATCTTTCATCAGTCCTGGAAAATTCCCAGCCATTGTGTACTAGAATATTTCCTTTCTCCCATTCTATTTTCCTTCTGGAACTCTTCTTAGGCTGGACCTTTCATTCTATATTCAGTCATATTTTCCATCTCTATTTTTCCTTAATATTGGGTAATGTTCTCAAATCTATTATCCCCCAGCTCAGTGATTCTCAGGATTCTAATCTTGCTGGTGATTGTGTCCACTGACCCCCACTCATGGTAGATCATTTATTCTTGTGGGTTTCACATATCTTCCTTAATTGGGCTTTAAGAAGTTTCTTAGTCTGTGTTGAGGGAGCAGCCCTTCAATGTGGTTTTACCTTTTCTTTTTCTGAGAGCCTCAGTATAGTTTTCCTGGTCATGCAGGTAGTTTAAATTAAAACCCAAAGCTCACATGAGTTTCAGGCCTGTGTTTTAAATTCTCAGAAGAAATTTTTTCTTCCATCTTTGACTTACCAGCTGATAAACTTACTGGTTTGCCTATGCCAAAGATGTAGATTTTGTTTCTACTCCAACCTTTTATAGAGAGTACAGCCCTTCCAGGGGATCTTTAGATTGGGTCCAAGATGTTGGGTCCAAGATCTCATCTCCTGTTCCCGTGGTTCTTTTCTTTTCTTTTCTTTTTTTGGCTGTGCTGGGTCTGTGCATGGGCTTTCTCTAATTGCAGCGAGCAGGGGCTACTCTTAGTTCTCTTAGTTGCAGTGCAAGGACTTCTTATTGTAGTGGCTTCTCTTGTTGCTGAGCAAGGGCACTAGACATGTGGGCTTTACTAATTGTGGCTCATGGGCTGAGTTGCCCCAATGGCATGTTGGATCTTCTCAGACCAAGGACTGAAGCCACACCCCCTTCTTTGGCAAGTGGTCTCTTAACCACTGGACCACCAGGGAAGTCCCTTGTGGTTCTTAAAAGCTGAAGCTTCCTTCCCAGGGTAACCTCAGCTCTCACTCACAAGATTATAACTCTGATTTTCCATTTCCTCTTCATTTCTGGCACCTAGGAGTTTTCCTTTATTTCTTGTGAAGTTAGTTATGCAATTAAAAAAATGTTTGTGTATTTTATCTTACACTCACAGAGGTTATTTTTTTGGGCTCCAAAATCACTACAGATGGTGACTGCAGCCTTGAAATTAAAAGACACTTGTTCTTTGGAAGAAAAGCTATGACAGATATAGACAGCATATTAAAAAGAAGAGACATCACTTTGCCAACAAAGGTCCATCTAGTCAAAGCTATGGTTTCTCCAGTAGTCATGTATGGATGTGAGAGTTGGACTATAAAGAAAGCTGAGTGCTGAAGAATTGATGATTTTGAACTGTGGTGTTGGAGAAGACTCTTCAGAGTCCCTTGGACTGCAAGGAGATCCAACCAGTCTATCCTAAAGGAAATCAGTCTTGAATGTTCATTGGAAGGATTGATGCTGAAGCTGAAACTCCAATACTTTGTCCAACTGATGAGAACTGACTCACTGGAAAAGACCCTGATGCTGGGAAAGATTGAAGGTGGGAGGAGAAGGGGACAACAGAGGATGAGATGGTTGGATGGCATCACCGACTTGATGGATATGAGTTTGAGCAAGCTTCGGGAGTTGGTGATGGGCAGGGAAGTCTGGCGTGCTGCAGTCCATGGGGTCGCAAAGAGTCAGATGTGACTGAGCAACTGAACTGAACTGAACACAGAGGTTTGTATCAAAAGGGTTTTCAGTTAATTTAATCGGTCATGTTGCCAAAAATGGCCAATCAGCTTTCTTAATTTAGCAAAATATTTTTAATATCTTCCCATGTTAATATTCTTCAACACAATTGTTGTAGATTGAATTTCCCAGAAATCAAACTCCAACTCAGCAACAGTATATTAGTGAGTGCTCTTGGGATCAAACCTGTGGGAGAAAGGAAAGGAAAAAAGATTGGACAAAGAGAGAAGTTGGGCTGCAATGCAGTCACAAGCACACCACATAGCAAGCTCTGGAATAATCTAGAATTGTCCCCAGTTGGAGCAAGGAGGCTGAACCTTTATACTCCATCATTGACTGGTCATTGAATGCAAGCTGCTCCTCGGAAGAGAGTGTAACCTTGAGGTAGGTCACTCTCTTCGGCTGAGTTCCCAGAAAAAGCTGACAGCTGAGGACAGTATGCCAGCAGCTCTGCTAGCTGCTGGAGGAGTAAGGCCTTCTGTCTTACAGCAGGATCTGTGTGCACATAATAGTGTCCATGACAATGATTTTAAATGGTTTCAGAGCATCCCATCACATGTATATAACACAATTTACTGATTCTACATAACCAATAATAATGGACTAGCTATTGCTAATTTTTCTATATCAATAATACTGATAAGAACATTATTGTACTTTCTCTTTGTCCACTGTTTCCTTAGGTTAAATTCTTAGAAGTGAAATCATTAGATACACACATTTAAAAATATTTTTTTTCTTTAGCCAGTTTGCCTATCAAAATGCTTATACTAGTGTGTATTTCCCCCCAAAAATGTATGAGTACCCATTACCCTACATTCTAAGAAATCCTGAAAATCATCATCTCAATTTAATAAGAAAAAATAGCATCATGTCATTTTCACAAATGACCTTCTTTGACATTGTTTTGTGTTTTTTTCCACCTATAGCTAGTGATGCCTGTGGCACTCACTTGGGCCTGTACTACCTGTGAGGAGGCCCCATAGACAGTTACCCGTGCGTACGTGCGTGTGTTGTCATTTCAGTCATTTCTGATTGTTTGTGACTCCATGGACTGTAGCCCGCCAGGCTCCTCTGTCCATGGGATTCTCCAGGCAAGAATACTGGAGTGGGTTGCCATGCCCTCCTCCAGGGGATCTTCCTGATCTGGAGATAGAACCTGTGTCTCCTGCATTTCCTGTATTGCAGGCGGATTCTTTACCCTTGAGCCACCAGGAAAGCCCCAGAGAATTCCCCAACTGGAGCCAAAGTTGTGGCATGACTGACCCTTGTGGTTGTTATTATAATTGCAAGACACACTTCTGCCACAACTATCAGGGAACTTTGAAAAAACAAGGTATGTTACTTAGGTTCTAGACAAGGTTACAAGGTTCTGGACAGTACACAGCATGTCCAAGGGCCACAGAGAGAAGTCATGGGTAAAAAGAGAGTGTGTGGAACTGGGATTCTGCCTTTGATGGGTTAAAGGATGAAGTACCCAAGGTTCCCCTTGATTCTTCCTTCACTGGTAAACATGAGAGCAAGAATTAAAGCACAGTAAAGGAAATGTAAGCAATCAGTTATCTAGGTCACTCAGGGCTTTCTAAATTGAGAACTTCATAGGTGGGGTGGCCTGGCTCTTTATCTACTTGTGGAGCTGGCACTATGTTTATTGAAGATGGACATCTTTGAAATGGATGACACAGCAATTGAAAGCTTAACATCAAGCACATATTACAATGAAAAATGCTAATTGTTGGGCATTTACACTACAGACATACTAGTGAGGTTGAACAGTGTTTCATAACATTTATTGGCTGTTTATGTTCTTGCTTTTGAGTACTGTTTTTTTTTCCAATCATTTTACTATTAGACTATTTAACTTTTTCTTATTGATTTGTAAAATTTCTTATATTTTAAAAATATCAAGAGATTTCCCTGGTGGTGGCTCAGCTGGTAAAGAATCAGCCTGCAATGTAAGAGACCTGGGTCCCATCCCTGGGTTGGGAAGATCCCCTGGAGAAGGGAAAAGCTACCCATTCCAGTATTCTGGCCTGGAGAACTCCATGGACTGTATAGTGCATGGGGTTGCAAAGAGTCAGACACTACGACTTTCTCACACTCCCTGGTGGTCCAATAACTAAGACTCCACACTCCCAGTGCAGTGGGCACAGGTTTGATCCCTGATTGGGGGACTAAGATCCCGAATGCTGCAACTAAGACCCAGCACAGCCAAATTTGGTTATTTTACAAAGTGCGTGCATGCTCAGTCACTCAGTCATGTCTGACTCTTTGAGACTCCATGGACTGTAGCCTGCCAGGTCCTCTGTCTGTGGGATTTTCCAGGCAAGAATACTGGAGTGGGTTGCCATTTCCTATTCCAGGGGATCTTCCCAACCCAGGGATTGAACTTGCATCTCTTGCATCTCCTGCATTGGCAGGTGGATTCTTTACCACTGTCTCACCTATTTCCCCCAGAATATTCTTTATCTTTTAATTTTTAGTATTTTAGTAGAAAGTTTTTATTGTTATGTAGTGTTTTTGTAGACAGATTATCCATTTTATTTTGGTGATTTTAAGGTTTCATCTTCTACTTTTAAACTATATCCATCTGAAGTTTATTTTAGAACAATTAAATTTCAACCTCCTAATACTAGATTTGAGCATTATAAAATACATTTAAAACATTCACTGTCACACTCTGGCTTCTCCTATTTAATTTTACCATGAAATCATCCATAAATTATGCTGTTAGAAGAACAGTTGATGATTTGTAATATATTACAGTAACAGAATTTGAGTGCAATGCACTTTTAGTCAACTCTTCTGACAAGATAATTTTTCAATGTTTCTATTTGACTTTAAAATGCATTCACATATATATGAATGGGGTATTACACTGAATTTACACTAGTACAAATTTAAGAAGCCTCATTATAAACACTCAACTAGAGAGGTGCTGAAAAGCAACCTTTTCTCCTCATCCTGACTATGTATTGTATTGTTTGTTTCATCCTGCATGTTGAAAAGGACCTATCACCTTTCAACCTAAGCAGGGTTTTTTTTTTTTTTTTTTTTAATTTTTTTATTAGTTGGAGGCCTAATTACTTCACAACATTTCAGTGGGTTTTGTCATACATTGATATGAATCAGCCATAGATTTACACGTATTCCCCATCCCGATCCCCCCTCCCACCTCCCTCTCCACCCGATTCCTCTGGGTCTTCCCAGTGCACCAGGCCCGAGCACTTGTCTCATGCATCCCACCTGGGCTGGTGATCTGTTTCACCATAGATAGTATACATGCTGTTCTTTTGAAATAGCCCACCCTCATATTCTCCCACAGAGTTCAAAAGTCTGTTCTGTGTGTCTCTTTTTCTGTTTTGCATATAGGGTTATCGTTATCATCTTTCTAAATTCCATATATATGTGTTAGTATGCTGTAATGTTCTTTATCTTCTGGCTTACTTCACTCTGTATAAGGGGCTCCAGTTTCATCCATCTCATTAGGACTAGTTCAAATGAATTCTTTTTGACGGCTGAGTAAAATTCCATGGTGTATTATGTTAAACACAGCTTCCTTATTCCATTCCATCTGCTGATGGGCATCTGGTGCTTCATGTCCTGGCTATTATAACAGTGCTGCAATGAATATTGGGGTACATGTGTCTCTTTCAGATCTGGTTCCTCGGTGTGTATGCCCAGGAGTGGGATTGCTGGGTCATATGGCAGTTCTGTTTTCAGTTTTTTAAGGAATCTCCACACTGTTCTCCATAGTGGCTGTACTAGTTTGCATTCCCACCAACAGTGTAAGAGGGTTCCCTTTTCTCCACACCCTCTCCAGCATTTATTGCTTGTAGACTTTTGGATAGCAGCCATCCTGACTGGCGTGTAATGTACCTCATTGTGGTTTTGATTTGCATTTCTCTGATAATGAGTGATGTTGAGCATCTTTTCATGTGTTTGTTAGCCATCTGTATGTCTTCTTTGGAGAAATGTCTATTTAGTTCTTTGGCCCATTTTTTTGATTGGGTCATTTATTTTTCTGGAATTGAGCTGCAGGAGTTGCTTGTATATTTTTGAGATTAATCCTTTGTCTGTTTCTTCATTTGCTATTATTTTCTCCCAATCTGAGGGCTGTCTTTTCACCTTACTTATAGTTTCCTTTGTAGTGCAAAAGCTTTTAAGTTTCATTAGGTACCATTTGTTTAGTTTTTGCTTTTATTTCCAATATTCTGGGAGGTGGGTCATAGAGGATCTTGCTGTGATTTATGTTGGAGTGTTTTGCCTATGTTCTCCTCTAGGAGTTTTATAGTTTCTGGTCTTACATTTAGATCTTTAATCCATTTTGAGTTTATTTTTGTGTGTATGGTGTTAGAAAGTGTTCTAGTTTCATTCTTTTACAAGTGGTTGACCAGTTTTCCAGCAACACTTGTTAAGAGGTTGGTCTTTTTTTCCATTGTATATCCTTGCCTCCTTTGTCAAAGATAAGTGTCATAGGTTCGTGGATTTATCTCTGGCTTTTCTATTCTGTTTACCATGATCTATATTTCTGTCTTTGTGCCTACCATACTGTCTTTGAATACTGTTCTTTGTAGTAGAAGTCCTGAACAGGCAGGTTGAATTCTCCAGTTCCATTCCTTCTTTCTCAAATTACTTTGGCTAATTTCGAGGTTTTTTGTATTTCCATACAAAATTGTGAAATTATTTGTTCTAGTTCTGTGAAAAATACCGTTGGTAGCTTGATAGGGATTGCATTGAATCTATAGATTGCTTTGGGTAGAATAGCCATTTTGACAATATTGATTCTTCCAATCCATGAACACGGTATGTTTCTCCATCTGTTTGTGTCCTCTTTGATTTCTTTCATCAGTGTTTTATAGTTTTCTATGTATAGGTCTTTTGTTTCTTAGGTAGATATACTCCTAAGTATTTTATTCTTTTTGTTGCAATGGTGAATCGTATTGTTTCCTTAATTTCTCTTTCTGTTTTCTCATT